>NC_133458.1:94592579-94905464 GCF_048565385.1 Saimiri boliviensis | reverse complement strand
ATTAAGTCAGCAGCCTGCCTAAGCATGATCTAAAGTCCATTTATAATTTCAGTCTAAAAGATGATAGCACATTCTCTTCCCCAATACCAGCGAGAGCACAGAGAAAACACGATGGTCCCCTCTGTGGCCTGGCCTCAGGGGGACTGAGGTTAAAAGTTGATCAGGTCAGTAACCCTTCTCAGACAATAAGAAAAAAAAAAAAAAAAAGGAAGTTATCCGTCCATTGTCTGTCATTACCAAGGAATGAAACGCAGGTAGCTCTCTACCCATATCCACCAGTGTCAGCACAAGCACATACAGCCTTTCACCTAATCCTCTTGGCCAGAGCCATGGGCAGTAGACTGTCATCAATTTCCTTCCTGCTCTCTCCCCTCTCTCATTCCTCCTTCACATTGTCCCCTGGGAGGTCTTCCTAAAATACTGGCTTTACTGTGTTTAACCCCCATCCTTTTTTTCCCAGCATTCCCCCCCCCAACCCCCGAAGCATCAAAGTCCCAAAGCGCAATCTTCACTTTTGAGTAGGATGGTCCAGGTGTTCCACTCTGCAGCTCTGACTGCTATCCCCTGCCAGGCTCCTACCTATCCGTGACCCTGAATCTCTTGCCAATACCTGAGCCTACCACATACTTATAGGATTTAATTTACAAACAACATTTTTCTTATGCTAGTCAGCAGTGCCCTTTCTCCATTTTCTTTTTTTTTTTTCTTTTTTCTTTTTTTTTAAGATGGAGTCTTGCTCTGTCACCAGGCTGGAAGGCTGGAGTACAGTGGCACGATCTTGGCTCACTGCAACCTCCCCCTCCCAGGTTCAAGTGATTCTCCTGAGTAGCTGGAACTATAGGCATGCGCCATCATGCCCAGCTAATTTTTGTATTTTTAGTAGAGAAGGGGTTTCACAATGTTGGCCAAGTTCGTTTCAATCTTTTGATCTTGTGGTCTGCCCATCTTGGCCTCCCAAAGTGCTGGGATCACAGGTGTGACCCACCGTGCCCAGTCTCTCCCTTCTATGTTTAGTAAAATCTTGTTCTACTTAAAGGCTTGATTCAAATGCCATCATGAGGAAATTTCTGAGCCTCCCAACCTCACCCCTGTTCCACTCCCACATCATCATAATCTGCTCTGGTCGTCTGATTCCTCCAACAGGAGGAAGCTTTCCCAGTCTGTCCGTCCATCTCCACAGCTCTGCAGTTTGGCTCAGGGCTTGCACATGGTGAGCATTTCCAAATGTGTCTGGGAATTGGCAGGTGCCAACTGATAGGTGAATGATTTTAATGCCTCAGGAGTAAACCTGTAACTGATAACTTGAAGCAGGTTTCGCGTGTGGCTTTGTCCCCTTCCACTTCTTTTGTGAAAAGCTGTATTAACAGCCTCCGTTCATTCTTTGATAAAAAGAACAGAAGTCAGTAGAGGTACCATGTTCCTGCACGTCAGGGAGGTGCTCAGATCTCACTCTGCACAATTACAGGGGAAGCTCCATTTGAGGACAAACGAGGGGGTGTGCTGAGGCCACTATAAATTTACAACTTTAGCATCAATGTGGAAGCGGGTACCAGTACACTCTTATCCCCATTGCCTACCAGCCCTGGGTCAAAACACATTTCATGAGAGTGGGTTGGATCTTCCAAGTGATGAAGTTACTCTTCCCCGTGGCATACCAACTCAAGTTAGTTCTTTCGGGGAAAAAAAAAATTTATATGCGTAATAGCATCCCTAGAAATAATATTCACTCCAGTTGGATCTGGGGCCCTGGGACAAGGACTGGCCTTAGTGTCAACACCTGATTTCACTGAATCAAGCATCATGTAAATAAGGTGAGGGTGGAGCCATGGATAGACCTATCATGATGTAGGTTGGTCAGTAGGCTCAGGAGAAGGTAAGGGATCCACAGGTACTAAGAGGTCGCAGCAGGGAGCAATTTCACAAACAGAACATGGACGAGAAGGAAAACTGGAAAAGAGAAGTCTTGGGAGAATACCGCGAGGAATGCCAATAAGACAGCAGAGAGCAGAAGGGCAGATGCTGGTTCACAGGTGCCCCTGGAGCCACTGTCAGGCCAATCTGGTGCCCCAGTAAGAACAGCTGGGCCATTTTACCTACAACTGCGCAGCTTTCGAAGAGGAGGGCATATTGGACAGGAATGACTTTGAACAGAAGTTATGAGGAAACTTACACAGGAATAAGAATTGGAGGAGAGTCTCTTTCAGGTAGCAACTAGTTTGGACCAGAGCCTCTTCCAGCAAAAACGTTTACAAAACCTGTCACACCCCAACAAAGTAAAGAGGCCCATATTTTCATTTACAAAGATTTTCTTTTGTTTTATCGCAATGGACTTGGAGTCAGCTTGCACCTCTAGCAATTTCATTGGTGATGTTAAATACCAGATAGATCTAAAACAGTAGCACACAGTAGGGCAGACCCTGCTTCTAGGGCCTTGGGGAAATCGTTCGGGTGTTTCATTGTTTCTTACCATGATTGGAGGGGTGCTATAGTCATTTAATAGGCAAGGGTCAGGGATGCCAACTGACTTGTCATAGGCAAGACACACTTGCCCAGCAGACGCTTGCCTCTCACTCATCCACTTAACGCTCAAGTGCCATTTACGTAGAGGAAACATACATTTAAAATGCTTTGAGAAGAAAACTCGATTTTATATGTATAAACTAAACGTAGGTTGTGTTGTTGTTGTTACTGTTTTGAGACAGGATCTCACTCTGTCACCCAGGCTGGAGTGCAGTGGCACAATCACGGCTCACTGCAGCCTCTACTTCCGAGACTCAAGCAATCCTCCTACTCCAGGCCCCAGAGTAGCTGGGACTACAGGCGTTTATCACCATGCCCAGCTAATTTTGTTGACTTTTTTGTAGAGATGGGGGTCTCACTATGTTGCCAAGGCTTGTCTCAAACTCCAGAGCTCAAGCAATCCTCCCACCTTGACCTCCCCAGGTGCTGGGATTACAGGTGTGAACC
Organism: Saimiri boliviensis; assembly: GCF_048565385.1. Lineage (NCBI taxonomy): Eukaryota > Metazoa > Chordata > Mammalia > Primates > Cebidae > Saimiri > Saimiri boliviensis. Next base: position 94,902,497 of record NC_133458.1, on the reverse strand, counting down.
ACCATGACCGGTCACTATTTGTATTTCTGCATGATTTTAAGATATGCAGAAAGTTTCAGAACTGCAATGTGGAAATTAAGTGAAGACAGTTATCTGGTTTAATTTAGAACCTTCTGGAGGGTTACTCACCATTTAGGAAAATGCATGTTGCAAACACAAGGCATTCAGGTCGGGCTGCACATTCAAAGCTGTGAACTTCCCTTCATGGGGTGATCGTCCCTTCCTTCAGTCTTCCAGCGTGGCGGCCTGGACTTCACAAACTGAAACACTGCGCTGCTTTCCCCGCTGGCCTCACCCCTCCTTGATCTGTTCCCTGTCTTCCGCTGTCCCACTCTCTGTGCCAGAGTCTGAGCTCTGCGGACTGAGTACCCCATGCCTTTTCCCTCTGGTTTCCAGCTTTCTTCCAATAAGAGCCAATGGCAAGAGACCAGAGGGTGAGACGAGAGAGACGCTGGAGCATTCTTTCTCTACCCTACACCTTGCTGCGTCCCTCCCCTCTTTTAGCCCCAGCTCGTGTGGGACTCTGGGAACGCGATTCCCTCCCCTGCTCCTGCAGGCCAAGGGATGGTAACAGCTTTCAGCTGTTCCTAGTGCGTGGGTCCGTCCTCATCCTCAGCTGCCTCCCCTAATCCTGCCTTCACCTTCATTCAGGTGTTTATACTTAAACTCTTTTTACCATGCTGTTTCCTATCAGGACCCCGCCTGATACAGATACACATTAATTTATTAAAATTCCATTTATTTCTTTGTTATATTACATTTCGGGCATTTTTTATAATCATGTGTCTAGGGTGGGTTTTTTAGTCTGTAAAATTGTAATGATTTACTATAAAAATATCATGAAGAATGATTTGACTCTGATAGGGTTTGTTTTTAATCTGTAAAACTCATTGGAAAACTTACAATGGTTTATTATAAAGTATTTGTCATAAAGAAAGACCATTTGAATTAGATAGGGCTAGTGTCGATGAAGGCATGATATGGGGAAACACAACTTCGACCAACTACGAAGTGCTGAGATTCTGCAGTGACGCTAACATCCACGACCGAAAGAAACTGCCAGTCTAAGATGGGCTGGTGTGGCACTGAAATAAACCAATAGATGATGCAGAAAAAGCAGAGTCCAAACAGGGACCTTTCTGCCTCAGCAAAAGGAGCTGGCAGCTGAAGTTAGTACCATGCAGAGTGACACCTTCATACAACTTGCATTGTTGTTAATATGTATATGTTCCAAGTGAATATACTTTAAAATGCAGTATCTGCTCGGGAAACCCTATGGAGCTTAGTCAAGAATGTGAGCTCAGGGACCACTTTTAAAGTAAAGCAAGTAAATTGCACATAAAGCCAACCCACCTTTACGTTCAAGTTCCCAGGACCCAGGATGCAGGGACCAAGTTAGCAATGCTCTCTAGACAATGGTACCTACATACAGATACTCCTGCAGGACTGCAATTCTTCCGTGCACACGCAACTCCACGGTATGTCTACAGCATATGTGCTTTCACGTGCACACACATACACGCACGTACCATGAAACCTCTAGGCAGATTCAAAACACGCTATTTGTAAGCTACAACCTCACAAACCAGCTTCACTCAATAATAATTTTCCAGGAAAAAAAAAAGTACGTATAGATACATACACACACACACACACACACACACACACACACACACACACACACTTTGGCAAAGGGAAAGAATGGAACCCCGGAAAAGTGGCTAGAATCCAGACTTATTATAAAATACCAGAACAACCTGGGCCTTACTTGTTTATGCTCAAACCACAGAAAGACTCGCAGAAAGCCTAACACAGCTGGCATAACTTTAGATCTGAGGACTGTTAGATGCCAGCCACAGTATAGAATAGCTAATTATTCTAATAGCCAATCAAGTTATTGCAATGAATGCCAACATTAAGGGGAGTTCTTCCAGGAGGAGGGTTACCAAGCAGAGACCCTCCCTCTCAATCATAATTTCACTTCTATTTCCCTTTGAGCACCTCACACTCACTCCATAGACACACATCACAGACCCCTTAAAGTTTTTCAGATCACGCTAGTGCTGGAGTACTTGTTACATCGTTTACATCTGTTACAGCAACTGAAAAATCAGTAACATGTTTTGCCCAAATCAACTTGACCTGAGGCACAAAGAGCCAGGTTTCCCTCTATAGACCTAGAGTTCCTTCTAGTCCTGCAAATGGCCTAGAATGGTGGATATTCGCCACGTATCGGGGGGCCGCTGCCTCCAGGCTGTAATGCCATAAGGATATGCATCTACTTCATCACCAACCACTCCAAACACCCCATCACATCAGAAAAAAAGTTACTATTTCAAAAAGAGACATGAATTGCAGAGGATCTATGTTATAATCCATTGTCTACATTTTGCCAAGACTCGAGACAAATCTAGAAAGCCAGTGTTTATCTCCTGCCACCCTGTGTTTCTCTTCTTCCATCCAGGACTCAAAAACAGACAGAGAGCAGTGGTGTAAAGTCGTGACAGGTGGAGGACCCAGCCAAGTGGACTCGGCTCCCGTGGCAATCCATTATCTGGGGAAAATTACGGGTTAACGTCAACCATTTGAGTTGCTGCAAAGACTGTTTTCTAAATCTATGTTGGGCATTTCCTAACTGCATATTTTCTTCAGCATGAGAAATTGCAAGTTTGGTAAATTATCTATTTCAGTATTTTGCATCATATGTGAGTCAAGCGTCCGAATGGCCGTTTAGAACAGCAGGTATCACACTTTCAAACTGGGATAATTTTTGAGATCTTCCAGGCTCTTCCTCCACTTGCTGTTTCTAGTGTTGTATTATGTAAAGCCTTCAGACACCCATGATTTAAAACCCAGCTAGGCAAATTGTAAGTAGCCTTGGGCTTTTTATTATCTTGGTTCAACAGAAAGCATCAGAATCATTATTATCAGTCGCAACAGGATCCATCAATCAAATAGCAGCTATTATGCTGACATTCTCCTTTGTGAAGAAAAGACCAAAAATAAATAAAGACAAAGAAAATTTAAATTCGTTAGCAACATCCATCGCTTCTCCAAAATAACAGCTTCTCTTGTTATTGCAGGGAGCGTGTGATTTTGTTCAGGTAGTCCAAAGGAAGTCCAAAGATTTGATCTCACCACTGATAAAGCGGCTCTCACAGACTAGATCCTTAAAGTCTGACTGTTCCTAAGTCTAAGAAAACACAGCAGTATTTGACTATTTCACTGCGAAGTAAAGAATGGGAGGGAGATAGGGGAAAGAGGAAAGGTTGACAGAAACCTTTTTAGGAGGCCGACAGTTATCAACTTTGGTCAAACCATCTTAAGCAACCGATGAAGTTTTTTAAAAAGTTAACAAATTTGACGTTGACATTAGGAATATTCTTCTTTGAGAGGCCCTTGAGTTATGATCTCAGGTCCCAGAAAAGGATCCTAACACTTGATTTGGTCAAGCAACAAATACAAATTGCATAGTCATAATATATGAATGCAATTGACTGGTTTTCCACTGTTAGAGGTAACCAAAAGCACAGTGGGTATCATTGAGGTTGCAAGATAAAATATAAAGGAAAATCACTTAAACACGTGGAAGTAAGCATGCAGATGCAAAAGGTGGAATATGGAAGAGAAGAGGCCAGGAAAGGACCCTAGAGAGCTTCAAGTTCCACCTTAAGCAAAACAATGGGAAGCTGACGGGTCACACAGGGAAGGTTTAAGTGTACAATAATAAGAGGGAAAGCAACAATGGAATAAGGTAACAGGAGACAGCAAAGGCAGAGGAGACACAAGTGAGCTAAATCACCAACTTTCAAAACAGAGACTTAAGAGATGTTACAACAGCTAATAAATAAAGACACAAAGACAGAAGCATGTTACTGAGTTTAGCAGTAACTTCCAAAAACGAAAACAAAACAATTTAGAAAAGATTATCTTTGGTGAGTGGTCAGGGGAAATGATACTATTTAACTTAAGTTCTTTAGCATATGATTTACTTTGCTTCACTGCACACATATTATATCGAAGAGGAGAACGGGAGAAGGAAAAGAGACCTGGCCAAAATGAAGAGGAGGAAAATGCTGTTTATAAAAGGTAAGCGGGGTTGGTAACGCTTATGAATTGATTAAGAAGCCAGAGTTTTCGTTCTGCCTCCTCAAGGCTAGGTGTGTGAGCAGAGAACAGAAAGAATCTTAAAGTAGAAGTCATGGCGGCCCGCATCCCAGCCACAGCGCTGCTCCTAGCAGCGTGACCAAAAGCAAGTCATTTAACCCCTGTGGGCCTCGGCTTCTGTGTTCATAAAATGAATAAGTGAGACTAAGTCATCTCTTAACATCACCTAGCCCCAGGGCCCATGTTCCTGGGTTGACACTGAGAACCTGAAAACCCGGCTAGCTCGTCAGTTCCTCCTCCTGTGACTCCATCTATCCCTGAAAAGACTAAAAGATTCAGGCCTCCCATGTTCTGGAAGTCATGGTTGGTGACAAGCCAAGCCACCTGAAGAATTTAGGAGGTTAAAGTTCACTTAAATATCTGAGAAGTCCTCCAGAGAACATACGAAGAGAGTGATAAAATCCAACAGCCAAGCCCACCAGCTCCATATCACTAACACTAAAGGTTCCTGGGCCTGGGAGAAAAACAAAGAGCCCAGAGAACCAAGAGCCTGCATTGGTATGTTGCCAGAGCCAAACCGAGCTCTCCAACACCACATTAAGCAGATCTAGCAAACACTGGAAACAATAAAAAATAAAACCATACATACACTATATTAGCCAAGCTTCTCTGGAGGGACAGAACTAATAGAATAGGTGTACATATATAGAGGGGACTTTACTGAGTATTAACTTATATGATCACAAGGTCCCACAATAGTCTGTCTGCAAGCTGCTGAGCAAAGAGCCAGTCTGAGTCCCAAAACTGAAGAACTTGGAGTCCGATGCTCAAGGGCAGGAAGCATCCAGCACAAGAGAAAGCTGTAGGCTGGGAGGCTAGGCCAGTCTCTCCTTTCCATGTTTTTCTGCCTGCTTTATATCTGCTGGCAGTTGATTCGATTGTGTCTACCAGATTAAGAGTGAGTTTGCCTTCCCCAGCCCACTGACTCAAATGTCAATCTCCTTTGGCAACACCCTCACAGACACACCTAGGATCAATACTTTGTATCCTTCAATCCAACCAAGTTGACACTCAATATTAAACATCACATACGCTCTCCCAAAAAGTGCTCTCACTAAAGTGGTTCCTTGCTACTTTTTGTGTTTTTCTTTAGTTGGTTTCGATCTTTACCAATATCTGCTCTATGGAGAAAGGAAAAAGCCAACGGAAAGAAGGGAAAGCCTGAGGCACACCTGAGCCGTGCTAGGAATGTGGGGCAGTTGTATAATCGGAAGCCACATTTTGGTAAAATAAAGGACCCTTGAGCCATCGTGTCCTTTATCTTGCTCTCCTAGCTGTGCTGCCATCCCCCCACTTCCCGCAATACATAGACACCCCATCACTGTCCTCACCTTGCAGGTGCTTAGGGTCCATGTCTAGGCAGCAAGCTCCATGAACGTTCTCAGGAACTGCTTTCTCCCCAGCCCAGCATGGCTAAAGATCATGGATGCTGGATTCCAACAGCTACGTGAACACACTAATACCCTAAGACACTGAATGAGTTGGTCCAAATTCCAACCCCTGCCCCGCCAACACACACACACCTGTCGGTGTGCAGCTACCAAAAGAACAAACATGTTTGAAGGGAACATTCAGAGTTAAACTCTAGAAAACCTCATCTTCATTACTTGGGATCAGTCTCAGTGGAACTACCACCATGACCGTTACTTGTGAACTGGAGACTAGTTAAAGAAGGGTTATGGAAAACAGAGCTACCATTTGTTCAGCATTTACTGTTCCCATATTTCAAAACACAGATGTGTGCCATGCACTGGGCTTATAAATATGGTCAGAAAAATTGCTGACATTCACGGTGTGCCCTGCAAACTCTATGCTACCTTTATTATCTTATTTAGGTCTCACAGGAATTCTAGAGGGTCAGTAGTATCCTTAGCTCCACTTTCTAGGTGACAAGTTAGTAACTTGCCCAAGGACACAGAGCTAGCAAGGTGCAGAGTCTAGGTCCAAGCTCAGCCAGTCAGATTACACTACCTGTCACAACTGGGAATAAGAAATGGTCTTGTCTTTGAGGTGCTCTTGGCTTAGCAGAGGAGCTACTTCAACATACACTACCTAGCATGTAGTAGGCTCTCAATAAATGACTTTGTTTAACACCAATACCATGCGTATGAAGTGGGTAAGACAATTATTCTTTTATAGATAAAGAATCGGATTCAGGGATGTCACCCAGCTATTAAAAGGCAGAGCCAGGACAGAAACCCCAAAATGTCTAGTTATTCTGTGCTCTCTGCTCTCAAAAAGAACGGTCATGAAGACTTCACACCCTGGCACACGAGGAACATGTGGTTCATATTTTCACTGGTGACATATTGTAGGAGCTGCCAGAAGCCACGTCATCCCGCCAAGTTAGCTCCAACTGCTCCAGTTTGTGTATAGCTTCCTGGAGGTGTGGAGGCAGGAGACAGAGGTGGGGGACCAAAACCAAACAGACCAATCAAAAACAACAAGGAAACAGTGGGCAGAACCCGTCAAAAGGAACAAAGTGGGAGGGGAAGATGGTCTGCCCAAAGATTCCCTTGGAGTCATGTATATTTTCAGGTGTCTGGAATAGCCGGGTGCCCGACTCCAGGAAATGTGCCCCAGCTGATCCAAGGGCTTCCTTCAGGGAAAAGGGACAGAACCATGTAGTTATGAAAGTAACGTTGACTTTGTTTGTTGGGGTTTGGTTTAGTATTGTTTGTTGAGGTTGTTTTGCCTCTACCATGAACAGGCCATGGATATCCTCAGCAAAGCTGGAATCATTCCCTCACCCTCTCAAGTACGTTAGAAAAATATTGGCTCCCGGAAGCCACTTTCACTCTTCAGTAAAACCCTGCTCCAAGGGTTCTTAGTTTCTTCCTCCACTTGACTTTGCTGTTAAAGTGCAAAAACAAAATTTCCTCTTTCTGCAGGCTACTCTAGAACCCAATAGGCAGAGCCTATCTGAAGAGAAAATCCTTTTGTAAGGTAGATGGCTGTCATATCATCTAAAGTCAGCTGCTTTCGAAGAGGCTGGATCCCTCAAAGGAAGTCTGAGTATAAATGTATTAGTCTGTTCTTACACTGCTAATAAAAACATACCTGAGACTGGATGATTTATAAAGAAAAACAGATTTAATTGACTCACAGTTCCTTGTGGCTGAGGAGGCTTTACAATCATGGCGGAAGCTGAAGGAAGAGCAAAGGAATGTCCTACAAGAGAGTACATGCAGGGGAACTGCCCTTTTATAAAACCATCAGTTCTCACAAGATTTACTCACTATCACAAGAACAGCACAGGAAAAACCCAACCTCATTATTCAGTTACCTCCCACCAGCTCCCTCCCACAACACGTGGGGACTATGGGAGCTACAATTCAAGATGAGATTTGGGTGGGGACAAAGCCTAACCATATCAATAAACTTTCTTTCTGGATTAACATTTAAGATTAGGAAGAAACTTGTGACATTTACGACCCCACAAGAGTCATCACGTCCCCACTCTGCTGCGGTTTCAGGGCAATAGAGTTTCCTCTAGAATTCTCTTCTTCAAATTCTTCACTAATCAGCTTTTCTCTGGTATCAGGGAGAATTGAAATGAACCCAGAAAACAGAGCCAATAGCTTCAGGTGCCGACAGGGGCAGACCTGTCGGCAGTAAAGAAATTCTCACCGTGTGGTACTAATCCATGAACACAGTGGCAGGGCTAAATAAGCACAAGTCAGGCTTCTTTCCTTCCTGTCTTTAAAGGCACAGCTTCTCCTCTGATGGAGAAGCCAGTGAAAGAGTCTTTCCCCTGCTGTGGCTTACTTGAAAGGAACAATGATCAACCAGCGAAGTTTCACTTTGCTTCCTCACCACAGTTCAAAGGTGGGTATACCCGCCACCAACCCTCTTCATTACTCCATGTCCACCTTTATTATTTTCCCAGGAAAACTGACAAACTAGCTTCCTGAGTTGGGCCTGTGTTGAGAGAAGAGAGAATTTGCAGCCTGAGAGTTCTTTACTGTGGGGCACAGGAGACCTCTTTGTTTGGAAAAGATGCTTCCGGTCTTCTGTAGCCAAGACCTTATTTTCCTCCCCCACATTCCAAATTCAGAGTCATTTAATATTTTATGCCAGATCAATTCAGGCACAGGGCAAGGGGACTCCCACAAGCTAGCATGAGCACTACCAAAACCTTCATAAACTCATTTAATGGTTTGCACCTTCATACAACCATAAAGCAGTGCTGATTGCTTGATGGAGGGGCAACAGGGAAAAGGAAATTTCTGAGTTTTCTACAGACACCAAATTAATTCCATCTTACAAAACTAAACTTTCCATAACAAAATTATTTATTTTAATCTAACTTTCAAATCACCTAGCACCATTGTCTTCTATGCGCTACTGAATTCCACCTCAAAACACCATTCTGACTTACATCAGGGGCCAGCAATACCAGTCCCACATCTCAAGTAAATGCCGTATGGCATTTAGGTTTCTGGGGCTGGGTCAAACTGCAGGAGAAGAACTTGATGGCAGGAGAAACATGCGTCTCAAAGAGAGTCATCAAGATCTTAAGTGAATTATCATTTTATATAATTAGCCATAAGGTGGGGAGTCAAGATGAAACAGTGGCTGAGGAGGAGAGGGATTAAGTGGGTAAGGAACAAGTTAGTGGTGTTGAGCCTGTGTTGACTCCCCCTCCTCCAATTTTAGCTATGCAACCTTAACACCTATAGATATTCAAAACCTATTTCTGGAGTGAATGAATGGTTCCACCTTTCTAAATCCAGTTTCTTTGTCTGAAAATAGAGCTAATAACTCTTGGGAGACAGTCCTCCATGGGTCTCTTGCCATGATGTACATTCTAGCAGCAGAGGCACAGATGGCCTCGGTTCTGGAAACTTTTCAAATATGTTTACACAGCAGAGTTAGAAGACAGACTCAGTGTGTCCCTCTGGAGCAGATAGCAGGTTTGCTTACTGTCCAGTATAACAAAGATGTCTCCCTCAGGAGCAAAGGTAAGGCAACGTTGCTTCCCACAACACTAAAAGAAAGTAAGATTTCTAAGCCCAGAGTTCCTCAGCCGTAATGCAAACTTCCCGCATGTTCAGCATCCATGTCACTCTCATAGAACCTAGGAACAAGAGGAACTGATGTGATCATGAGGCTGATCCTGCTTGCTGGACATGGGTAATAAAGAACTTTCTGTCTGACCCGTCTCATAGCTTCTGCCAGCATCCCTGAAACTAGCAGACTAAGTGGCTTGCAAGTAAGGGGAAATCTTAGCTCTTCACAGTTCTTGACAATAGCAGTCTTTACTTTACAGAGTTGTTCCAAAGATTAAACGAAATAAGGCATATAGAGAGCTCTGCAGTGTCTGGTCCAAAGTAGACGTTCAATTAAAATTAGCTTCTATTACTGTCCTATGTAATGAATGATCTTTGAACATCTGTATATTTGAATGGCATATTTTACATATCCATTTACCTTAATTATTCAAAAAGAGAATGTAATAGAAAATGTGACTAAGTGAACCTAACTATATGAAGAGACTCACTCAATTATGAGTGATACTGACTCAAGATAAACTCTGATATTGAGTCACAACATTACACTGATTAATGTGGCTTTAACCATTTACTATACAACTTAGTGGTTAAAACCCATAAAGGAAAATGCAAATCAAAACCACAAAAAGGCATCATCTCACCCCAGTTAGAAGGGCTAATATCGAAAAGACAAAAAGTAACACACCCTGGCAATGTGCATACGGGAAAAGGGAACTCTTCCACACTATTGATGGGGATACAAATTAGTACAGCCATTACAGAAAACAGTATGAAACTTTCTCAAAAACAACAACAAAAAAAACCTACCATGTAATCCATCAATCCCACTATTGGAGGATTTTGAGAAACATATCAAAAAGAAAGAAAGTCAGTGTATCAAAGGGATACCTGCACCCCCATTTTTGTTGCAGCATTATTCACAATAGCTAAAATATAGATAGAATCAATCTAAAGGCCCATCAACAGAGGAATGGATAAAGAAAATGTGGCATATATACACAATGGAATACTATTCAGCCATAAAAAAGAATGAAATTTGTCATTCCGAGAACATGGATGAAACTGGAGGACATTATGCTGAACAAAATAAGTCAGACACAGGAAGATAAATACTACATGTTCTCACTCATACGTGGGAGCTAAGAAAAATTTTTTTTTTATCTCATGGAAGTAGACAGTAGATTTCTCAGTATTAGAGACCGGGAAGGATATAAGGAGAGGATGATGGGAGAGGCGGGTTAACAAAGTTAGGAGGAGTAAGTTCTGGTGTTCTGCAGCACTATGGGGTAGATATGGTTAACTGTAATTCATTGTACATTTTCAAAAAACTAGAAGAGGGCATTTGAATATTTACAACACAGAGAAACGATAAATGTTTGTGGTGATCAAGTTACCCTGATTTTATCATTACATTGTATACATGTATCAAAATATCACTCTATATCCTATATGTATAATTATTTTAAATGAAAGGAAGTTAATGTTTTTAAAAACCATAAAGGGCTTGACTTAAATTTCAGCTTTTCCACCCATAGGCTATAAGACTTTTGGCAAATTATACAGAGGTTTTATCTTCCAAAATGTGGTAGAAGTAGCTCCACTTCACCTGGTGCTATGAGGATTCAGCAAGATAGTAACTTGTAAAATGTCTAACACAGTACCTGCTACATATCAAATACTCACTGAACATTGACTATTTATTATTTTAGTCAAAGAACAATAACATCAAGAAAAGAGATGTGATCGTTTTGGTATCTTTGGACTTTTATATTAGCTTCTTTAATCCTCTCGATAATTCTGGGAGGTAGGCAAAATAAACATTAATCCAACTTTACAGATGGGAAACCGAAGCGAAGGGAGCGTAAGTGGCTTTCCCAAGATCAAAAAGGTAGCAAATGACAGACATTTTACTTTTTAGAGTTTCTTTCCATGTGGACAGCCACCAGAGGTTATCAAGTGGTAAAGATCTCCCTGTGCTTTTGAGCAACAGGCTCACACATTACCAGGAGCTAGAGAATGCATCTGGCCCAGCTCGAAAGCCTCATGGGCTTGAAGCTTTCAACCAAATGCAAACTTTCAGAGCGTGTGCACTTAGGCTTTGCCAAGAGTAGATGGCTTTCTGTTTTTAAAAGCGAGGGGGAAAGCACACTGGAAGGTATTTAAATCAAGCTCCAAAGTCTTCTCGGACATCAAATAGCTCTTAGAAAACAACATTTCGATGAGTTAAGTATAAATGAATCAAAACCAGATGAACTAAATTTCCCTTGAAATACACAAGGGTCTAAAAATTGAGGGGAAAAATGCATTGATAAAATACATTTGGGATTTTATTGAAACCAAAACATTTACAAAAGTCATTATATATCCCAACGCACCCAACCTCAGTGCGCCCCTTCTGACGGCTGTGGCCAATCTCCTCGGCCCTCCCCAGTCAGAGGCTGCCAAATCTTTCCTTTCTTGCCAAAAAGAGAAGAAGAAAAAAGAAAAGAAATCCACCGAACTCCAAACCACCTGATGGCCAGGTTCAAATCCTGTCTTGTGTGCAGTTGATAAAAACGCCTCCAGCCCAAATGCTGTGAACTCCATTCTTCCTGTATCTGGAAGAATCAGCCATGATCAGATGCCCCATCATATGAAGGCCTAATCACCAATTTCTGCCTCAGTGGTTTTACAAGTGCTATTAAATTAAGTTTCCAACTTGCGGTCCTAGAGCAAGTCAACCATCGGGTTACTTTTCAGGCTTGTTAAATTAACTAAAGATAAACATAAAAGCCAGGGCAGGGCTGGCCTAGGAGAATCAGGCTGCAATATATCACGCAACTGGTGGCACCGCCAGAGTGGCTTCCAGCAAGCTGGCAATCAGCGTGAGATATTAGCTGAAGCCCTTAATTTAAGGAAATAGAATCAACCAACTAGTAATTAACAAATTATTCTCAAACAGGCCTCGCTTAAAAATTAAGTTGAACTACCATTTTTTTCTATAACTCGTCAGGAAAACGCTGACTGGTACTTAAAGTAAACACAACTTAAGCAGATGGTGAGCCCTCACAGAACACCAAACCTATACTTAAATAGATCAGTGTTGTCGGCCTGGAGTGCGACATGGATACTCAGCAGAATTCATGGGCATCTTTGCAAGATTTGACAACAATTTACTGTCACGTGGGGAGGACAACTGACAGCTCTAAGTTCTCCTTTTGGAATGTTTTGCACCCCTGAGACAGGTAAAGTCTATTGGAAGAAAGTGTTTTTCAACGGACATACCAGAAGCACGTCATAGAAGGAAAGATCAGCCTGGCTCAGCTAAGCACAGACAAGTGTTTTCTGTGTTTGCTCATTCACTCATTCATGTACTCATTCAAGACATAACTACAGAGTGTTTAACCAGGTGACAAGCATTTTACTAGGCCCTGGGCACACAAGGCTGAACGGTACTTAAAATTACTCACAGATCACACAGGCACAGAGAGAAATAATAATGCAACTTGATACATTCTATTGCAAGGATGCCTTAGAAAGCACTTTGAGAATCCTAAGAACTGAAGAGCTAACTCCAATTTGAGGCATCTGAGAATAGGTTCCTTCACCTTTGGAAGTGCCATGTTAGGAGAGAGGCAGCATGGCATAGAGATTAAGAATACAGGTCCTGAGTGATAGACTGCACAGGTTCAAATCCTAGCTACCTCATTTATTGGCTTTGTGATCTTGGGAAGTCTACCAAACCCCTCCGGGCCATGTTTCTCCTCTGCAAACTGGGGCTGATAATGGCAAGCACCTCATTGTAAGGATTAAATGAACGCCTGGTACATAATAAGTGCTATTGTCTTAACTAGCTATCACAGGGATTTATCCAACAAAGATTGAGCAGAAAGAATATTCCAGTTAGTAGAACAGCATGTGCAAAGGCAGAGGTTTAAGAAAGGTCTGGTAGTTTGCAAGGATGATGGAAAATTTAGTATAGCAGATTCACAAAGTATACATGGAAAGGAATCAGGTACAGATGATAGTCAGAATGCAAATCTTGTACGTCAAGCCAAGGAGGTTAAATGTTATCTTATGGGCAGTGGAGACCCAACAGAGGGTTGATACTGTCAGCTCTGTTTTTTCATTCTGCCTGCAGAATAGCGCCTAGGCTACAGAGGATGGTGTAAGATCTACTTGGGATGTGCACACAAAGCATCACATGAAGGGTCTGCGGCTTGGGTTTGGTTTGGTCTGGTTTGGGGTTGGGATTTTTCTTAAATCACAAGTAGATCTGTCTGTGGTCAAGGATAATAGAGCAGACATCACTACTTTCTGCTGCTTAGTGGTAAAGGAAAAGTGGGGGACATAGTCAAGTGCAGTTATTCCCAATCTTTACCCTGCTCTCCAAGTTTTAGAGGTATCTCTGTGTGGTCCTTTCACACAAAATGTTGGACCTGTATTTCAAAACTTACTGTTAGAAGCACATATGTAACTAGTCAATGTTATTAGTGGTAATGCTGTGTTCACAAATCACAGAATGTTAGTAGAGGGCGTTTATGGCAATTGCTAAATCCAGTTGCTCCCACTTGGGGGAGTCTCTGGATCCCTAAGAAGTCTGTGAATGTAATAACAGAGATCAATCCAATTTTCAGTATTTCCAAAAGGTTAACGTGTACATAAACATTTAGTTATTTACACACAAGGAAGCTCTGCATGTCAAGTAAAATGCCAACATTTTTTACTGTTGGCTGCAATTATTTTGATTTGGTATAGTAACATCAGACATCTCATGTTTATCACAATTTCTGATTGACAATTATGAATGCCACTAATTTTGAAAGAAAAATGAATTAATTAATCCTTATCAGTTGGAAAAAATTTTCAAATATAAAAGTAAAAACAAAGAGGCCCTGTATGGTATAAAGTTGGGGATCAGTGATCTCTAGCACATCCTCAGTGGTCCCCACACCCCTCTTTGACAGCAACTCAGAGTCTACATCCTCATTCCCATCTCATACCCTGCCCATGTCTGGAACATACAACATACCCTTCAGTGTGAATATCTATTGTAAGTGAAAATACAAATCAGTATTTTAAGGTTGACTACATGTTAAAGGAAAGCCTAAACTCTAGCTCTTGAGAAATGAATGAGTTAAGCAATATCTACTCTTGGATGAAATTCTGTTACATAACAATCAATGTGTCCCTAGGTAGCAAGGTCTTTGGGCAGGATTCTTGTGCTTTGTCTCTCACATGCTTTGCCCAGTAAACACTTAAGACTCTACATAAATGATGCATCGCGATGCATCCCGACCACAAATGGCTGCTGAATAAAAGCCTTGTTGGATAACTGGAAAATGTCATGTAGGGATAAATGACTGGTGTTTGTAAATTCACTCTGAGCCCGAAAGTTCTCAGATTTTAATCTCACAAATGTCTCCATCATCTTTTCTGTTCCAGAACAGATTTAATTCCAGAAATATCATACAAAGAATAGTGAAAATATCATTATATATTATATATAATTCCAAAAATATCATACAAAGAATAATGAAAATGTTAATCCCTCGAGTGACTGCATTTAAGAAGTTGGATAGCCGGGCGCGGTGGCTCAAGCCTGTAATCCCAGCACTTTGGGAGGCCGAGGCGGGTGGATCACGAGGTCAGGAGATCGAGACCATCCTGGTCAACAGGGTGAAACCCCGTCTCTACTAAAAATACAAAAATTAGCTGGGCGTGGTGGCGCCTGCCTGTAATCCCAGCTCGGGAGGCTGAGGCAGGAGAATTGCTTGAACCCAGGAGGCGGAGGTTGCGGTGAGCCGAGATCGCGCCATTTGCACTCCAGCCTGGGTAACGAGCGAAACTCCGTCTCAAAAAAAAAAAAAAAAGAAGTTGGATAACATAACATTGTTTATAGTTAACAGGATTGTACTTTTAAATACAGTTATTAATAATGTGATTACTAATCATAACAGTTCTAATTCCATTTATGTAGATTATCCTACTATCCATGTATTTAGATTATAGTACTAACTACACCTTAAGTTTCCTGTTGTTAGGTAAAATGAGCTGTGCTTTTACTGCACTTCTTGAAATTAATGTCACTAAAATTAGATTTTCGTAGATACTGAAGTATTTGGTAACGGATTGAACCAACAGGCATCTAATATTGGTAGATGGTGATAGAAGGAAGATCTATGGAACTAAGACTTTGGTGGGATTTTGGCCATACAGATAGCTTCGTCTGAAGAAAATAAAATGGTGATCTCTCTTGGTAAGTTTCTGGTGATTCAGGGTACCAAGAAAGGAGGCTCCCATGACAGAGAGTGCATCCTGGCTCTGAAACTTAATAACTGCACGATCTTGGGTAAAATCCTCAGCTTCTCTGAACTTCAGTCTCCTCATCAGAATAGAGATAATAACACCTACTAAGTAAGACAATGTAAGATGTGACATAGTGCCTGGCCTACAGGAGGCGTTAACTTAATTGGCTTATCTGTTTTCTCAACATGCACAACGGTAGAAGTCCTCAGCCATGGCCCTTAACGGTGCTCATCTATGTCACTGCCGATTGGGAGCAGGACCTAATGAGTGTGAGCTGAGTTCTCTAAGGGATACATCCCAAGTGGAGACAAAATCATGACCGAATTGCACCACACTGAAGACCTTTGGCTGCTTCTTATCCTTCGAAACCTGGGGAAAGGGCTGGGCATGGTGGCTCATGCCTGTAATCCTGGCACTTTGGGAAGCCGAAGTGGGTGGATCACCTGAGGTCAGCAGTTCAAGATCAGTGGCCAACATGGTGAAACCCTGTCTCTACCAAAAATACAAAAAAAATAGCTGGGTGTGGTGGTGTGCGCCTGTAAACCCCGCTACTCAGGAGGCTGAGGCAGGAGATCGCTTGAACCCTGGAGGTGAAGGTTGTGGTGAGCCGATATCGTGCCACTGCACTCCAGCCTGAGTGACAGAGCGAAACTCCATCTTAAAAAAAAAAAAAAAAAAACCTGGGGAAAGTACAGGTGGGGACTTTTCATCATTTGCCTCTAATGATGCAACCTTTCAGTTAGCTCAAGAGCATAGTATACAATTCCATCTTTGGAATTTTATATAGCAGAGTAAATGCAACCTGTTACCCCCAAATCCCATTATCTTGGTAACACATTCTTAAATCTCACAAAATCAAATGCTGTGAAAGGTGGGGCTGGTCCCATTCATCAGAGGCAAAGATTAGTTCAAGTAAAACTTTAGAAAATCTGAATCTTTACTCTAATTTCAAACCGAATCTTAAAATTCAATGTTTGATTATTTTCTAGAAGAAAAATGCCTTGGAAACTCTACTTGGTTGGGAAAAAAAATGGCAATTGTATGTAACCACAGGTAAATAATTAGCCATCATACGTGTCAGAATCTTTGCACTTGGCATAGTTAAGGTAGTATAATTCAAGCCTGAAAAGAAATTAAGTGGTTTTAAACTTTGCTTCCTATCCAAAAATCCATCCTCTTCAGATGTTCTTGCCACCCAACCAAAGGAATAATACATAGACAAGTAACAAGAGGGCCCTGTTCTATGTCCACTTAATCGGGCAAACATGGGGGGCAGGGAACCATACTCTACTGTTTTCTGGCAAACACACACAGGCTAAACACAAGCCAACAGATTGTAGCTGGGACTGAGTTCTCAGATATGTTTAAGAAACACTGGAAAACATGGTGGAAAGGCCATATGCACAAATGCACACAACACAGGCTACTAAGACCTTTGCAGCTAGAGCCGCAAGGGCAAGAGGCATTGATTTTTACTGGAGAGGGCATATCAGGTTGCAGGAATGCACACATTTAATTTTTATGAGACTGCTGGCTCACAGAAACAAAAAGAAAAAAATCCACTTTGTGACACATTAATGAAGCCAGTGAAGGGCCCCTTTAAAATTAAACAAAAGAAAAAGGCTTGATGGTGTTTTCAAAAGGTCTTTGAAAATAAACCATCATGCCACAAGCCACTCTGATATGTTCGTGACACTTTCAGTCTGCTGGACAGAGAAATGTTACACCCAGGTTGCATCTTCAAATCCTCTCATATAAATATCTATATATAGCATTACTCACCCCTTTCTGGTTTCTGTAAAGAATATTTTTTCATTTTCTAGGTAAATCCAAGAGTCACCAATCTCCCAGCTCTCAGCCAAGAAGAACAAGCGAGCAATGGCAGAAATGTGGTTTCATACCAGAGCATCTTCTTCCAGCCAAATGTAATTTACAGCTGAGTGTTTGGTTCATCTGTCACAGGAGAATTATACAACCCACCACTTACCCTGAAAATAAATATGCACTCCTCATTCAGGTAAATGAGATCGTTTAAGAAATAAATTGACTCCACCACTAAAACTTGCCTTTTGCAAAGAAAATAAATGTTTAAATGTTTCTCCTGATGAAGATGATGCAGCTGACACTTGAATTTATGAGGTTGGTTCTATGGCCCTCATTCATATTAAGGCCGGACCAGCAGAAGCTAGAGGCTACTAGAGCTGGAAACGTTTGATGATAACTTTACTAAATCAACTCTCAGCTCTTATCAGTATGCAAAATCTCCCAGGCAAAAAAAAAAAATGGAGGGCAAAGGTCAAAATGCACATCCCCGCTGACAATCATACATCTGGAAATAAAACAGCCTTGCCAAATGACACTGAATTTTTACAAGCCCACACAAGGCTTTTAACTACCCACCCACTCCCAGGGAGTTCCCTTCATTTGAGCTTCACAACAGCCTTGTAAATTACAGAAGGTATCATTTCCCAGCTTACAGATTGGGAAACAGAGGCAGCATGCAGTTACCTAAGTGTCCAAAACTCATAGCTAGTTACAGGTTGAGTCAGGGTTAAAAGAAAAAAAAAAAAAAAAAAGCCATGTGGCCTAGGTGATAATTCCAGCATTCATTGAATCCCTCTGCTTTTAGAGGAATTACAACACCTGATCCCTACTCTTAAGGTATGTACGATCTAATTAGAAAAATAAGACATTCACATGCTAAACTAAATAACATTAAACAACACCACTCAAGAAAAATCATCAATGCCAAATATACACTGTTTTAACTATTGTCAACTCAGAGTCACATTAATTCTATGAGTTTATGGAATTGGTGACAAGATTCTTAATAAATTAACACCCAGTTCCAAACTTAAAACTGTGCAATAAAAGCCAGGGCCATGGTGCAGGATATGTCATTTGTAAATTATTTGTATTCATATGACTTTCCTACTGAATATCTAATCATCTGTAATTAAACTGTAATCATTTTAGGTATAATTATTCACCAGTAAACTAACCACCTCAGACTATATGACTCACATTGAAGGAAAAAGAAGTTAACATGGTTTAAAAATCAACGGCCTCAAATATTTAGCTATTTAATTATTGAGTTACAATGATCTATGGAGACAAAAAATTTTGTCTTTTTTTTTTTTTTTTGGCATTCTCTCGTCTTGAGCTCCAAAATTTCTAAATACTTTTAAATACTTTCAAAATACTGTTGTTTAAGAAATTTACCTAGCATGGGGTAAAATAATCATTATACAGAAGCTGCTAAGATAATAGGCAGAAAAAAAAGTCTACAAATAATTGGATCTGGGTGTTGAATTTTGGTATTTGATTAAAATTCTATAAAAGGAATAAAATTAATGATTTAGTTATTATAATAATTAGTAATTATATTTTCAGAGCCACCAAGAATAATTAATTAGCGCATACCTTTGAGGTATTATTATCTCCATTATAAAATGAGGCAGCAGAGATGGAGCTGAGATGAGGAGTCACCTCTGGCCACAGGCAGAAGCAGTGAGTGGAATGGCAGATACCTGGAATTCTGAGCCCCAAGCCCTGGTTAACTCATCCTGCTCACTCTAAGCTGGCATCAGGAAGGTCATTCGTTAAATGGCATAAACCAGAAGCCATCCTTCCCTCAACTAGTCCTCTCAACTGGTGCTACTGACCTTCTAGAGGTCTCATATGAGATTCTTTTCAAACTGTGGTTTCCTTGGCAGGCTGCCATCTAAAAGTGGAGTTGAGTAAAGTGAGATAAGCAGAAGTCTGGATCTTTTAAAATTTTTATTACAGTAGAAGAAAGAGGAAAACAGACAGAAAACTGTAAGGAAGATTATAACTGAAGCTATAGCAAACAAGGGGCACGATTCTAAAAGTAAACTGTGTTCACATATTCACAGACTCATAAATCAACCACAAGAAATGAAGAACTACAAGAAATGTTTAAACCCTTTTTATACTGCAAATAGATGGCTGTACTTGTGCTTCTGGATTTTAAAGATAAAGGGTGCGTATCTTTCCCATATTCAAAAGATGTAAATTTTAGGCAGATGCAGTGGCACGTACCTGTAATCTCAGCTACTCCGGAGGCTGGCATGGGAGGATCCCTTGAGCCCAGGAGTTTAAATCTAGCCTGAGCAACACAGACAGACACTATCTTAAAAAACATTTTTAATTGTAAATTTTAGTAAGCAAAATATTAATACTCTGAGAGAAAAATGGCCAGAAAGTATAGACAAAGATGAACGATTCATAAATTGCCAGCAAATAAATGGGAATAATGCGCAATACCCCTTTTAATCAAATAAAAGCAAATTAAGACAATTTTTAACTGAATAAATTGGCAACTATTTCTTTTTGACTACAATACCCAATACTCTTGGCTGAAAATCAGGTGTGATGGGCACTATTGCATAGCCTGGATGCTCATGAGGCAATCGGTACAAGCAACTGTGAAAGCAGTTTGGCAAAATGTATCAATATCTAGTCACTGGAATAATTCCTTTGGAAAAATAAGAGATTCAAACAAAGGGTTACGTGCAAGATGGCTCATCACAATATTATTTATTACCAGGGAAAAAATCAAAATATACAGTGCAACCAACATTGAGCAAAATGGTTTAAGTAAATTATAACAAATAGAACATTTTAAGGCTATTAAAATCATGTTTTCAAAAAACTAAATCATGACCTTGGGGAAATGTTCACAAAATAATGCTAAGTAGAAAAAAATTCAAACACAAAACTGCAAATACGCTATAAAATATAGCTAGATGATATGGATTAAGACATAAATTATATGAAGGATACGTACCAAAATCACCAAAAGTGATTATCTTTGGTTAGAATTTTCTTCCTTTTTTTTTTTTCTTGTATTTTCTAAATGTTCACAAAATAATGATAAGGAGAAAAAAACTGAAGCACAAAACTGCAAATACTCTATGAAATATAGCTAGACGATATGGAAGAAGGCATAGATTATATGAAGAATATGTATTAAAATCACCAAAAGTTATTATCTTTGGTTAGAATTTTCTTCGTTTTTTTGTATTTTCTACAATGAGTATTTTAAAATCAGAAAGCAGTAAATTTATCTTTAAATTGTAAAAAAGAAGAAAGTTAAGGGAATCCCTGAACTTGAGATAGTTATTTTTTTCATGATTTTTGTTCAAGCCATCTAAAATTCCTTTATTCCTTTCTGACGCAGACAGGAGCACACTAGAAAGAAGACTTTAGGATTAGAATTGGTTGATTTCCAATCTTAAGACTTAAGAACTTTTCCTTTCCCAGTTTCTTTTTCAGGAAAAATAGTTGGAGAGTGTTTTTCTCACAAGGTCAGCTTCAGGGGAAATTTGGAGGAAAGAGAAGTTACCAAGACCGTTAATTTTAAATGGTGCACTCTCATTTGAAAATCCCAGATGACCACCGTGTGTCTGCTGGCTTGCAAAAGAGCCACAGACTGCGTACAAGTGACAACCATAGATGACACAACCAAAAAATGATTGCTGCTTGTTTGAGAAAATATGCGCAGAACATGCCAAATGACTCCTACACTGGGTGTTTTTCTGAATGAATTTCTTGTAAGTTCTGTCACATGAAACTAATACTAGGAATCCCTATGATCCAAGAACCTTGTTCCAGATGCATCTACCACATTGTCCTTGCCATTGGCTGGGCAAAATACACCACACTCCAATTCTGTGTAAAACACATTGCATAATTATAACATCCTCTTATAAAGTTTCTGTGCGTGTTTTTATCTTTGCACAAACATGGCTTTCGGTTAATAGACATCAGAATCTCTTTAAGCAACAGCTCACTGCAATATAGCGAATGCAACCAGAATCAACAGCAAAAACGCTTTGTTTTCAGGTGTGGGTCATAAAAGGTAATCAGTGAATGGAGGATACATCAATCTGTGAACTGGCGAATTAAAGTTAACATATTTTTAATTTTGCTACTTTTGCTTAGGAAAGACTGACCTTTGTTTACCTCCATTATTTAAAAGCAACCTTTCAAATGCTTTCTTGCTAAATAGAGTGTAATGTCCAAGCATAAGCCAGTGCCACAAGCGAAAGAAGAAATCAGGATTATTTACTGATTGCAACTCAAAATCTAGAAGGCTGTAACATCAATTTTCCTTGTCTGTCTTAACTGTTTGTCTTGGGGAACCAATGGTGCTTACTTCCCTTATTTCTTTCATTTCAAATAGTGTGACATTATGAATGCCATAGATACAGCATTAACTCATAGCCCTGTTGACATGTACTGCTATGGCAGGCAGTCTTTGAGATGTTCTCAGTGATCCGTCTTCTGGTACCAACATGTACCATCTCCTTGCCATAGGTACAAGCTAAACCCAATGACATGCCTCTAATGAATAGAATATGGCAAATGGGATGGAATGTCACTTCAGTGATTTGAACCCAAAGAAAGACTGAGACTCCCATCTCTGGCTTTTTTCCTTCTTGGAGCCCTTGCTTGCTTCTGGGGAAGCCAGCTGCCATGCTGTGAGCTCCTCTATGGAAAGCCCCCAGCAGTAAGGAACTAATGGCTCCAGCCAGCAGCCAGCAAGAACCTGAAGCCAGCCAACAGCCATACGAGTGAGCTTGGTGTGGATCACCTGAGGCCTGCGATAACGGGTGAGTTTGGAGGTACATCTTCCCCCAACTGCGGTTTGAGAAGACTGCAGCCCTGGCAGGTATCTTGATCACTGCTTGCGACAGATCCAGAGCAGAGAAAGAAAGAAACCACACCTGGATTCCTGACCCACAGAAACTAAGATGATAAATGTATGTTGTTAGAGGGGATGGTGCTAATTTGTCATAAGCCAATAGGTACTTCAATTGTTTACAAACTAAGTTACATACTTGACATTTTCTTTTCTTTTCTTTTCCTTTTTGGTTAGGGTGCCAGCCAATGAAAATTTAGCCCCCTAAATTTTAAGGGTAAAACCTTAGATTGTATGGGGATAAAGAATGTTCAGAACTAGAAAAAAATTAAACAGTATTTATTCCCAAATAGCTATATTTGCTGCAGCAATCATAACAGCCACTCATAATTTGTATAGCATTTTAAAATCCAAGTGGTGTTTTCGCATTCATGGCCATTTGCTACTCTTGAAGAGGCTGTAAAGTAGGTATTATAATTATTATTATGGCCATCTTACTGAAGAAGAGATTGAGACTCAGTAGATTTCAAAAGTTCCTTGAAAGCAAGGACCTCCTCTCTCCTCCTGGCCACCGCTTCCCCAATGCCTACTCCACACTTAGCACTGTAAATGCGAGTGGATGCCTCCCACAGCAATGCTAACTATAAAGACGGGGCCTCTTTCATGAATTCCCCCCCCACACATAATCATACATCAATTGATCAATAATGTCTCTACGTACACGAGTATTGAGTAATACACAAATATGTGTCCATGGAGCCAGGGTGTATGTTTCTAAACAACACAGGCATCTCTGAAAGGTTAACTCTAGGTTTTTTAAAGACAGTAAAGAGATCATTCCCTCATGTAATCCTTTTTTACATACAACCCTACGCTGCCAAAGACAGAGACCTAGAGCTCTTTTGTGAGCTAACAAGCCTTTCCTGGTAAATCAAATCTCTTTCTTTCATTATCATTTCCTGCCATCTCCCAGGATGAGGCTGAAGGCAGCAAAGGAGGTGCCAGCCAGCTCAGATCCCCACACAATGCCTCTAACCCTTCCCTGTGCCCCCAGCACCTTGATAAACTTGGCAACTAGAAAGTAGTAAGCCTTGTCAAAGGTCACTATAAAATAACCTCAGGCGATGTTAGATAAAGGTGTCCATAGAAATGCAACAAAGTAGCTGACCAGGAAACAGGAGGTGGGGATTTTGATTAGGAAGTTCATATAAGCCTTAAATTCCTTTTCTTTTTAGAGGTTCAGTCAAGTGATCATTGATCATTCAACCCCCAATCAGCCCAGTCCCTCCTCATATACTACCTAATAAAAAAGCGTTTGTTCCCAAGGCATGTGGAGCCATTAAATTAAGAAGATAAGAAAGCCAGTAAGGATGATTCCTCTTACCAGTAAAGGAGGTGCGGCACATGGTACGTAAAGCATTTCACGTTAATATCAGTCTTCCTTCAGCAGATATTGAAGAAGTGTCCGCCATGTGCCAGATACTGACAAAACGGTGATTAACGAAGCACGCTTGATCCCTCACATTTCAGATTTTAGATTCTGGTGGGAATGTGGATTTTAATTTTCTCAGGCCAAGCACGATGGCTCATGCCTGTTATACTAACACTTTGGGAGGTCGAGGCGGGTGCATTGCCTGAGCTCAGGACTTCGAGACCAGCCTGGCAAAACAGTGAAACCCCGTCTCTACAAAAATACAAAAATTAGTTGGTCATGGTAGCAGGTGCCTATAATCCCAGCTACTCATGAGGCTGAGGGAGGAGAATTGCTTAACCCAGGGAGGCAGAGGCTGCAGTGAGCTGAGATTGCACCATTGCACTCCAGCCTAGGTGACCAAGTGAGACTCCATCTCAAAACAAACAAACAGCCGGGCGCGGTGGCTCAAGCCTGTAATCCCAGCACTTTGGGAGGCTGAGGCGGGTGGATCACGAGGTCAAGAGATCGAGACCATCCCGGTCAACATGGTGAAACCCCGTCTCTACTAAAAATACAAAAAATTAGCTGGGCATGGTGCCGCGTGCCTGTAATCCCAGCTACTCAGGAGGCTGAGACAGGAGAATTGCCTGAACCCGGGAGGCGGAGGTTGCGGTGAGCCGAGATCGCGCCATTGCACTCCAGCCTGGGTAACAAGAGCGAAACTCCGTCTCAAAAAAAAAAAAAAAAAAAAAAAAAATTTAAAAACATCACATAAAGGAATACAAAATTGATTTAAGTGCCATAGAGGAAAAGTTCAGGACCTGTTTAGATTGGGAAACCAGGGAAAGCATGGATGGTCTAGGCAGAAGGGGCAGCACACGCCAGGGCCCTGAGGCCGAGAAGGCTGTGGCCCCTGTGAGAATATCAGGTCCTCACAGGATATCAGGTTCTCACAGGGGCCACAGCCTTCTCAGGGTGGCTGGGGCTCACTGCGGAAAGGGCTGTGTGCTGTGAGATGAGGCTGGCCTATTTGCTGCCCAAGACTGTGATCCTGATTCTAACTCTATCTGCAGCGGAGACCCCTTCCCTGAATTCCACTCACAGCATCTCATGTTGACTCACCATCTCTGCACATACAACATGCCCAAAACAGAACTCCTGGTCTCCCTCGCTGACCTTGTTCTACCTGCCTTCTTCCGCATCTCAGTCAATGGCAACTTCATCCTTCCAGGGTCTCAGGTCAAACACCTTAACATCTTCCCTGACTTCTTACTTATCTTCACAGCCAATCCATCAGCGAGCCCTGCTAGTCTTACCTTCGTAATAAGCCAAAATCCAGCTCCTTCTCACCACCTCTCCCGGAACCACCCAGTCCACCACCGTTGTCTCTTGCCTCCTCATGGGTGTTCTAGCTGCCACCCTCACTCCTACACAGCTGACCCTCCAACCACAACAATGGAGGGCTTTAGATGTGATAGATGCTCTACCCAAAACTATCCAATGGCTTCCTACCTGGCTGAGATTAATATCCAGAGTTTATGGCATGGTCTAAAGTCCCTGCATGATCAGCCACCCAGCAGCTCCCATTGCTTCCCTCCTTGTCTCCACATCTGCTTCCTTGCAGTTTCTCAAGCACACTATCAAAAACAGAGGACCTTTGTACCCAGCAGCCCCTTGCCTAGAAAGCTCCTTCTCTCCATCTCCATAGGAATTGCTCCCTTCCCCGGTGGCTCTCCTCTCATATGTCACCTTTTCTGAAAGTCCACCTTCCTGGACTATTCCAGCTGAAACATAAAAGAACACACTCAATCCACGTCCCTGGCTTTATCTTTCTTTTTAGTGCTTACTACTATCTGATGTATTATTTACCTGTCTATGTGGAGATTCTGCTTGTTTGCTTCACTGCCGTATCCTTAGAACGTGGGAGAGTTCTAGCTAAAGAGAGCACACATCCACCTTTAGTGATGTATGTGGCTGGGTGGTCACTTAGCCATCTCTGGGAGTCCTTTTGTATAAAATTATAAACCCAGAAAGGAAATAGATTGAGTGCCTAGTATCTTACTAAGATTGAGGCTTTGGAAATGCAAGAGGAGAGAGAAGTCTTGCTAGGAGGAGCGGAGAGGAAGGCAGGGTTCGTGGTAGAGAGGTCAGTACCTGGGGGAGGAGAGCAGGCCCCAAATCCCTGTGACAGTCACCATGGGGAAAGAGAAAGCGTTGAGAGGAGGAAGGGCAGAGATAGAAGGAATAAAAATGTGAGCGTATCCAAAACAAACTCGGTCTCTGTCACAACTGTGCCCAAGCTTAACCCTAAAGGAAGATTTTTCAACCAGCCTAAGGGAAAGGAGATTAATGTCGTCAGAGTATACATTTCTCTTGCCAAAAGACTGGTCATGTGTTTTTAGAGTCATCTAAAAAAAATCCACAGCAAAGTTAAATGCCAAACAATAGGGGTTGGTTAAGAAATGATGGCATAGCAACTCAATGGAATATTATGTGTAATCACCGTTTTGAAAACTATGTAGCGACATGAAAACATGTCTGTGGTATAGTTTTGAGTGAAGGAAGCAGAATTTTAAAATATGTCTACACTCTGATTAAAACTATTTACAAATTATGTTCCTCTCTGGACGAAGAATGCAAGAGAATGTAAACATGAAAAATCAGTTTTTCCTTAGGGTTATGAGATTCTCAGTGATGGATTCATCCGCCCCTGTTTTTGATTTCTAAAATATTATGACAATTGTCTTTAAGCAACAGGGTTTAAAATTAAAGTGATGCTGGGAGAAGAGAATTTCATCAATATACCTAAAGAATCTTCCTAGGGTGATCCTCCAGGAACACGCGCTAGGCTGGTGAACATCTCATGCATGTCCTAGGAATTTTATGGCAACAATGAGTGAGTGTCTCTTTACTCACTTCACTCAAGATTAATTTGCCATCTACCATGTGTAACCATCTACTCTATGATAGTTCAATGAAGGAAGTCAAAACTGAACAAGATTCAGTTCTTGGAGTTTACAATCCAGGAGAGGGAATGTACGAAAAACACAAAAATAATCACAATAGAAGATACATTTTTTTTTTTTAATCACAAGAAAAAGATTAACAAAGCACTAAGGAATTAATTAGTTTTGCGTCCTGCTTTTGGTCTGGCAGATCAGGAGATGGTGGTTGAGATGGGCCTTGGAGAGTGTTGTTTGCACAGGCAGGAGGTAAGTGCAGCTTGTCTGGGTGAGTGTGTGCACGTGTGTGTCTGGGGCTGCTGTGCTAGAGTGCAGATGTTCCAGGGAAGAAGAGATTTTGAACATGGCAGGGAGGCACCCAACACAAACTAGAGTGGATCTGTCTTGAATATGGGGTACACCTACAAGGATGTGGCTGGGACTGGCTTAGGGGCCTTGAAACAGGGCACTAGTGAAGGTTCTTGAGAAGGAAAATGTGATGTTCAGAGCTATACATGGGAACAGTTCTTGGTAGCTAGAATGGATAGAGTCTGAGCTCAGGGACCAGACAAAACTGGCACCAAACCCAAATCCTGCATTTACTGGTTTTGTCCCCGTGGTCAAGTCCCTTAACCTCTAAGCCTTATTTTCCTTAGGCATAAAAAGGAGTAGTTGTAGCCCTTTGCAGGTTTAGAGCGAGAGAGGAATCTCACTAAAGAATCAGTAGGTAATTCTGCTCGCCTTAATTCTCAGTTAAGGAGGAATTGGTTTAGGAGACAGGGCAAGAACATTGCTAAGGTGGAATCCAGAACATGTTGCCATATGTCCACGACTACCAAGGAAAAGGGCCAAGTCAATGAGCGGGGCATGAAGTGTCAATCTGGGGGACAGAGGACAGTGGCAGCCCCCATTTAAATGGGTGTGTCAGGAGGAGAACTGGTACGAGGATGCGTTTGCCTTTGGGCAATTTGAAAATTAAAAAAGCGGCAGTCCGTCTAGAAGAAAATGTGAAAGGCGCAGTTGGAAGTGCAGGCCATTGCTTAGGAGAGAGGTGCAGGCTGGAGACACATGCGAGAAATGCACAAGACTGAGGTCTGAAGTGCCCTGTCAACATCTGCTCATCCCAAACATGCAGAGAAGCTGTTAGATCAAAATACCCTATTTGGCATGTATTCTAACTGAATCGAGCAGCCCGTGTTTTCCTCCACGATAGACTATCTTTTTTTAACAGCTTTATTGAGATCTAATTCACATACCGTACAATTCACTCACTTAAAGCATGCAATCCAACGGCATTAAAATATTCAGATTTCTGCAACCATCACTACAATTTTAGAACATTTTCATCACCCCCAAAAGAAATCACATACTCCTCGATCGCCACCCCTGAACTCCCTACCCCATTTCAATCCTAGGCAATCATGATTCTACCTTCTGTCTCTATGGATTTGCCTATTCTGAGCATTTCCCACATATGGGATTATATGTCCTTTATGTCTGGATTCTTTTTCCAAGCATAGTATTTTCAAGGTTTGTTAGTGTTATACTATATTTCAATAGTTTGTTTCTTTTTATAACCAAGTAATATCTCAGCAAATGAATGCACTGTATTTTGCTTATCCACTCAACAATTCATAGGCTTTGGGTTATTTCCACTCTTCTGGCCAATACAAATCATCCTGACAGCTAGTGATGTGGGACATCTTTTCATGTGCTTACTGGCCATTTGTGTATTTCTTTTGAAAACTTTCTGTGACAAAACAATCTGTACACCAAAGCCCCGAGACACTAAATTTACCTATATAACAAATCTGCACATGTACCCATGAGCCTAAAGTAAAATTTTTTTTTAATTTTAGATTAAAATTTTAAAGTTTAAAATTTAACATGTCTAGTCATATCCTCGCCCATTTTTAAACTGAGTTGTCTTTTTATTATGATGTGCTCCTAAAACACAGAATTTTGTCTCTTCATTGTGCAAAACAAAGGTAGCACAAAGACATAAGTTATCCATCAACAACCAGAAAAATTCGAATTTTTTTTCTTCCGACATTGAAACATCTATACTTAACCGTGTGTGTGTGTGTGTGTGTGTGTGTGTGTGTGTGTGTGGTGTGTGTGTGTGTATGTTTATGGGAATGGATAATTTTTGTCCTTGTCAGTAACTATTAGCACATCAAAACAGTAATTGTTAAGGCTGCCAGAGTGGCAAACCATAGCTGTATTTAATTCTTTTTTTCTCAAGGTTAAAAGTTCGTGTTACTCTTTCAGCATGGCTCTTTTACAAATCCTGGGGACATATTCAAGGCCAAACCGAGGATAATGCCTACATTAGCAAATTTGTCAGTCAGCACAACAAGTATATCTCTATATTTAAAGGTAGGCTTGTTTTGCTGTGTTTTGCTGGCTGTGTCCATAGTTGGTAATTAACAGGTGAACCCCCATCTCCGAAGACTCATTCCAAGTTTTTCCAGGGATCCATCTTAGGTTTATTTTCAGCATGTGCTAAAAAAAAAAAAAAAAAAAAAAATTGTCTGCTATAAAACACATCACTCCCAATCCACCAGTTCTCTTAAAGTCCCATTGTTACTTAGCCTGGGTGCTGCCTTCTTGCTGGGCTGTTGTGCTTTGAATGGTGTCTGTCTTAAAGGAGATATGTTAGAATCCTAAATCCCAGTACCTCAGGAAGTGACTGCATTTGAAGAAAAAGTATTTGTAGAGGTAATTAAGTTAAAATCAGGTCATTAGGGTGGGCTGTCATGCAATGTGACTGACATCCTCATGAAAAGAGGAAGTTGGAGACAGATATGCAGAGGGAAGGCCATGTGATGCCACAGAGAAGACGGCCATCAACCACCCAAGGAGAGGGGCCTGGGACAGATTCTTCCTCACGGGCCCTGGGAAGGAACCTAGCCTACAATACCTAGATTTCTGACTCGCAGCTTCCAGAACTGTGAGAGAGTAAGTGTCTGCTGTGTAAGCCCCCCAGTTTGTACTACTTTGCTACGGCAACCTCAGGAAGTTAACATTCCTGGCCATACCCTAGACCCACTGGGTGCCAGAGCTGTGGCCGCCCTGGGCGGAAGAGGTGCCTCGCTCCCTGTGGGGTCCCTCTCTGGGAGAGTTATCAAAGCTGTACTGCCATGCAGCCCAATAATGCACCATACCTTTCAGCTATAGTTGTTCTTTCAGTTTTTGTTCACAGCCATTTTGTGTCCTCAGAATGCAGACACAAGCCCATGGACACAAGGTTGGAACCCATCCCCCAATTCAGTACCACAAAGGATGACCCAGACTTTCCTCCTGGGTCAGGTTTATCCTGACTCCATCTTCTCCACTCTCTGGTCCCTTCATCTTCCGGTTAATCAATCTCCAAGTCATACTGCTCTTGCCTGGGGCTTTTGAACCTGGCACTATCATAGCCCAAGCCCCCATCATGTCTTACCTGGATAATCACAACAACCCCTAACTGGGTTTTCTGTCTTCAGGCTTGCACTCCCTCACCCTCCTTCTGAAACACTAAACCACAGTGACTTATCCGGTAAAAGTCCTATGAGGAGTGGAACTGTGTCTGATTTTGATCTTGTATCCCTAGTACCCAGCACATAATAGATGCTCAGTTAATATTTAATGAAGGAAGGGATGAAGGAAGGAAAGGAACTTAGGCTCAAACAGGATGCTGATATTTGTACTGGAAGAGAGCTCTTTGGTTTATTTGTGGTTGTTGCCATTTCTTAGTTACAAAAAATCACACTTGATGCCGTAAGAGTATGTGGCTAGCATGGAGGCAGAAAGGACAGACACAGAGAAGCAGGAGAAAAGGAAGAAGGAAGGGATCGATACCCGAATTCTAGTTGTATGTCTGGCACGCACTTTGGCTGGGACTCTGCCTACCACCAAAGCCCTGGGATTCTGAGTTTTTGCATTCATTAAAATGGAAATGATAACATTTGTCATTCATATCTCACTGTGTTGTTATAACACCCTAATAAGACAATTTCTATTAAATTACTTTGAAACTTCTAAACAATGCAAGGTGTTATTAATCAGTGGTTGTCTAGGTATAGGCCATTGGGCAAACAGGTAGTTACCCTCATAGAGAAACACAAATGAGAATCCAATGAATTTGAATTTCCATTCCTGATTGTACACATCACCAGAAGTTTATTAGCTCTGGTTACTTTCTTAGCTTAAATGCATGTAATGTATGCACCGATACGTGTAGGGTGAACTACATGAAACTGCTCATGTTCATTCAACCACAGCAATTTGAAGCTTATGTGTCCATATAACCATAGCATTGGGAAGCATCGTCATTAAGCCCAGAGATTTTTTTTCATTCTGGAGTCCATGGCTTCTGGGTCCATGAACCTTCTTATGAACAGTTGCCCATGTCTTATTTTTCTGAAAACTGCCTCATAGCTTTTATCTAATTGTTTAAAATGTCCGTAATCCAAAAAAGCCTGGAGCAACTGGCCCAGCCCTCCTTCTTACTGCTTCCAGAAACTCTTCTTATAATAATTCTAACACCCCATGCCAGGGAGGTCACTGATTTCTGAGACAGTCCTTTCCATGGTTGTATAGGTCTACTTGTTCCAAAATTCTTCTCTTTGGAGCCAAAAGAGCAAACACAGCAAACCCCATCTCTCCACACAGCAAACCTTCTCCTTCCTGCAATTTTCACTGTTTTTCCCTGAAGCACAGAGAATAAGTCAGAAATAATCTCCGTGTTCACAGAATGTTCCTTGGTATTATGCACAAGCCTGAGTCTCCTCCTTTCTGAGTCAAATATGTCTAATTTCCTCCACCATTCCCCTCTGTGATCTGCCTCCAAAACTTTCAACTCCCAGATCAACCCCCACTAAGCAACTTCTCATTGGTCACTGTTACTGTGAAGTATGGGTTTACATTCCCTGATATGAACTACAAGGCTACTTTACCTGACTTTTTTCATTGATCTCAGTTGAATATATATATATATATATATATATATATATATACTGCTAAAGGCAATCAAGTAAATTTCTTAAAAACTGCTCAAATGCATTTTCGAATGGAATGATACAGCTTTCTACACACAGAGCTCACCCAGATCCAAGCCAGAAAAGAGGCATGCAGTGCTTTGTGCCTAGCCTTTCGCTACCCTGGATTCTCCTATCCACATCACACACATACCAATATCATCTCTCTACATTAGCTCAAAGTGCAAAAGTCTTGTTTAGATTTTGGATCTTCTCATTATGGCACTAAAGTGGATGCATCTCCAAAATCTCACAAATCACCACTAAAGAACTTACTCATATAACCAAATACCACCTGCTCCCCAAAAGCCCATGGAAATAAAATTTTTTAAATGTGGTATATGTATACCATTCTTTTCAGCCATAAAAAAGAATGGAATCATGCCTTTTGCAGCACCTTGGATGGAACTAAAGGCCATTATCCTAAGTGAAGTAACTCCGGAATGGAAATCCAAATCTCTGGATGTTCTCACTTATAAGTGGAGGCTATGATACAGGGTATGCAAAAGCAGACAGAGGTATCATGGACATTGGAAACTCGGAAGGGGTGAAGAATAGGAATCACCTATTGGGTACGATGTACAGTATTCCAGTGACAGATGTACTAAAAGGCCAGACTTACTGCGGCGTAATTCATCCATGTAACCCAAACCACTTGTACCCCTAAGGCTATTGAAATAAAAATAAGTGAATGCAAATTAAAAAATAAAACAAAACAAAAATTAAAATGGATGTGTCTAACTCGAAGCAAAAACGTTCTGTGCATTCTATTTCCCCTGTCAAGGGAATGGGTACAAGCAAACATTTTCCCCATTTTTTCTAACTGTGGTAAAATACACATAACATAAAACTTGCCACTTTAACTTTTTTTTTTTTTTTTCGATGGAGTCTCACTGCAAAGCCCAGGCTAGAGTGTAATGGCGGGATCTCAGCTCACTGCAACCACCGCTTCCTGGGTCCAATAAATTCTCCTGTCCCAGCCTCCCCAGTAGCTGGAACTACAGGTGTGCAGCACTGTGCTTGGCTAATTTTTTATATTTTAATAGAGATGGGGTTTCACCATACTGGCCAGGCTGGGTTCGAACTCCTGACCTCAAGTGATCCACCTGTCTCGACCGCCCAAAGTACTGGAATTACCAGTGTAAGCCACTGTGCCCGGCTCCACCTTCACCATGTTTAAGTGTGCTGTTCAGTAGTGTTAAGTGTGATCACATTGTTGTGCAATCAATCTCCAGAACTCCCTATGTTTTTAAACAAGCATTAAATAACTACAATTATGTGAAAGAATGTGACTTCCTAAATAGATCTCCTAAAATATCTTCTCAATGTTAAATAAAGATAAAGCAGCCACATGATTTACTCTTAAGCTTTCCTTTTAAAGATACAACTGTGTTTTGTGCGAAAAAGAAAAAAAAAGAAAAGAAAAGAAAGCAAGCAAGCACATTTCCTGGAAAGGATACACATGAACTTTAGGTTAAAGACTGAACCTGTCTGTCTGAAGAATGTCCCTTCCAAAAGGCATGTCAAGTAATTATATGTACTCTTTTTCTTCCTGATTTTTCTAAGTGCTTCCAAAGCACATGAAAAAAAAAAAAAAAGTGTACTTTGCCTGTGCTGCCACCATCCAATCAGCAGACATTACTGTTTTGTTTTGTTTTTTTTTCGTGTTTTGAATGGTTTGGAGATCAGCATGGGTGTTTAGCAAAAAGTACAATTTCAAATTACATGCTGCTTCAGGGTGCCAAAACACTGCACCCTCAACTTTAATGACGTCAACACAGCACAGCCCTAAGAATGGCGGTTGTTAGTCATCCGATTTTGCAAAACTGGAAGATGAAATTGTAAACAATGTGTGCTTAGACAGGCCTTCTGAGAAAAAAGGACTGTCTTAAATCTGGTTTTAATTTTTTAAATCTCACAATATCTTTTAATCAACAAAATGTATCTGAATTAATGTTACAAATAGATACTTGTCCAATAGGAGTTATAATTTGTCCATGGCATCCTAAAAAAGATTATAAGCACATTTGCAAGTATATGTCCTACTGTCATTCTGGTCCTCACTGGCTCAGGTTTTTTTTAATACACATATTTATTTTCATATAAGTATAAACACTGTAAGCATATATATGTGTAAATATTAAAACTGCTTTAAATTTAGCATGATGCTTGGAGAAAAGAATCCAAAATAATCACTCCCTGGGACTGGTCAAAAATTGCACTATTAATCAACATCTCACCCATCGAAGACACAGAAATGCAGACAGACTGCAAATGGCCAAGCCCAAACTATCGTCATTATTAGGAGAAAACAAAAACCAGATACTCAATGCAGATGGCTCCAGATCAAGTGTGAAGACAGTACATCGGCACAACAAGGGCTAAAGTGTTTTATTAAAGATAATTTAGCAGCTAGGGCTAGAGTCTATCTTGCTCAACAAATGAATACAGGCCTTTACCTTCAATCCCCAAAACAGATGAGTAACTTACATCATTAATCTCAATTGTCTCTCCACACAATCCTTTTAACAGTCAATCACAAAGTAGCCTGAGAGAAAGTTTCCCTAGATACTACCAAAAACACAGGTTTGCAACAGATGTCTCCATGCAACTTTTAAAACAGATTCCATGTTAAGAAGTTAAGATATCCTTATGTATTTGCCAATCAATCCAGGTACATGTAGCCCGAAGCTGGGAAGTAAGAGGTATTAGCAAGGAAACCATTTAGCTGCAAATAATGCATGGAGAGGCATCATAAAGAATGTTATTTATAAATACAAAGACAAGTGCAATAGTACAAGCAATTGGTAAATCCCTACCTGGAAGCAATCCGAAGTAGTGCTTCTCTCAGGAATACATGGCACTAATAAATGTGTGCTTTTTTCTCGTACTGTCCACCCAACTAATCAATGAGTAAGATGCCTAGCCTTGGCAATCTCTTAGTTTTTCCATCTATAAAATGGGGATTAGAACTACGTGTTAGTAAAGGAAGGCTAACATTCTTCCAATAAATGACATTACAGAAAACACAAATATCACCACAAAATGTAGAAAAACCAGGTAATTTTGTATTCGAAATTGGTTCACGGTCATGTTTAAAAGGCGACACGGTCAAACAGACATGTATTTGTAAATAGATGGCTCTGCAGGGAATAAGGAAAGAGAGGGTCAGAGTGAAATGACTCATGAATTTGGGGATGCAGAGGCTCTCTGCAGCATGAAGTCACAAGGGACTAACACCAAAGTCTCTCCTCCCCACCACAAGCAATTCTGTTTAGACTTTGCAGGAAAGTTCGTGAGGAGTTTGGTAATGACTTTTTACTGTATACTTCTTTGCATCCCTTAGTGAATGACAGACTGGTGTATTATAAAAAGCAAGTATATTAAAACATCTTGGTGTGCATTGAAAAAAAGAGTGATTCTTCTAATATTTTAAAAGGAGATAAATAAAAATAAATACCTTAAGTCTAGGAGGTTACAACTAACATCTTGACATGAGCAAATCTGGTCTAGGCAATGACACAAGCTTGTTAAAAGCTTGGCGGGAAGAAAATTCTAGGGGATCCAGATGTCTCAATTGGAGTAAAATTTTCCCTCCCAAAACAACTAAAGGCATGTATCTGGGGTAAAAGAGTAAGCTGGCAAAGTACTGTAACTGAAATGTGAGGATCCTGACCTTTTCCAAAACAGAGGGTTTCTACAAGGCTACATGTAAATCAAATCCTAAATTAAGATTTCCAGGGAAGCAGACCATTTAAAACACCCACATTTGAAAGTGACACAAAACAGAGCTCATTTGTGGTGCAGAGAATGATCTCCTAAGTTATCCATTCTGTACATTTTCATCTTTATCAGTTTTATTTTCTTAAATATGTGTTGCAGGGTGCAGCATGCTTACAACAACCGCTTGCTGCCCTTGAACTCTGAATGAACACTTTACTGCAATCCCTTTCCTTAAATAGAATCATAGAATATTAGAGTAGAAGATTCCTTAGAGATCAGTTAGAACTGTGGCTCTCAACCTTTGCTACACGTCGGAAACACTTGCGGAGCTTTTAAAAGATACAGAGGCCCAAGCCTTCACCCCAAACCTATTCAATCAGAATGTCAGAGTGGAAAGGTATTGGTGTTTTTTAATAAGCTCCACAAGTGGTACTACTGGGCTGCCAGGATTACAAACCACTGATTACCCTTGTGTTGTCTGATTCCACAGCCACTGGCCACACGTGGATACTGAACACTTGAAATGAGCTAGTCCAAATTGAGATATGCTGTAATTGTGAAATGCACACTGGATTTCAAAGATTTGGTACCAAAAAAAATGAGACAATGTAAAGTAGTACATTAACATTTTTATATGGATTATATGTTTAAATGATAATATTTTGGATATATCAGGTTCAATCAAGTGTTATTAAAATGACTTTATCTGTTTATTTTTAACCTTTTTAATGTGGCTACTAAAACATTTAAAATGACATATATGGCTCATATTTGTGGCTCTGACTACTGGACAGTGCTGGGTGAGCCCAACGTTTTTATCACAAATGAAGAAACTGAGGCAGAGAAGCGTAATGAGCTCAAGGCAGCTCTCTGAGGATTGCGTCTCTGCTGTAGTCTCAGGCTTCTCCTGTTGTTGAAACCTCATTGTTGCAGAGCCACGAATGGACAGAGCTTGTTATGCCATCAGTCGAATTTCAACTCTTCTTTCTCTCATTTGTTCTGCTAATTGTTTCTTCCAAGATTTGATATAAAAATTTATTTTCCTTTTGGAAAAATATCCCCTCTCTGCTGCGTACACATTTGTGACATGTTACTGCAGGATTATTCATCAAGATAGAGTAGTTGTAATGGATGTTAAAAAATAAATCTA
Organism: Saimiri boliviensis; assembly: GCF_048565385.1. NCBI lineage: Eukaryota > Metazoa > Chordata > Mammalia > Primates > Cebidae > Saimiri > Saimiri boliviensis. Next base: position 94,866,110 of record NC_133458.1, on the reverse strand, counting down.
GGGAAACACTAGCAGAAGGAAAATGCAGAGAGTAGACAAAGAGAACATTTTGCCATGTTGTAGTTTAGAAAATGACCCTGGAGGCCCCCAGCGCTCTGACAGTAACTGTCGAGGCAGGATCATTCGCTGATCTGATTTTAGAAGCTTGAGCCTGTAATATTGTTTTTCCTCCTGGGAGCCAGTGTTTTTCTGCACTGTGTTGTCATTGCAGTGAGGCAAATCAGGCCCTCCGTAATGGTGTACCACACCATAGCTAGACACCCTGGTGGAAATGGACTTTATCCCAACGCCTTCTACTCTCTGATGCATGAATGAATACCTGGCCAGTCAGAAGCCAACTTCCTTAAAGAAGAAAATCTTGTTGTGATAAAGTGAAACGGTCCTACCAGATCTGGCAAATAGAGATTACATGTATGACTTCTAACAGTTACCCAATTCAAACAAAAATAAAGATATTTTTTGCTGCATGTATTTTTCCCCCTTGGGAGGACAACAGAGAGAAGACTGCATAGAACTGGCCAAAATGTGTTATATTTGAGAAATCATGCCTGCAACACAGGAGTTCCTCCATGTAATAAAACAATAAAAGAGACCTGAATTCTGATATAAAACCTCATGCAAACAGCTGGAGAGGAAACTTGTGGGTGAGGCCTACCAACACATACAGTAGATGCATTCAGGATTTCTATTTAGACATTGTTGTTCCCCATCTTAAATACAGCACAGCCTAAATATCATCTTAAATTAAATGTGTGGTACTCTAGAGCCCTCTGGGTTTTATGCATGAATTTTTTTAGTTATGATTGGTCAAGTTTTGCCAGTCAAACCTCAAAGAACATACGTGCAGACTCAATTCACTTCTCACCACCTCCAAACACTCTCACATATATCCACCTGGAAAGGTAACGTATTACAGACAGATCCGAGGCAAAAGTGCACCTTCTGGAGTGAAAACATCACCTGTTTCTCTATTTGACAAAAAATATATATTTATTTATTTTAACTTTAAATAGTATTTCAGATCCCGTCCTCACAGATGATAAAGAAAAGACAGGAAGTAGAGAAAAGTCACCGCCTTGTTCTTGCAACAAGGCTTTGAGATCATTTTTAATTCTGTCTGGTTTTTACTCTCAAATGAAATCTAGATGGTGTGGTTTTACAAGGCATGTCTAATAATGATGACAAAAGAAGGAGAATTTAGTTAAAAATCAATTAAGGAGGCCCGTATTAGAAAAAATAACATTTCAGATATTCTATAAAAATAAATGAAATAGAAACTGCGGTTTTATGATTAAGGTATTCATTCAAAAGATCTGATAAAAATTTGTCTTTGAAAGATTAGTCATCAAAAGTCTTGAAAAGAGCGAAGGATACAAAATCATGAGTTATGCCCCATTCCTGACAAGGGCATTTGTGGCCAGAGCACCCAACCTGGCAGCAGGGACTAGCCTTCTTAGCCTGGTTTGGCTCTCTCTAGCTCTGGGCCTTGAATAAGGCAGGGGTCTCTTCTGTAAAATGGAAAAGTTGGTCTATCAGTCCGAGGCTCTCCCCCAGCTCTACCATCTGCATAAAGCCACAGCCTTTGTATCTCACCATCAGAATATCTAGGCCTAAAGGAACTCCCTCCAAAATCAGTTCTAGTCAAATGCCAGTCTGGTAGTTTTCAATCCTTGTTAAGGATTGAAATCCTAAAATCCTTTTAGGGTTGATATCAGAAATGTGGCCTTAAGGAAATAGAAGAAAGCAGCTGAAATACATATTTTATTTTTAAGTGATAAATTGATTCTGATCTATTTCTTGGCAACGAGTGGCGGGGAGGTAATACAGTGAACTTGGAAAAACGAAATATTGAAATGTCAATGTAATATCTTATATATTCAAGAATTTATCCTAAACTTTATCTTTTACTTTAAAATCTCAGAGTTCTCAATAAGAGCTTTAAAAATTGTTCTTGGGTTTCTGGAAGAGCGTTATCACTATCTGGAAATTTCTAAAAGGATTCTCTCTTTAAAAAAAAAAATTACTATGTTAAATCTATGATTTGTGATTCCCATCAATGGAATACTAATGGACACTCAAAAAATACTAATTGCTTATTTTTTTCCTAATTACAAAATGTAATAATTCTTTAGTGAAAACATTAAACATGATGTCATTTTTCAAGTGCCAGACTTTCTATTTAAAGCATTGCCACAAAATAGATAGCTTACTTAGTTTACAAATAGCAACACAAAAAGGGTTTTCTGTGTCTTTAAGTCTGTTTAGCATATCTGAAAGTGCTTATGCCTCACAAATATTTACGGCAACTGCCCCCCAGTTTATTACCTTATCTTAATTGTATAATTTTCTTAAATAGAATTCAGAGAAATAGTCATAGATTTAAATTTTTAAACACTAATTAAGCATTGGTTGATTCCCATAATACAGCTGGTAGTCAAAGTGGACAAGATAATGAATTGACTGAGATCACTGTTCCATCTTCATCTAAGAAAGCTGCCTCTAAAAAAAGACCTTAAATTGCTGTAGAAATCCAATTTGTGAGAAGCAAAAGAAGCATATAGATGGGAAACACCAGCCATGATCACATTAATTTTGTGACTAACGGTATTGCTCTGAAGGGAAGAAGAAGAAAAAAGAAAAGATGACAAAAATAGTAAGTCCACTCCAATCCCAATTTTAATCCAACAACATAACCAGAAGAAAACAAACTACAAACAAAGTTCACATCTTAGTGATCTAGTGAACATTACACCCCCCAAAAAATAATTTTCAGCTTAATAAGAAGCCAACTCCAATGAGAAGAAAATACTATAGGACTGTGATACTTCATTGTTAAACAGTAGATGTAATAAGAAATTGGGAGACTAGAAACTTGCCATCAATACAAATAGCCATGAAAACTCCATGATTGATGGGTTTTGAACGTGCAGGTGTGGGAAACTGAGAAATCACTGTAACAAAAATCTTCAACTTACTAGAATTGAAAATCTATGTGGGAAAAGTCTCTCTGACAAACTACCATTTATTTAACCACTGATTCAAATAAAAGCTGCAATGAAACAGAGATCTAGAAATAAAGGCATGGATTCCACCTTTTTGTTGGAATGTTCTAATAAACTCTCTTCTCAGGTATAAACCACATAAGGTCACAACTGATTTCTAATTGACAAGCAGTTTATGGGTACCAGCAATTTACATGCAAAAATAGTGGGCTCGGAGATATTATCAAACATGTTCTCTCTGAGTAAAGTTGAAAAACAAAAATTACTATAATCAGTAAGGATTTAAAAACAACAGATCTATCTAAAATGCTATAAGGAAAGGAAAATGAGAAACATTCATGGGGAAACACAAGTGAGGTTTTTTTTATTATTTTCTTTTTTTAAGTTTTAAAACTAAAGTAATAGCTGATATTCAACCAATAGCATTGTCCTTCAGGGACATGCACATCTAGGTTTAAATGCAGAAAATGGTTTTATTGTTTTATTAATTTTTAGGTTTCTTTTTCAAGAACTTTCTTATTAAAACTTAAAGATTTACTGAAGTGATTAGTGAAAGCTCATGGAAAGGGGAATTCTTGCCTGACACACATTACTTAACATGCTTCATAGCTTCTCCACTGCAGCCTCCAGTGCAGTTCAGATGCTCCTGAACACATTTTACCCGGGAAATAATGGTCTTATTCACACACACACACACACACACACACACACACGCACACACACACACATAAAATGCTATAAGTCCCAAGAAACTGACAAAAGCAACATTAAAATTTTGTGCAACATGAGAACTCCATTTCTAAATTCCATCTATGAAAATTGGTTTAATTTAACTAAGTGCAAAGTTTTCTCTCTGTTTAATAAGCATAATAAACATCATCCTTACCATTATCTGTAGAATAAAAGCAGCAACGTGTTGCTTCCTGCAGTCACCAAAGTTTTTTCTTCCTTTCTTTCTAGTAACTTCTGTTTCACCAGCAAGATTAGGAAGAAAATAAGTCTTTGAGTATTTGCCTCAGTATTTCAGACCAAAAGATTGCAAAACTGCTCTTAGCAAAAAGAACAGGTCTGGTATTTTACAATTACTTCTGCAACCCAGAGGTACCTCCTAGACTCTGGCACCTCCCTCGTTCTCTAAGTTTCTTTTAGTAATGAGACTAATTTTTCCAGTAGCCTTGAACTCCCTAGATTTAACTGACATGGAAAATGTGACTAAAAATTTGTAAAACTGTCTAGCCTCCAACCCTACACAGAATCAACTTTGTTGTAAATGTTGAAGAACACCTCGCAAGCAGCTACATGCTTAGTTTATACTCCTGCGCTACGCAGCAGAGAACGCCAAATAACAGTGCGCCATCTAGTTAGCAAGCTGCAATCTCCATGCTAGAAGGGGGGACACTTTCAAACCCTGGGAGTTAAGAACTTTTCAGGGTTCAGCTGCTCTAAAGGTCCAATTGTTTATTTAAATAAAAAAAAAATATCGCTACTGAGATAATCCACATCTAGTGGATATGGGAAAATTTAGGTTATAATGGCACTACAAACTTTTACATCTAACTTTGATTTACAAGATAAAAGCAAGTTTTAAATTAAAAGGGCTTTCTGTTAATAGAGCTTATTATACTGAAGACGGGAATGATTTTCTTCGAAAGTTGTCCCTGGGTGCATGCCTATTATCTTTGCTTTTCCCCTTCCACTAATGAGCATTTATCTAAAGAGCCTGTTAATCCTCTGATGTGTGCTTCTGGTCAGAGGTAACAGTTTGAATAAAACCACTAATCACTGATCACTAAATCACTGATCATTAATCACACTTTCCAGTGCCCATGACTGGGCCATTTTTTTCCCCCTTTAAGTCTATGCATCACAAACAAGAAGTTCAACATTTTCGATGCACATATATTGTGTGGAGGTTACACTATTTCATCTCTAGATGTGAATAAATACTAAATCCTGCCACAAACTTGGGGAAGGATGTCAATTAGACACCAGACAGGAGTTTCACAAATGCCTACCCTACAGCATGGCTTTCACTTTGAAGAAAGTAGATCTAATTATAAGGAAACATGTGTTCTTCAAGAAATTCCCACATATTTGCAATATAAATTTTTCTTTATTTAGTTTTCACCAACGGCAAATCAGAGACCACGCCAATAACTTCTCCCCCTACATCCAAAACTCAGTTAATACTTTTTAAACTTAATTTCTGTTGCAAACCTCCCTCCCCCACTCAGCCAAAGGTTCTTTTTACTTTGATCCCTTGCAACAAGTCATACACAGGGTCTTTATTTCAACTGCCAGACACGGAGGTTCTGACTCAATTCAATGACTTACGTATTTAACTTCCTCTTTCAACATAGAAACTTAAGGTTAAAAGATAGAAAGTAACGCACGCACCGATTTATTGTATGAAAGTTTAGGTTCAACGACTCGCACTCCCTCACGTTGGAAATGAAACGTTTAGTCTTGATCCTTTTAGCTTAACCTGATTTTGTCAGTATCCTAGCTTCTTCGTCTTTCCTCTTCTGCTAAAGAGTTCTAGGCAGGCACTACGTAAAGAGAGGTACTTTGTTTGCAGTGGGTGTATTGCTTTCCTAAGTCACCACCACGAGGACACAGTATTATCACAACGCTTAGAAACATTTCCTGATTTGCCTTTTCTATCAGGACTGAGCATTTTCGCCCTAGAGGAGAAGGCTTGCTGGTGCCTTTCTTAAATAATACAAAAGGGCAGATTGCGCGCTGATCAGGTACAGTGGTCCCCTCAGACCCCAGAAGCTTTTACCCACACTCCAGGGACCGTGCTTGCCCCAGGGAAAGCTGTAAAAAGCCGGGGCGGGGCTAGAGTGATAACGGTGTGGACGGGGGAGTGGTGGAGAGGGAGGGGTTGGGAAGAGAGGGCAATAAAGATGCCTAGGGAGCGGGCTATTGCACCAGTATGTTGTGAAGAGGGTCGGGGGATGCAAAGCAGGGTTGCTTTGTCAGCATTCTAAGCTCCTGGACCCTTGAGGAGCTCAAGCCGTTAATCAAACACTTACTGGCCTGCAGAATGACGTAATGGACCTGTATCAGCCTTTATTCCTTGACACATGTCAGAGAAGGAGGGAAAAATAAAAATCAAACACATTCTGCAGACTCTGACAACGAAATATACAAGCATCCCACTCCAGCCCCCAGCCTTGAACAAGCATCAAGTGGGGGCGGTACCAGTCCAAGGAAAGTTGGGGACGCGGGTGAGTGTGGACAAGGTCTAGGGCTTTATCTGTCAGACGCCCCTTAAAAATAAATCTATGGCAAAGAAGAAGCGGGATGCAGCTGCTGGGAGAAAACATCCCCTTGATTCTTTCCTTCGCGTCTTGCCCCTCTAAGAACTTCGTGAAAAGTTCAAGCGGTTCTGCAGAGAATCTGCTGCAGGCGGAGACTCCGCCGCCCGTTCCTGGGAACTGCCTGGGCGCCGCCAAGGCTCGAGCCGGAGCTGTCATTTGGGGCAGCGGCCGGGAAGAGGTAACGATGCCAGCTAGAAAGCAGCGGACGCAGGAGGCGGCCGGAGGAGAGGACGGCAGCCGGCGGAGCCTCGCGGATCTCCAGCCCCGAGCGCCTGGAGCGAAAGCCAAGCGCCCTCCGAGGGCGACCTCCCCTCCCCGGGCGTGCGCCCACCCGCTGCAGCAGGCAGCCCAGCGGGAGAGGTGGCAGCGGCAGCTCGGCACCGGGGAGAGCAAGCCCCCTGAGCGCGCGCCCACCCGCCCCCTAGGTGACCCGGCGTCCTCGCCGCGACAGCTGGAAGTTTGCAAACTTTCTCCGGGGGTTCCGCCGCCACGTTGGGAAGCTGGGGACGCGGCGGGAGGTTCCTGGCTCGCCGTCTCCGCTGTCGCTTGACCGCACTTCTGGAGGGCTCCGCACCTTGCCAGGTCTCTGGAGGCAAACACACACCCCCGATTCATAACTGGTCCCCGCGTCAGGGGACTCGCGCGCTCCCACACACGCACGCACGCCGGGCGGACTAGGCGCCAGCTCCACGTTAGCATCCCTCCAGGCGCACGGCGCGGTGGCCACCGAGCGCTCCGGCACTCACGCGGCGCGGGGTCTCTGGGGTGGCCTCAGGACACAGCCGAATTCCACAGTCAACCAGCACTCGGGGCCGGACTTCCCTCTGGTCCGCCAAAATGTTTACAAACACAGATCACCCTCCAGAAAAAAATGCATCGCATCTTCCCTACTCCTTGCCCTGTGACCTGCCCACTGGACCAAGTACCCTCGCGGCTGCTGCCGAGAACCAACCCCTGCAAACAAGTACGCTCCGGAGATGGCTCCCGCGGCAAGTGCAACAAAAGTGGCTAAATGCAAAAGCCCCAGAAGTGGCCGAGCCGTATTTTTAGGAACTTACCAAACAACTGTGGAGAAGGCAAGAGCGGAGCCCGGGTGAAGGGACCACGTTGGACTGAGCAAAGATTACAATACATTCTATTTAGAGTGCATTACATCACCCCCCCGGTGACGTCACGTGGGATTCCTGAACTTCTAAATCATTGCGGTCCGCGGGGGAGGGACGGAGCGAGGGGCGGGGCCGGCGCGTCGAGGGGGCAGGCCCCGCCCAGGCCCCGCCCCGACCCCGCCCCACCCGCGCGGACCCTGGTGCACCCGCCGGGGAGCTGCGGCGGCCGGCGGGGGCGACTGCGCAAGCAACAGCTTGCAGAGCCCAGCGCCGTGTGACACGGCTCCCGACATTAGTGGTGTGAGTCAGCTTGGAAACAATCCTTATGGTTTCAGACAGGACCACGGAGGAGGCGCGGGCGTGGGCTCTCCTGCGGGGAGAGCCTGATGGGGTTTGAAAGGTGTGGGGATGGAGGTTAGGGGAGAGCTGGGGAGGGGGATGCTAAAGGATGTGGGAAGAGACTTTGTGCAAACAGAAATGCGGGCCGCTCCTCCCTCCCCCACCAGAGGATGTCCAGCTCCTTTCTGCTTGCGACAGTCGTGACCTCATTTCAGTGTTTCCTGCATCCTGGTTTCTCAGAGCAGTCACTTGTCACCCCGCCCCCCATCTCACCTCCTCCAGGAGAATAACTTCCTTATGGTGCACACTCCCATGAAATACACAGCCCTATCCTTCGCGGGACCCCTGCTTCAGGCGTCTGAGAAGCTGTAGGGAGGGTTGCTCCTAAGGCAATAGGTGAATCGCAGCTAGCGCCAAGTGATGAGCCTGATTTAGACTCAGCGTCAGAGCTGAAAGGGCCCTTGGCTGTCACTTTCAGAACCTCTTTGGTAACTGACCCAAGCTCACGGGCTGGGAAGCGGCAGAGCCAGGGCCAGACTGCAGGATCCGGGCGCCTGGTCTGCAGCAAGAGGAGCCTGGCGTCTCCAGCATCCGGCCGTCACCATCGCTGTCACCATCCCCCTGCTCAATTTCCTTTCAGAAGTTCTCCCTTTGAGCAGGATTCAAAAAGAAGGCATAGGCTAAATCCAGCCCGATTCTAGAAGACCACTGCCATCCTTGCAGCCCCTGGCACCTCCTTACAAAGCACTTGCAACCACGTGGATTCCCTGGTTTCTCCCAACAACCAGGGTACAATATGTAGGACAGGTATTATAATTTTCCCCATTTTACAGGTGAGCTAAGGCAGGCACCAGAAGGTTAGGGGGCTGGCCTGAGATCACTTGATAAGCAAGGGGTGGCACTGAGCCCACCCCAATCCCTGTTTTCAACCCCAGATCCCAACTGGGCTCCTTCACAGAACCAGGGAGAAGCATTCCCTTCTTGTGGGTTATTGGTAGTTGGCACCTCTGCTAAGAACACATTGGCTGGTTGCTGGAGCTTTGCTTAGAAACAGTTTAGCCCCCGTTAATACATAATAATCATTTCTGACATTTATGTAACATCTGACATTTATATAGTACTTCTCAGCCCAACGTATCACAACCATGACAGTGCAGTTTGCCAGAGATTCATGACTGGACTGGCTAGAAACTGTAACGCATTGCCTGGATTGTCACATACCTCTGAGCTGGTTTTGACACACTAAATGGAAGAGGTTAGTATGTTCTTTCTGTTTTTAAGTGTTTAAATGGCCCCTTGCCCTTTACTGTTCCTTGAAACCACAGGGACTGATGACTGTCTGATCCTCACAGACTTATTCAGAGCTCATCACTGAGTTTTCTACTTAATGTTTTCCACATGTAGTCCTGAAGGAACTGCAAAAGAAGGGCTCCCATCCTAAGCTGAACCTTAACCAATAAAACTTGAAATATGACATTTTGTTTATGCAAGGAAGCAATACACTCTCAGGAACAGCTTCATGACTAGTACAGCCTTTTCTACCTAAAGTAGGTATCTACCACCTTCTCCCTCAAAGAAAAAGTCTGAGCCAGTCAAGGAGCAACTTGAGGCAAAAAGGAGGTAGAGCAGAAACATAACAGAGCTCAGTCTAACAGCTTATGTTTTTCCCCGCTGATAGGTGCAGAACAAAGGAATAGAATGGAGAATTGAATAAGCAAAGTCCAGGTGATCTGCAAAATATTTTAAAAGTAGTTAATGAGCATACAAATTTTAAACATTTAATTCTCAATATTCTCTACATGAAAGCACACATATGAGTTTTAATGCTAGTAGTTCATTCATTTCTAACTTTATCTAAATTAGTTGTCCATATTTATAAATTGGTTCTGATCTTTTGTTTGACATGCTGTGACTAAACAATGCTCCTGGCCTGAGCCATGATTTCATGTAGGAACAGACATCAAACTTTCCAATGACTCTCCAATAACTTGGTAATCATTAGATTACTTGAAGTCTCAATAATTAAAGAATTTCTCTTAACATCAGCAGTATTGCTCATGGTTCTAACTCCTCCCTCAGCTTCTGCCGACATCATTGCAATTTCATGCAAAATGTTTCTAGCTGTTTACATATTCCAAATCTCTGTTACCAATGAAATCACCCACATGCAAATCATTTTTAAATGTAAATTGAAGAAGAAAAGAGGTATTTATGAGTGTAGACTCTAGTGTCAGCCTGCCTGAATTCAAATTTTAGCTCTGCTACTATGAATGAGGATGGTGGTGATAATTATAGTGACTCGAGTTAAGAATTCTATTACTTGAGTTATGAGTTGTGCTTGGGGGCGTGCACGGTGGTTCACAAGTGTAATCCCAGCACTTTGGGAGGCCAAGGCGGGTGGATCACCTGAGGTCAGGAGTTCAAGATCAGCCTGATCAACATGGAGAAACCCCCTGTCTCTACTAAAAATACAAAATTAGCTGGGCATGGTGGCTGGTGGCTGTAATCTCAGCTACTCGGGAGACTGAGGCAGGAGAATCACTTGAACCAGGGAGGCAGAGATTGCAATGAGCTGAGATTGCACCACTGCACTCCAGCCTGGGTGACAGGAGTGAAACTCCATCTCAAAAAAGGGAGAGAGAGAGAGAGAGAGAGAGAGAGAGAGAGAGAGAGAGAGAGAGAGAGAAAGGTAGGAAGGAAGGAAGGAAGGAAGGAAGGAAGGAAAAGGGAGGGAGGGAGGAAAAGAGAAAAAGAGAAAGAAAGAAGAAAGGAAGGAAAGAAAGGAAAAGAAAGAAAAAGAAAGAAGGAAGGAAAGAGAGAAGAGAAAGAAAGAAGAATTGTGCTTGGCACAGGGCAAGTACTATGGAAGCACTCACTCTCTTTTTATTAATAAAAGTGTTTTGGCTAATGTTGTGATAGGTGGACATTCAGTGATTTCGTTTTACACACTTAACTAAGTAAATGAAAAGGGAACCTTTTACCCCATAATTCCTCCAGCCCCACATTGCCTTCTGCATGTGTCATCTGGGCCAAGCAGCCTCTCATGTATCAAATGAGCCAGCAGAGCCTCCAGTGTCTGTGGACTCTCATTGCTGCCTCATGCTTACCCAGTCTCCTCCAGGATTTCTTGAAGCCACAGTTTCATGGAGGCTGCAGCTCCTGAGAGCATCCATGCAAGAGCACCTCTAAGGATGCCTCTGCTGGTCGTGGCCATGGCCTGGGGCATTTGCCCTCTTAGATGCTAGCACCACCACTAGGAATGCCCTCTCACCCACCAGATCTCCATCCACTGTGGCCTGTCAGATGTGTGGAGACCCTTACACCAGAACCAAGGTAAACTGGCTGGGGTACCATCCACCCAAGATTCTCCCCATGCTCAGCTCATCCCACTTCTCTTTGCAGAGCAGGGGTGCAGGCAGGACACACCCAGCACATGAGTTACCATTGGTGGTGGCAGAGAGGTTGGACCTATGTGGAGCTGACTGGAACCTGTAGTGACCAATGAGAATAGATGAGACCCTTGGGAGACCAGGGGTTGACCCTTCAGTTTCTGGATGTGGGGCAATGGAAGGGAGAGGATTAGGCAGGTGGGCCAGTGGGGAAGCACTAGGTATTTACCAACTCTCATGAAAAAAGTTTAATTTTTTAAGAAATTTATAGCTTTACTAGTAGGTATCAGGCCTGAATAAAACCATTCCAAGAGGCCTCAGATGGGAAGAAATTCTTTAGCTCTGTGCTTTGGGTTCAGTCATTTCTCCAACATTCAGCAACATTAGCAAATCTGCCCAGTGCTGAGGTCAGAAAAAAATTTATAAAGGTCTCTTTCTACCCAGCTCCTAGGCGCCCACAGAAGTTCTCAAACTTAGTGGAGTAAGCAAAAAAACACCTGGGCAACTTATTAAAGTCAATTTCTTGAGTCAGACTTCTCCAGGGATTTTAGTTCCAAGGTTTGGCATTGGTTCCAGGATTCTGCGTTTGTGATTCTGATGCAAATGTTTGGGGAATCCCCCACCTACCACCACCACACACACATACTTCAAGTGACTCTAGTTTAGTGAATTCACAGATGCACAGTGATCTGGGAGGAAGCTGATGAGGGTGTAGAAAAGAGGTCAGTCTAAAACACTAAAAAATATGACCCAAGGTTCATATGCTTAAGATCAAGGCCAAGCACAAGGCTCGCGCCTGTAACCACAGCTCTTTGGGAGGCTGAGACAGGAGGATAACTTGAGCCCAGGAGTTCAATACCAGCTTGGGCAACACTGACAGCCTGGGCATCTCTACAAAAAAAAAAAAAAAAACGTTTAAAAATTAGCCAGGCATGGTGGTATGCACCTGTGGTCTCAGCTACTCAGGAGGCTGAGAGGGAAGAACTGTTTGAGCCCAGGAGTCAAAGCTGCCATGAGCAGGGACTGCACCACTGCACTCCAGCGTGGATGACAGCGTGAGACCCTGTTTCAAAAAAAGAAAAAGAGGCCAATCCTCTAGCAGCTTCCCCCAAAAATGAACGTCTCCCTAGAGAAGGCTTCTCCTCATCCCTGCCGTGCATATCACTCAGAGTGACCTTTTCCCACTTATTTTTCAATTTTAGGCTTTTCTTAACTAAGTTAACAGTGGTGGTGAAAGGGAGGCTGCTGAAGCCGACACTGTGGTTAAACCTCTAGCTTTGGTCCCATTGGGAAATTTCTATCCCCTAAAATGGGTCTTCACCAGGTTTCTCCGTTACCTTATTTGAAGGGATAAAGATTTCCAAATAAATAGAACTGCGAAATGCATCCAAAACTGTCAAAACCACAACAGAGTTAGCTAACATTTACTAAGCATTCGCTCTGTGCCAAGCCTTGAGTTAAGGGCTTTCTGAGCATTTTCTCAGTTAATCTTCACAATAACTCTGTGAGGCAGCTGGAACCATTCTCATTTTGCAACAAGGAAAGCTAATCTTAGAGAGGCTGAGTAACTTACCCAGAATTGCACAGCTGGGCATGCCCGAGCTGAGAAAAGAGCCCGCATCGCTGATGCCTGTCCCTGTGCCTGCCTGAAGACACCCCATGTTTTGGCAGTCCTGAACGCAAGTCAGTTTGAGAATGCAAGAATCAGGAAAGTTGAGAACAAGCCAAAGATTGGGAGTGAGTAGGAAAAGCCACCAGCCTCCATCCAAACTCTGTGCCTGGTTAACCAAAAGCCACTCCAGACAGACAGGACTGGCTTCATAGCCAATGACACCTGGTCACCCAGGGCCTCCTCTCATGCTCAGAAGGGTCTCATATTTGGTTTAAGGCTTGCTGTCGCCATCTTGAAATTCTTAATAATTTCATCCTTGAACTTACGTTTTGTAAAAGAAGCCCGGTGAAGCATGTGCACGACATGAGCAGAGGAGGTTGGTGATCTTGGTGTGTCTGCTATTTCTTGCCCATGACGCCTCAGGAGCACCGAATTCCAGTGGACCCAAGATGCATGAATATCCAGCAAGACTCAAATCAAATACAAGGTAATTCATGATCTCTCTGACTGAGTGGGATGACAATGAGAGGAGAGGTGAAGCCAACAGCCCCGACAGATCACGATTTCCTTTGAACTTTCTCTTTCTTGGGATGCAGAAAAAAATCAGTGGCATTCTAAGAAACACAAACAACCAAGGACCCTATCTTACCTGCATTAGGCCCCTGTGTTAGGCAACCACATACACTGAAAATGATGACACAGAAGGAAAGAGAAAGATAGGGCAGCCCATAGTTCTTTTTCTTTTCTGTCTTTCTGGACCACAAGTAAACAGAAAGCAGAGAGCTGAAAGAATGTGTGCACGTCAGGAAGTAAAACAAAGGCAGTTGAACTTGTTCTGTGCTGCGTGTCCACGTTCTGGTAAGAACAAAATACATATGTATGTACAGGCCGTGACGTACAGATTCTGGGATTGGAGTGATTTCACATATGAGTTAAGTGATTTTATATTTAAATTTAAAACTGGCATTGCAGGATGTAAAGATGAACAGTAAAATTAATACTGATAATGGAACATTTTAATTCTTTGCTATTTAAATGACATTAAATAGCAAATAAAACACACCATGACAAGTCAAGGGATTGACTTTATAAGAGAGGAAAAACTTTCTATTTAATATCTTCAATGGCACTTTTCCCCTGCCTCTTAAACAAGAGGCCCTGCATTTTCAGTTAGCACTGGGTTCAAAAATTATGTGTCAGATGCTGCCCACAGACATTTGATTGAAGGGATCGCCAGACCCTAAGCCATGCTGAGAGGAAAGGCAGCAGACAGCAAGAGATTTGACAGCCTTAACCTTGTCACTTACTAGGTGTGTGACCAGACCAGGGCCAATATTCTTTTTATCTCTCTGAACTTCAGGTTCTTCATCTATAAAATGGAGATAATATCAGCATCTACCTCCTAGGATACTTCAAGGATTTGGTGAGTTAATATATGTAACGTGCTTATAACAATGCCAAGCACTACTAATTACTGGGGGGAAAAAAAGTGTTAGATAACTAATTATGCCCTATAAAGTTTCGGGGAGAATTTAACAAAATAATTCATGTCAAGTGCCAGCCCTGTGCCTGGCGTTTAGAATGTGCTCAATAAATATTAGTTACATAAAATTGCATGTGAGATATAATATTGAAGTTCTATGGGTTACCATGGAGGAATGAATCCAACTAGTCCTGAATTTGAGTCTTAGCATAAGCCAGTTGTATTTGAAGGAGGTGGTACCTTTAAGTTAACAAAACTGAGTTTGTGGGCAACAGAGAGCAATTTCATACAAGTTGATGCTCTAGTTGAAGCCATCACACTTTAACATTCTAGTCTTGACATAAAAATTCATTTTTACACCAGTTGTAAAATTATCAACTCTAGCATGATTTAGTTTCTAGAATCATATCTTGAAATCCTAACAGGTGTTAACTCAAAAATGTTGTGTTCTTGCACTGGAGGTGCAGGTGCATATCAACTTTGAAATGTCGTTTAACAAGAGACAGCTGGGTCACCTGGCTCAAGCTTGGGGAACCTCATCTGGAAGTCCACCGGCTGCTAATGGCTTGACCTAGTTCTATAGGGAATTATTGTATTCACTACTCTATAAAAGTTAATGGTTTCTCTTGAACCTGGCTGAAAATCAAAAGCTTCACCTATCTTAAAGAGTATTAGCATGTTAACATCCCTATGAAAGTTACTCTTAATGTGTTCCTCTTTTTTTAAAAGAGGCTTGATTAAAGGAAAAACTACTTAGTCTTTATTTTTTTTTTCTGCTTTGGGATTAAGTGAAAGAGATTGACACCTGCGCTGAATAATGACCCAGAATAACAGTGCTGCGTCAGCACACTCCAAAAATTTTAGTCATTTCCTTAAGATCAATGGTAAGTGGAAAGTAACGGTTTAACAATAATTAGGAATGCTTCATATATAGGGAAGGTTCATTTAGACTAAAACATTATTGATATCCCATAAATTAATATTGAGCGTCATCTCACATGAACTGATATTTCACATCCCACCTCTTTTTGTATCGTCGTTAACTACATGTTTAACTCATGTACTGCTGACGGGGAAGGTTATTCTCATCTCTTTAGGGGCATTTGTAAGTACCTTTTAAAAATGATTTTCTTGAGAATTTCAGTAGCTTTTAAACCTAATTGATCAGTGATTCCTCCTCATTCTTACATGACACAGAATATTTAAAATCTAGGAAGTTACTCTGAACTTCATTTGAATACTGAATATTATCCACTGTGGATATCAGAAAATATAAAGCTTCCCCTGCCCCGCCCCCGCTGCGGCTCTCTTCCCCCATCCTGGTTTTAAAATGTTCTGCCTATAGCTTTTATAACAGTGCCCTTACTTGACACCTAAAGAGACTGCAATATACACAGTACACTGGGACACTGTCCTGTTTGGCAAAAGCATCTATTTTCAGGGCTGCTGTGGCTATTTAATGCTATGTCAAACTCTGAAAAAAAGGAAAGAACACTATTCTTTGTGAGCGCCCACTCTGAGTCAAGCCTGTTATATCTTCCATCATGTCTAATCCTGATAGCTCTGGGTGAAAGGTATGATTACTACTATTTTATTAATGAGAGAACTGAAGCTCAGAGAGGCTAAGTAATTTGACTAAGATCACACAGCTAATAAGTAAGGAAGTTAAGTTTCAAACCTAGTCCTGGCTTCAGAATCCCCATTGTCCATCACTCTGCTGTGTTTTCATTCCAAGACACTTTGTCTCTCCTTTCACCCTCCTGCTTAACATTATTTAGCTTTATTGAGCAAGCCACCCACAAAACGTGTGTGTGTGTGTTTTTTAATTTTATTTTCAGTAGAGACAAGATCTTACTATATTGCTCAGGCTGATCTCAAACTCCTGAGCTCAAGTGATCCCCCTGCCTCAGCCTCCAAAAGTGCCAGGATTACAGGCATGAGCCACTATGGCAGGCCTAATTTTTGTATACAGTGAGACGTAGGGGTCCAGTTGCATTCTCCTGCATATGGTTAGCCAGTTTTCCCAGCACCATTTATTGAAGATTTTTTCTCCATTGTTTATTTTTGTCAACTTTGTCAAAGATCAGTTGGTTGTAGGTGTGTGACTTTATTTCAGGGGTCTCTATTCTGTTCCATTGGTCTATGGGTCTATTTTTTACCAAAATGATGCTGTTTTGTAATGTAGTTTGAAGTCAGGTAATGTGATGTTCTGGCTTTATTCTTTTTGCTTAGGATTGCCTTGGCTATTGGCTAAAGCCATTTTCCTATCACTTATTTTGTAGAATTTTTTTTCCAATTTGTCTTTTGACTCTTAGCTTTGTCTGTGGTATCTTTTGCCATATAGAACTTTTAAATTTTGATATAGTCAAGTTTTTTTTATGATATCAACACTTTCATGAGTTCTAGAAAGGTTCATGGTTCTAGAAAGGCCTTCCCCGCTCGTACATCAGATCTCTGTTACAACTTGCCTGGTCCTCTCAGTTCTTCTCATGCTCTTAGTTTAGCAACTGCAAAATGGTAACGTAATGATAAGTATGTATAATAGAACAACAGACGGAAGGAAAAAATATCCGACCAGGTGCAGTGGCTCCTGCTTGTAATCCCAGCATTTTGGGAGGCCAAGGCAGGAGAATTGCTTTAGCCCAGGAGTTCGAGACCGGCCCGGGCAACATAGTGAGACCCTGCCGCTACAATACAATTTTTAAAAAATTATCCAGGTGTGGTGGTGCACACCTGTGGTCCCAGCTGCTTGGGAGGCTGAGGTGAGAGGATCACTTGAGCCTGGGAGACCGAGGCTATAGTAAGCCATGATCATGTCACTGCACTCCAGCCTGGGCAACAGAGTAAAACCCTGTCTCAATAATAATAATAATAATAATAATTGTCTGATCTTACCAAATAATATACTTGCATAAATTTAATTTCAAGAGAAAACTTTTCAACATCTAGGCATGAAATAGACTTTGAAAGACATTAAGTCCAGCATGCTATTTACTATAAAGCAGTATATATTCTCCCTGTTAGCTATGGAAATAGCAGTATAGGAAGCTGAATGAGTTTTAAACTTCAAGTCCCTAATGATTCCATTGACATGGGATAGAAAAGGTTCATATTTGTAAACTGACTCATCAGCCTAGCACAAAACCCCTGCCTTCTTGTTTAGTTGTTAGAACTACCCACAGGCTAGTAAGTGATGCTAAGTTAGCAGTGCTAAGGCTGACCTGCACCTGATTTCTACTTTGGCTACAAAGCCTCCATTATTCTGGAAGTATTCTACGGCTGCTCTTCCTTCACCATCCAGAGCTCTATTCACAAGGCCTGACACAAAAAGCAAACACTAAAACCTGAAATTAATTCAAATACGCAATGGAGGAGAAAATAGTGGTGTCATTAAGGGTGGTAGAGCCTGGTCCTTAAACTTAGGGCTGTAATCTCAGGTTTCATGAATTTGAATCCCCTCTCCAAGAGGAAGAGGAAATGAAGAGTTATTATTTAATGGATACAAATTTTCTCTTTGGGATGATGAAAACATTCTGGAATTAGACAACAGCAACGGTTACCTAACATTATAAATGTACTTAGTAGCACTGAATTGTACATTTTAAAATGGTTAAAATGGTAAATTTTGTTATGCATATTTTACCATAATAAAAAACGATAGAAAAAAAGAATCCCAGTTCTACCTCTTACTAGCTGCACAGGCAAAGGTTAATACACCTCCCTCTCTATCCTGCTGTGTACTAATCTGCAGAATAGAAGAGCTGATAACGATACTGGCTTCATAGGATTGTCATGATTAAATGAGACACAGGGGACAGGCTTTCAGTGGTTCATGGTAATCAAGTTTAGGTGTGTTTTCATGGTTTAGGAGTATGACTCCTGTTTTTAAACTCTCTTGCATCTATAATATAGTCCTCCGTTTGTCAGATTTCATGTACAAACCACCAGTTTCAGTTTTGCTTATAAGACAGATTTTTATCTGTTTGCTATCTTATGTAAAACTCTAATCACTCTTAAAAGATGCCAGTGATTCACTAGCCCAAGTAAACTGACCGAGGGGCAGCTGTGGCCTGTTTGAGTCTCCTAGATGCAAATTCTCAATACCCCCACAATCTGGAGGGAGAGGGAGATGCTGTCTACTCCAGAGGCTGGCTCTAACCCAAGAGGGCCAAACAGATGGGATCCTTACGTCTCCTTATCTTTTCATGTCCGTCCCACCCTGTCCCAAGTTTTGTTTCCCCAAATAGATCCTTCTGGAATACAGCTGCCATCACTCATTTCGTTGTCAAGGGGTGAATGGCTGCCTTCTTGCAGAGGAATACCACTCTGTAAATCAGCCACCAGGCACTATTTATCCCACTGATGGATGTCACACATCCACACATATGGGACCAAAACCAAAGCTCTGGACTTTTTTTTTTTTTTCAATCCATGTGTTGGATTTTTTTTTTTCCCTTTGTATCTTCAACTCATTACACTGCTGTTTTAAAATAAATTCTTCCTGAGAAATCAGTTTCCACATATCATCAAGCCTCTAATGCTAGGCATTGTTATTAACAAAAACAGTCCTCAAGAAAATATCCACATAGCCTTATGCATCTAAGATGTATTATAAAGCAATCTTGCTTTATAAAAAGACACTCAGGTTTGCTTCTTCTTTTTATACTCAAAGCCTAGTGAAATGAATAAGGGATAAATGATCCAGTGTATAAGGAGGAGGAGACAGTAGAGGGAGGTGAAGGCAGAAAGATGCAAGCCAAGACAGGGCCAGCGAAGAATTCAGAACTTATGGCTGTATTCTCGCAATGATACTTGGTATTTCTGAACTTGCCAGAATAAAAATGAAGTAATAGCAGCCAAGAGTTATAGTCCTGTTTTAAAAATTTAAAAGTTGCAATTAAAATGATTAAACTAAGTAAAACAGACACAGGAAACTTATAGAAAAAAATATATTTCCTGTGCGCTAAGCCTCTGATCCCATTAAGTACTTAAATAATATCCTCCTGACATCATGACTATATAAATAATATGTTACTTTCATATTTATGACATCAAGAGATTATATTACTAACTTATGAAAAAATATGTTTAATTTGCAATTTTTAAATGACACTGATATAGATTAGTGTATATTATAGAATTAGATACATATGCCATACCAGCTAGTTTTATATTTTATTATAAACATCCCAACAGGTGCAAAAATACCACCTAAAATAAAACAAAAGATAATGTATCTTATAACAATAAAAGCATATCTGCCTTGCATCCAAAAAGAAGGGAAAGCATATGTATATTTCCATCCCACATCCTTCTTTCTAGAGCTTTATCTAACTCTTTCTCAGGCACTGTGCCATATATCTCTAAGCCTTTGTATCTTCTGATTAAAAGAAAATGGTGTAGAATCATGTTTGCTACAGTCTGCTGCCAAAAGCCCATGTCTATAATTCATCATTAAAATGTGACAGTGTACGGCTACAAAGAAAGAAAAATCTCAGTCATCATGCTCATTTGCAAATGTTTCAGGGGCTGGAGATTGTTTGGCAATCCTGCTGTTTCTAGGTTATTTGTAGAATAACCAGTTTAATTGAGCTGATGATTGCCTTGTGTCTGCATAGCACTTCTGACTTAGATCTTTCTTTCTGCAATTGGCGTTGAATTGTACTATGCGGCAAGGGGAATGGCATGCATTCAGCAAGCCCAAATTCCAGGGTTCCAGCCCACCCCTTCTTTTCCCTTGCCAATCTGATTTCTGAGGAGTTTGTTTAGAATTACTACAGAAAAAAAAGAAAAGAAAGGAAAAGAAACCCCTTGCCCAACTTTTCAGACCATTTCATAGAATGCCTCCTTTGGATTGGGATTCTTGGCCCCACCAAGTTAGAAAGGTTTTATGCCTTTATTAAAGCAGAGGCCTGTTTAGGATGTTCTCTGTAATTGGACCATATCCCACTGCATGTAGTACACAATGTAAACCAACCTGTTGCAACGTGGAGAATAGTGCAAGTCAGATATTTGCCACCCAGTGAAGCCAGTTGGAAAAAGAAAGGAGTAGCGGGGAACCTGGGTTTAACACCAACCCTGTCCTGACAGGCACTAAGGCTGTAACATGAAGGAAATTGAAAACAGAAACATCAGGAAGATCAGCGAGAAGGCCTCTCTTTCTTCCTTTACTTTGTTCCTAACAAATATTCAGCTTCACCCGCTCTAAATCATGTCACTGGAATGAGGATTGTACACAAGGGAAATTCGTATCACAGAACAAGTATGGAAATAAACTGTCCCCGACCATTACTAGAAATGGCTACGTCCTCCTTTGGAATGGGCTTGTTGCCCTTGAAAGTAGATGAATATTCCAGAGTAATTGCATTTTGGAATCTGAGATTATGATGAGATTGACAGACATCATTTAAAATGGTTTTTGTTTAAATGAAGACCCTAATATAGACACCTTTCCAAGGAAAATGTAGACAATGTTCTCAAATATATAGTTAAATTTTAAAACCCTCAATTTTTTTCTCCTGAGACCCCCCAGGGAAGTAGCTATAGTCCTTTTCCCCCTTCAGGGAAGAGAGATAATCCATATCCTTTCAAAGCAGAAAGGAAGATAATTTTGATGAACATTTCCCAGTACATAGAAGTCACTCCAATTCAAAAAAGGTCTAAAAGCAAAGAGTGTGGCAAAGCTAATAGGAAAATATGATAATTATTTTACTCCTCCTTTATAAAAACCAATTAAATAGAATGCAATGGTTAGAAGATGAATTTCTCAATGGGCTTTTCATGACAAAGTCTTTAGAAACATTGTTCTATTCTTGGTGAAGCCAAATCAGACCTGAACCCTCAACAGGCATGCATATCACTAAATTATAGTGTACACACTGTCAAATATGGTTGAAATTCGGCTGTGCTGAATATGAATAGACAGGGTACTCTCTCTGAATATAAATTACATATGAGGAAAAAGCAAGGCTTTTAAGAACACCTAGCCCTCTGCTTAACTGTTACTTGCCTTAAGGACTAACTTATCTGAAATTAATACAGCTACTCCAGCTTTATTTTTATTGGATTAGCATAATGTACCTTTCTCCCTACCTTTACTTTCTACATGTGTTTTTATACATAAAATGGGTTCTTGTAGACAGCATATAGCTGGGTCTTATTTTTTTTTAATCTACTCTGTTAGTCCCTGTCCTTTAATTGGCTTACTTAGGCCATTCACATTTAAAGTGATTATTGATAGTTGGATTAATATCTATGCCATTTGTAACAGTTTTCTATTCATTGCCCTTGTTTCTCTTTGTTTACTTTCTACTCTTTTGCTGGCTTCTCTGTGTTTAATGGAGTATTTTATATGATTCCATTTTCTCTCTTCTCTTAAAATATCAATTATATTTCTTTTTTAAAAAAAAAATGTGGTCATCACCCTAGAGTTTGCAATATATATTTGCAACCAAACCAACTCCACTTTTTTTTTTTGAGGCAGAGTCTCGCTCCATCCCCCAGGGTAGAGTGTAGTGGCATGATCTCAGCTCACTGCAGCCTTGACCTCCATGTTCAAGTGATTCTCCTGCATTAAACTCCCCAGAACTGGAACTACAGGTGTGCACCACCGTACCCAGCTAAGTTTTGTAGTTTTGGTAGAGAAGAGGTTTCAGCACGTTGGCCAGGCTTGTCCGAAACGCCTGTCCTCAGGCGATCCACCTGCCTCGGCCTCCCAAAGTGCTGGGATTATAGGCACAAACCACCACACCCAGCCCCAAGTCCACTTTAACACAACACCATTTCACAGGTAATGCAGGTATCTTACAACAGCGAATTCTCAATTCCTCCCCTCATGTCTTATAATGTTGCTCTCATTCCTTTCACTTATTCCTAAGCTATAGTCACCCAATATATTGTTGCTATTATTATTTTGAACCACCTGTTTTTTGTTAGATAGCTATTGAGTTTCAGTTATGAAGATGGCAGCGATGACTGCCAGGCTCTTTTTATGTCAGACTAGAAGCCAAAAGTTGACCTGAATTTTCACCACAATAAGACTAGGTAAGAATATAGGACAAGTAATTAGGACCTAGAAGAAAAAGCAATGACACCAGAATCCACAGTCAATCATCAGAATACCAAAGTAACCAAGAAAAGTTTAAATGAGTGGAGAGATGGGTGGAAATAGAGCAGAGAGAAGGAATAGGGGACAGCTGTTTGAAAATCTAAACCTTTAGCTCACTGCTTTGTGAAGTGCAGCCTGAGGAAGCAAGGATTCTGAGAGACAAGTCAGATGCAATAAAAATATCTGAAATGTCTTGACTTAAAGGCATTGCTACTTTGTGGGTTGAGAGAGATGGCTTTAATTTAAAAGGACAATTGAGTAAACAAAGAGGGTCTGAGGTGGCAGTACACCTGCCCTCATTACAGCTGAAATCACGTCATGGTCATGAGACAGATGAGGTCTAGTTACGGGACTAAGGTATAACCTGTACCTAGAAAACCTCTTCTGCCCTGCTGATCTCCTTTTCCATATGTATAAAAATGAGGATTTGAAGGCCGGGCACGGTGGCTCAAGCCTGTAATCCCAGCACTTTGGGAGGCCGAGGCGGGTGGATCACGAAATCAAGAGATTGAGACCATCCTGGTCAACATGGTGAAACCCCGTCTCTACTAAAAATACAAAAAATTAGCTGGGCATGGTGGCGCATGCCTGTAATCCCAGCTACTCAGGAGGCTGAGGCAGGAGAATTGCCTGAACCCAGGAGGCGGAGGTTGCGGTGAGCCGAGATTGCGCCATTGCACTCCAGCCTGGGTAACAAGAGCGAAACTCCGTCTCAAAAAAAAAAAAAAAAATGAGGATTTGACTAGATGAACTGTGAGATGAACATTAAGATCACTCTAAACTGAAATTCTAAGATTCTATGAAAGGTAGGTAGGTAGTGGAAATAGTGATCTATCATCAGTCAAGGTCAAGAGTGAATTAGAAAGACCCCAGAGTTAAACCCTACAAGACAAATATTGCATAACTTATAACATGTAATTCCACATAAACCTGGGCTGTCAGAAACAAGGCAAAACATGTATTTGGTTGGTGCAAAAGTTATTACAGTTTATGCCATTGAAAGTAAGGACAAAAGCCACAATTACTTTTACACCAAGCTATAGAATGAACCAGCCATTTGAGGAGAATCGAAGAGGCCACCACAGCACAGAGACCTAGAAACAGGATCTGCTGAAGCTTAGAGCAGCCCCTTAGCACAAGAATGGGGAGAAGAATGCTCTTTTTTAAAGAAATTTTTCTTTATTTTTTAAACTCGTATTTAAGGTTCAGGGGTACATGTGCAGCTTTGTCATATAGGTAAACTCATGTCACAGGGTATTGTTGTGCAGATATTTCATCACCCAGGTACTAAGCCTAGTACCCAACAGTTATCTTTCCTGCTTCTCTTTCTCCTCCCACCCTTCACCCTCAAGTAGGTCCCAGTGTACGTTGTTCACTGCTTTGTGTCCATGTGGTCTCACCAGTTAGCTTCCACTTACAAATGAGAGCATGTGGTATTTGGTTTTCTGTTCCTCCATTAGTTTGCTAAAGATAATAGCTTCCAGCTCCATCCATGTCCCTGCAAAGGACATGATCTAGTGAAGAATTTTCTTTGGCTTTCCTAGAACAGCCACAGTAGGAATGGAAAGGTGTCCTCCAGAGGGACCATGGCTAAGAATGCAAAGGCTACTGGGAAGCAGACCCCAAAACAGGAAACAAAATAACTGCTTATTACATAGAAGGTAAAGGGCATGAAACACTGGAGGTAAATAAACAGAAATGAGAAAAGGAGACAGAGATGGAAGATTGATTTGTTGTTCTGATATTTGGTGAGAAGAATCACATCCAATCCTTCCCAGAGGACATGGGAATGCTTAGATTGGGTTGAAAGCAATTTTTTTTTTCTTTTTGAGGCAGAGTCTTGCTCTGTCGCCAGGCTGGAACGCAGTGGCACGATCTCGGCTCACAACAACCTCTGCCTCCCAGGTTCAAGCAATTCTCCTGCCTCAGCCTCCAGAGTAGCGGGAACTACAAGTGCATGCCACCACGCCCAGCTAAGTTTTGTATTTTTAGCTGAGATGGGGTTTCACCATGTTGGCTAGGATGGTCTTGATCACTTGACCTTGTGATCCACCCATGGCCTCCCAAAGTGCTGAGATTACAGGTGTGCTCCACCCTATCCAGCCAAAAGTAACTCTTATAAGTGGCTGTCATTAAAGAGCACACTGAGGAATGCCAACTGATTGAACATCAGAATTGGAGTAGACTTTATATCACAGCAAAGTTTGTGATGGCACGGATTCTCCACTGAGCAATTCTTCAATGGCCAGTTGTTCTGATTTCATTTACTTCAAGCTGTAATTATATTGGAAACCATGAAAATATTTCAAATACAAGGGTTTTTTTTTTAATGTTCTTAATTTTTTTTATATACTTTAGGTTCTGGGGTACCTGTTCAGATCATGCAGGATTGTTGCACAGGTACATACATGGTAAGGTGGTTTGCTGCCTCCATCCCCCCATCACCTGTATCTGGCATTTCTCCCCATGTTATCTCTCCTCAACCTCCCCACCCGCCACTGTCCCTCTCCTAGCCCCCACCAACAGACCCCAGTGTGTGGTGCTCCCCTCCCTGTGCCCATGTGTTCTCATTGTTCCACACCCGCCTATGAGTGAGAACATGCGGTGTTTGATTTTCTGTTCTTGTGTCAGTTTGCTGAGAATGATGGTTTCCAGGTTCATCCATGTCCCTACAAAGGACATGAACTCATCGCTTTTTATGACTGCATAGTACTCCATGGTGTATATGTGCCACATTTTCTCTGTCCAGTCTATCATCAATGGGCATTTGGGTTGGTTCCAGGTCTTTGCTATTGTAAACAGTGCTGCAATGAACATACGTGTGCATGTGTCTTTATAACAGAACAATTTATAATCTTTTGGGTATATGCCCAGTAATGGGATTGCTGGGTCAAATGGAATTTCTATTTCTAGGTCCTTGAGGAATCGCCACACTGTCTTCCACAATGGCTGAACTAATTTACACTCCCACCAACAGTGCAAAAGTGTTCCTATTTCTCCACATCCTCTCCAGCATCTGTTGTCTACAGATTTTTTAATGATCACCATTCTAACTGGCTTGAGGTGGTATAGAAGTTTTATTTACTCACATGATTATTTTTCAAAACAGTCATTCTACAGCACACAATGGCCTGTTAGTAGCTACAAATGAAATCCAATTAAATGACCAGTGAGAGAAGATAGAGGAAAAGGCAAAGCATCTGTGAAGTGCTTATGTGCCACACCATGTGCTTGGCTACTGACATCTGAACTTATTTGATGGGCACATCACCCCTTAAGAGAGGTGTGAGTATTACCACAGGTCTGAAGATCATGCCAACACATGTGAAAAAAAGTTCGATAAAATTATGGTATAATATTACATTTGAAATGTAACAGAAAACTGAGTGATGATACAAACATATTCGTTTTACCCAATGGATAATTTTTAACTAAGAAACGAATGGCAAATGTACTAAGATGACAACACTGAATGGATTTTCTCTGTTTTGAAAAATCTACAAAGCAAAATTATCAACAAAGACTTGAAAATTCAATAAAAATAAAACAAATATACTAGGAGGAAAATGCTGCAGATTCTATTCTATTCAACCCATCTTTCAAAGAGTTAAAAGTGCATAAGGAAAATCCAAGTTTGAGTCGAATCATAAACTTGACTTGAACTCTGTTGTCAATTGCCGGGGAAAGCATTCCAGACTCTAAGAACTGTTTGAATTTTTTTTTTTCCTTCAGAGCATGAAGAAAATGCTAGAGGGCTTACAGGGCTCCTGGCATGTAAATTGTAGCCATCAGGAGAAAACCCCACAATACTACCAAGTGACACTTTCAAAGTCTTTTTCCTGTAGTCCCTTATACTGCTACTACACAGAGAGGGTAAAGGAGTAATACAGAACTCTTCCGGTTTGAATTTAGCCAAGTAGTGCAGAGGGAAAAGAAGCACTTTGCAAAAACCCCACAGTTAAAAGTAATAAGGGGAGAAGTTTCTGTCAGTATCTAGAAGAGTTTTGTAAACGATTAGGTGCAAGACATCAGAGGCTCCAAAAGGAAAGATTTCTTTTCAGTACCATGTTTGACAAGTGATCAGTAACATATTTCATTTCTTGTTTAATAAGTTATTATCAGTTTCCTTTTTAAAAGAGTGAAATAATGTTTTCTGTGAAGGTTTGCCGATAAGCATTAGTGCAGTCAAAAATTGTGTGCCTTTTTATGAACAGACTGCACGGTAGAATAAAACACTATCTACATGAGCTTTCACACAGCAGAGCAATTAATTGACTTATCTCCCTGAACACTGTTCTTGCTGAAACTTATTAAAAGTCTGATTCATCAGCAGAGCCTGAAGCAATCATCAATTGCCTCATAATAATACAAAAGAAAAATAGGCGTCAGTTATGTTCTCATTTAGTATCTTAAAAAGATCCTCTTTGCCCTCTGTCTTTGTTTGAAAATATCTCTATTAAGAGTTGAAAAGAAAAGAAAAGAAAAATGAAAAAACCCTCCTACTTGACATGATATACGTTATGGCCGGGAACTGTGGGAGTAAATTACAGAGCCTCCAGGATACCAGATTAAGAGGAGAAGCTGGACTTTCTCAAAGACACACAAATCATTCAACATGTAGCACAACAGGGCATACAGTGTGTTATCGATGCCGAGTTCCAAGCACCATTGTTAATACAGACCAGAAGAGGAATTGTTCATTAAATAATACAAGGGGGAGGGGAGGGGCCGCCAGGCTTCTGCATTAACCCAGCAGAAGGATGCTTGTTTCAAAAGTATTAGGCAGCTTAATAGTTACTATTCCGAATAGAGTTTTGGTTTAAATTTAACTCCCAAATATCAATCTAACGACTTCTAAGCAGAAACTGTATTTTATAAACCCTTAAAAAAAAAAAAAAAAAAGTTTAGTACAGTTGGCAATATCAATAGCGCCCTCTACAGGAAGTTTTAAATCCACAACTCTGGCTTTCTTGAATTTGAAAACAAAGGCTAAGTAAGGTGAACACCCTCTGAGGACAAGATTAAATTAAAGAAAAATTTGGAATGTTCATGAGGTCTCCATTTCACATGGAGATTTGGGAATTTGGAACAAAGCAAAAGAAAACCACAGCCAGTAGCCCTGGATTAGAATGTGTGTGTGTGTGCGTGTGTGTGTGTGTGTGTGTGTGTGTGTAGTTGTTGGTTTGTTAACACTGGGTCATTTGAGAGAGGTCAATAACTCCAAATTCATCTTATTTTCCTTATGTTGAAATCTCAAAATTAGTTTTCTCTAGTCTAAGATTTGCTAGTTGCAATATTATACAGCATTACTCAGATCTTTTTAAGATGCAAATAGTGTTCACTTTTTTCAGAATGCATACATGACTAATGTGCAGACTTTTCCAATTATTTCCCCAATATTCAGTAAATAATGAATGTGAGGCTTTTGCATGTGAAAAAATCCGATGCTGCTGATAAACTACGCCAGTATGAATCCTAAAGAGATGGTTGCTTAATTACTACAAACAGTTCCTCTCCGAGATTAGTGGTTCAGAGTCAAACTTAGAAGCTGACTGTGCTTGAAGAAATAGTTACAACCACATTTTCTACCCATGTCACCACAGCCTTGAAAGTCAGAGATGCAGGCGTCTTATCTCACAGCTGTAATACATCAAATGACCTTGTGACAATGATTTCATCTCACCTTATTTTAGCAAGTTATCACAATTTGGAAGAGATTTACTTCTGATTTCAGAGATACGCCAAGAGTTATTAGGACTGACACAGCACATGCCAGCTCTAAGAGTTGAGGCGTTATTGTTTTGAGTGATGGAGAAAGAAGTGAGCAAAGAGTTCGGAGGCTCCGTTTTGGATCTCCACTTTGCTATGTCTTTTTAGAGTCAACTAATTTTTATGCACCTTAGTTTCTTCATCAGAAAAATGATGAAAATCTTCTGTTTGGAGAAATACTTGGAACTAGGTACCTAGAAATGCTGGATGAACTATACTAAACAATCTTTTAATAGTTCAGCTCATAAGAAAGGAAGGGTAAACAAATGGTTGAGCTCATTATGAGCTGGAAATCAGGTGTTCCCTGAATCTATGGCTGGTCTGTAGGCATCTGCCAATCTTGATAACCAAGAGGTTTGAATTTTAATGGCCACACTGAGGCCTAAACAAGATGGGGAATTGGAACCGAGACCTTACATAAAACCAAAATATTGAAGGAGTTCATCTTCCACAGACACCACACAAAGATAACAAGGAAATCTCAGCCAGGGCTCTGGGTCAGAATATTACATATTCACTGAAAATTCATAACTACAGGCCTGTCCCTCAAAGGTCCAGTGTTAAATTGATACTACCTGTGCAATTCAGGAAATTGCACAAAAATCTTTTAGGCCAACATATTAATCTAATGTGAACCCAGATGGGTAGTGACCTGCAAGGCCTGGCAGAAGTAAATGTAGACTCTTAGGAACTCGCTCTCAGCTGAGGTCTTTCAGGATTCCTCCAGATACAGCTGGATAGGAACTTAAAATACAAAAGTACCAAGTACAAGAGGAAATAGGTTCCATGATTGAGAGTCAGCAAAAACAACAGCGGAATTAGACCCTCGAGAATTTGAAATATTGAAATGGATGATGCAGAATAAAGTAACCAAGTGTAAAATGTTAGTGAAATAAATATGAAATAAAAACCTGAGAAAGTAATAAGGTACTCTCAAAACACCAGATTTTTTTTTCTTTATTTTTCTCTTTTAAAAAAAAATTTAAGTTCAGGGGTACATGTATAGGATGTGCAGGTTTGTTACACAGGTAAACGTGTGCCAGGGTGGTTTGCTGCACAGATCATTCCGTTACCTAGATGTTAAGCCCAGCATCCATTAGCTCTTCTTCCTGATGCTCTTCCCTCCCCACCACCCCACCCTCTGACAGGTCCCAATGTGTATTGCTGTCTCACATGTGTCTATGTGTTCTCATCAAGCTAGAGAGCTTCTGCACAGCAAAAGAAACTATCATCAGAGTGAACAGACAACCTTCAGAATGGAAAAAATTTTTGCAATCTGTTCATCTGACAAAGGTCTAATGTCCAATATTTACAAGGAACTTAGACAAACTTACAAGAAAAAAACAAACCACCCCATTAAAAAGTCGGCAAAGGACATGAACAGATTCTTCTCAAAAGACATATATGCAACCAACATATGAAAAAAATTTCAACATCACTGGTCATTAGAGAAATGCAAATTAAAACCACAGTGAGATACCTTCACACACCAGTACAATGGCTACTAGTAAAAAGTCAAAAAACTACTGATACTGGAGAGGTTGTGGAGAAAAAGGAATGCTTTTACACTGTTGGCAAGTTCAACCATGTGGAAGACAGTGTGGTGATTCCTCAGAGACCTAGAAGTAAAAATACCATTTGACTCACCAATCCCATTACTGGGTATATACCCAAAGGAATATAAATCATTCTATTCTAAAGACACATGCCCGTGTATATTCACTGCAGCACTATTCACAATAGTAAAGACATGGAATCAACCTAAATGCCTATCAGTGATAGACTGGATAAAAAATATGGTATATATACACCATGGAATACTATGCAGCCATAAAAAGGAACAAGATCATGTCCTTTGCAGGGACATGGATGGAGCTGGAGGCCATAGTCCTCAGCAAACTAATTCAGGAACAGAGAGATATTTTTAAAACTAAGAATTATATTTAAAAGCACAGGGTAACCTAATAAATTAGTAAAAACTAAAGAAAGAACTGGCAAACTGGAAGATAACACTCAAGACATTAACCACAACAAGAGCAAGGGAAACAAAGTAATGGTAACTGCAAAAGAATACTGAAGAGAAATGGAAAATAGAATCACAAATTGATAAATGTCTAATTAGAGTTTAAGAAGATCGCTTTACAGAAATTCCAGATATAATGGCATAGAATTTTTTAGAATAGATGAAAGATAAAAATTTTCAAGTTCAGACAGCACAAGTCCTGAGGAAGATAAATAATAATAAATTCATACCTACACTCATCAAAATGAAGCCACAAAACACTAGATGTAAAGACAATATTGAAAGCACCTAGAGGAAAAGGCAGCTTATCTATAAAGTAAGGGTAGTTAAACCAGCAGCACATTTCCCAACAGCAGCAACAAAAGCTAGACTGTAATAACATAAAGTCTATACAATGTGTAAAGGAAATATTAACACAGAATTTTACACAGAGAAAAAGTATGAGGGTAAAATCCATTTCACACAAACTAAAACTGAGTCCATTTACTGCCAGAAGCCACTCAATTAAAGAAATTTGAAGGATGCACTTCAGAAAGAAGGACTATGATTCTAGAAGGAAGTTCTGAGATGCCAGAAAGGAAGATACACAAAGAAGATGCAAATAAGTGGGTGAAACTAAACAAACATTGACAGTATAAAACAACAACATTAATGTCTAAATTGGGAACACAAAAAAGGTGGCCCCAAAACAGTGAACAACAGTATTATGTAAGATGGGAGGAAAATGATTAGACTGGCAGATATTTAAGTCTACTTATATACATATGTAAATCAGATAAAATGGAGTCATTCTGATGGAAGTACAGGCCAGAAACCATGATTCCTACCAGCTGGGTTCATCCCTGAGCTATGACCTTGAAGCCACAGGACCCTAAAAAATGATCTAGAAACTCATGTGACTGCATTATATCTGAACCATGCAGTTCTAACATTCTGTGTCTGTTATTTTGTTTTAGCAATATTTATACTTTTATTCTAAAAACTGATTATTAAAAAAGTACATACCCTTTTACCTCTTTTTTTCATTCTAATACACATATTTCTTTTTCTTAAATTTTTTTTTTTTTTTTTTTTTTTTTTTTTTTTTGGTGAGACACGATCTTGTTCTGACACCCAGCCTGGAGTGCAGTGATGCCATCACAGCTCACTGCAGCCTCTACTTCCCAAGGCTCAGGTGATCCTCCCACCTCAGCCTCCCCGGTAGCTGGGACTACAGGCATGCACCACCACACCCGGATTTTTTTTAGTTTTTGTAGAGAAGAGTTTTGCCATGTTGCCCAGGCTGGTCTTGATCTCCTGGGCTCAAGCTGTCTGCCCACCTCTGCTTCCCAAAGCACTAGGATTACAAGCATGAGCCCCCATGCCTGGCCTCAGATACGTCTTTCATTGACTTCAAAGTTGAACAATTTAGTCACGGAACCTGCAGAGGAATCGTATCTGTAGATACTTGGTTAACTAGCGAAGGTGATCTCTATGAGCAAGATTCTTTTTTTTTTTTTTTTTTTTTTTTTTTTTTTGTAAAAATACGACTTAAAAGCACAATTCTGCTGCCAGGTAAAAATTGTTTTCAGAGGACATCAATACTCTTATCTTTCAATTAGGTAATACATACTTACACAAGTTAACGTGGAACTGTTTGTATATGCTATAGTGCTATTTTATCATTAGTTCTTTTAAATGATGAGTTATATATACTTATCTTTAAAAATACAGATGCACATAATAGATGAAACACCCTTCTCAAAGATATCCAGTGTTAATACTTTGATTTTTTTTAAGAGAGAACTAATTATATAAACACTGATTTGGTATATTTAAGTGAACTTGGAATATTAAACATCTCTGGACTAAGACAGAGAGCCACAAGTTGAATTTTCACATAAAATTATTTAAGTTTTAACAAGGAAATGTTTACCAATTTAAATTGATTACAGCATTCATTGGCGAGGGTTTCACAGGAACTCAGATTAATATCTTTTTGATGCATTGCAGTGGGAAAAATAAATACTTCTGCAGTGGCCTTCTTTTAATGTTCTGCTTTTCTAATTGCACCAAGTATGCTGTCAGTGTTCTGATTATTACTATACTATCAAACTTGTCTCCTTCTCTGACTGCATCTAGTATACATATTAATTAATACATCTCTCTTTGGGGGGTTTTTGATTAGGAGAAGTAACTGCTTTGACAGCTCAGGTTCTCTTTAATACGGAATGATTTATTTTCATATATGAAGATCCTAATGCCTGTTCAATACCAGGTTATCTCAGGGGCCAGGATGGAAACCTCGTTGGAAGCATAATGCCACAAGACTGGGACAGGCAAAGTCACGTTAAGCCACTGAATTTGTGGTCATTGTTACAGCAGCAGCAATAGGAAACTAATACAGACACTATTCAAAAGACAGTTGTAAAGCTGTCATACTGTGAGCCTTGAATGTGAATTTGCTGCCTTTTCTTACTCTGTTATGATATCATGCGCTCACTCTCCACCAGCAGTAGTGCACACTAGGGTTGCCATTGTTAGGCTTGCAATTGTACTTTGCTAGCTAAAGACGCTCAGCCTTTGGCCTCTTTTTCATTCCCAGCATGTCCAGTGGGTGGCCTGTGATGTCTGGCTGCTAACCTTAAACGATATTTCATCCGATCTAATAAGCACTCAGCTCAGATGGTCATCTGTGCAAATGCCACAAGGAACAGCTCCCATGGGACCCAGAAGAGTATTCATTTTCCAAAGAGAATTAAAACCTACATTGGTAGCCGATAAAATAAGGACTCCTTAAAATGTAAAGAGCAATGAGGTTATTTTACCCCTTTGTTACGCTTTTAGAAAAAAGTAAAATTTAAATGTTAAGTGATTTGTATGTGTACTTGAGGAGTCAAAGAAATAGAAAGTCAAATAGCAAAACGTATCCTAACTTCCTTCCCCATCTTCTGTACTCCCCGAATTGGCTACTGATATGGTTCAGATCTGTGTCCCCACCCAAATCTCATGTCCAGTTGTAACCCCCAGTGTTGGAGGTGGGGGCTGGTGGGAGGTGATTACATCATGGGGGCGATTTCTCATGAGTAGTTTAGCACCATCCCCTTGATGCTGTACTCACAATAGTGAGTGAGTTCCCTGGAGTTCTGGTTGTTTAAAAGTGTGTGCCACCTCCCCCAACCCTTGCTCCTGCTCCTGCCATGTGAGATGTGCCTGCTCTCACTCCATCTTCCACCCACTTCACCTTCCACTGTGAAAGCTTCCTGAGGCCTCCCCAGATGCTGAGCAGATGCCAAGAAGTGACCATTTTCCAGAACATTCTAAAATGAACAATAGACTTAATTAATGCTCATGGAAAAAAAAATGCATGATGGTTGCTTTTGGGTGTCTATCTCAATGAATTAAGGGGTATTCAGATAGCTGGTAAAGCATTGCTTCTTCTCAATCATTGCATTAATTCTTCTCAATGCCTCCAGAGGCACTGAGCCTGCCACACTTCTGCTAAAAGGGAAACCTGGGTGCTTTTGCTTCCAGATTAGAATGACTGAACTGCCCCGGGTGTGTCTGTGAGGGTGTTTCTGGGAAAGATGGGCATGTGAGTCTGTGGACTGAGTGGAGAAAATCTGCCCTCAACGTGGGCGGGCACCATCCACTCAGCTGGGGCCTTGGATGGAACACAGAGGCAGAGGAAGCATGAATTCTCTTTCCTAGAGCTTGGTCGCCCTTCTCCTCCTGCCCTTGGATGTCAGAACTCTAGGATCCCCCGCCTTTGGCCTCTGGGAAACTTGCAACCAATGGCCCTTGGACTCTCGGGCCTTCTGCTTTAACTGAGAGTGACACCATTGGCTTCTGTGGTTCTGAGGCTTCAGACTTGGTCCAAGCCGTATAGCAGGCTTCCCTGGTTCTCCAACACACATTCTGTCTGTGGTGGCCCTTAGGCCCTGTCATCGAGTGAGCCAATCCCCCTAATAAGACCTTTATATATATATATATATATATATATATATATATATATATATATATATACCATCTCTCCATAAATATCCTGTTAGTTCTGTCTCTCTGGAGATACTGACTAAACAACAAATTAACAAGACATAAGCAAAACTCAACCACTGCCAAGTTCCTCTTCGGGAGAAATGACCCACCTTGCTGTGGTTCTATTTTGTACTTAGGAGTGATCATTTTCTCAGGTGGGTTAAGAAAAATTCCAATTTTATTAGGGATTAACCAATCAGCAAACCCATATAGCTCTTTCTGCCAGGGTATTCTTGGTTTAATTCAACCATGAGGGTAGAGGAATGTGTTTTCTGGGCTGTTGCCAATCATTCTGTAATGCTTCACAATTAGGTAAAGAAATAACTTGTATTTGTCTGACTCTTCCAGTGCTAACCCTATGGGAAATCAAAATCTGAAAGCTACATGATACTTTGAGGAGCTCTGGGAAGAATACTCCATTTCCCAATAGTCTGATGGGTTTCTTAAATTTCACTCTCATTGGTTTCCTTCCCTTTAAAATGGGGATAATAGTAGCACCTCTTCTGAGGATAAAGTGACTGTGAATATGAAAGCAAACTACCTGTCACCAGGAAGACATTCAACACACATGGGTTCCCTTCCCTCCTTGGGGTTAAAAGATGTTTACCTACTGTTACATTGCATCTCACTCTGAAACACTAAAACATGAAGTAGTTCTATGTCATGTTCGCCCCAATCTTGATTAGTACCTTCACTCTCTTCTGACTGACCCATAAGTGAGGGTAAGGAGAGGTCAAGATCCTAGCTTGAAGGGAGGAAAGATGCCACGAGGAAAAGAGTTCTCTGGAACCAGGCTATGATGAGCATCTATGGACAAACCACCTGCCCCCTAGTTTTATACTAAGCCCCAGTTCTGAAAAACTCACTACAGACAACACTATAATTTGATGGAAAGTACATGGGAGGCATATCAAATAATTACCCCTTATTATTGCTATGCTGGGTATTTTCACATATAGGATCTCAATTAATTCTCACAACAACCCCACGAGGTAGTACCATTGTCTCTATTTTTACACGAGGTTAACGTTTACACAGTAGGTCAAAAAAATTATGTGAGGTATCAAGATCACACGCCAGAAAGAAGAGCCAAAAATGGCAACAGACTCCTTCAGTGCCAGCCCAGCTGTCATGGCGGCCTTCTTCTGCAGCCACGGACACCACTAGTCGGGGCTAGAGTTTCTTCCAACTGCCTCCCCACAACCCACCCCTCAGATACCAAAGATCTTTCACTCATTTCTAATTGCACACTGATGTTGACTTTCTTTGTCTCAAGGTGCCTCAAACGGTTGTAAAACTTGGATTTTAATGCCCACAGTGGGATTCTTCCTTTGTTTCTTTGCAGCAATGTAGCACCATCACAGCACACCTTGTATCAGCCACTGTGGGTCAAAACCACATGTCAGAGAATAAAATAAATGTCAGGAAGTGAAGGCACAGCCGAGGAGACAGCAAATGCGGATGAGCAGCCTCCAATGGAGGGTGGCACAGTAGTGTGCAGACACTACGTGGAAGCGTTCCTAGTGCCTTCTGCAGGACCAGTTCACTGGCTAAGAGGAAAACTGAGCACCCAAAGCTTCCTGCGTAACTTACCTATGGCCGTAGAGAGTTT
Source organism: Saimiri boliviensis (assembly GCF_048565385.1). Lineage (NCBI taxonomy): Eukaryota > Metazoa > Chordata > Mammalia > Primates > Cebidae > Saimiri > Saimiri boliviensis. The sequence continues at coordinate 94,830,325 of NC_133458.1, read as the reverse complement.
TCACTGGCCTCAGACCACACCTCTTTAGGGTGAATAACATTTGACAGAAAAGCTTTTTCCAAGCAGGAAAGAAACTTATAGCAGTAGTCTTCAAACCACAGCATGTGTCAGAATCACCTGCAGTGCTTGTTAAAACACTGATTTCAGCCAGGCATGGTGGGACACTCAGGAGGCTGAGGTGGGAAGATCACCTGAGCCCAGGAGTTTGACGCTGCAGTGAGCTATGATTGTATCCAGCCTGGGTGACAGAGTGAGAAACAAAGCAAAACAAAACAAAATACCGATTTCTCAACTCCTCCTCCAGAGTTTCTAACTCAAAAGATCTGAGGTGGGGGCTCAAGAATGTGTATTTCTAATAAATTGCAAGAGGTGCTGAAGCTGCTGGTCTGGAACTCTGCTTTGAGAACCACTGACCTAGATCAGTATCTCAACGTTGGCTGCACATTAGAATCCCCAGAGAGCTTTTTAAAATCCTGATGCCCAACTACGTCTAGACCAATTAAATCTGAACCTCTCAGGGCATGTGGGACCCAGGCGCCAGGATGTTTAACGCTTCCAGGTGATTTTCATGGGCATCCAGAATTGGGTACCACTGGTCCTGGATCTGTGAGAGCAGAGCCTTGGCTTTCTCCATAGCTCCTGAGAGTTAAGCAGAGGCAGCATCTGACATTCACTTTATCTGATAGAAGAGAACATGTTCATGATTATTAGTAGAAAAGAACTTAGCTGTTCTAGATTTTAAAACAAAATGGATATTTCAAAGACAATAGCCCTCAGAACCTTAAAACACTGAGGGTCAGCAGAACATGTTGTGATAAACAAATTGAATTGCTCTGGAAGTGCAGTTGGCTTAAACTGATGGGTAGAACATATGAGAGCAGTAGAGCGTGTCTGTATCCAGGCCTCTGCTATCCTGTAACTTTACCCTTTGACTTAATGCATCATTACTCAGCATCACCACTTTGTTACCGAGGCTCGGCTAATTTAAAACCCTGTTATTTATCATTTTCAATCCAATTTAAATTTAATCTTTCAACCACACCTTTATCAAGACAACTGTTCCAATTTTCAGAAAGTCATGAGAGTAGGGGGGAAAGTAGATGCCAGAAACTGCAGCCTAGCGAGATTTATGTCAGACCTCTCGTAACATTCTAGAATTAACTCTTTTAAGGACACTGGGCAGTGATCACTGGGAGCCAGCATGGGTTCCTCAAATGAGTCTTTCACCAAACCAGTCACATTTTCTTCTTTGACAGGCTTATGGGTCAGGAAGATCAGGGGGAATGCCATAGACAAAAATATATCTTCATTTCAGCAAAGATTTTGACATCCACTGGACAAGTTGAAGACACAAATGCCAGTACAGTTGAGTAGACTTGTAGCAGGTTGAACAACTCTACCCAAGGAATGTTGATTACTTGATGAATCACTCCCTAACCAAAGGGCAGTCACTATGGCAGACTCCCAAGTGCTATCTATGGTTTATGCAATCTAAAATTTCAATTAATGATGGATGAACACACAAAAGACATGCTTATCGAAATTGCAGGTGTGACAAAGCCAGGACAGAAGTCTAATTCATTAAATGTCAGATAAACTGAGAGAGGCAAAAGGTATCAATAAACTAAAATAGAAGGGTAATATGAACAAGTATAGACTTAATAGAAATAAACAAAATCGTCCATTTAAAAAAATCGAATGCATACATGGGAGACTGAAATTAAAAACAGGTTTGTGAGAAAAAAAAAAATCCCAGGAGTTTTAAGTGACTATGGCTGCAATACAATCTAATATGTCTTAACTTTTAAAAGCCTCAGATCTCTTTGAAAGCCTAAGAAAGCTAAAGACTATCTTAAAGACAAAATCCCATAGTTGTAAAATTTTGTTTACAATTTTAGGTGGCTCATGAATCTAGAGCCCATCTGTGACCAACCAGCATTCACAAACCCTGAGTTAAGGACCCTTGAATGGCATAATTAGGCCACCACACAAATTAAAGCAAACAGGCTGTTTTTTAAAAAGTGCAATATTAAAACAAGAGAGATGACAGCCCTAAAGAGCATGGTATATCTCAGTTCTAATCTTCAGCTTATGGTATTCAGCTCAATGTAAAGACTGAAAAACTAGAACACATTTAATGGTGAAGAAAACTATGTTAAATAAAGAACATTGAAAAGAACCTGAGAAGTCTATCCTTTAAAATTGTTTAAGGGAGGCTGGGCGTGGTGGCTCACACCTATAATCCCAGCACTTTGGGAGGCCGAGACGGGTGGATCACGAGGTCAAGAGATCGAGACCATCCTGGTCAACAAGATGAAACCCCATCTCTACTAAAAATAGAAAAATTAGCTGGGCATGGTGGTGCACGCCTGTAGTCCCAGCTACTCGGGAGGCTGAGGCAAGATAATTGCCTGAACCAGGAGACGGAGGTTGCCGTGAGCCAAGGTTGCGGTGAGCCGAGATCGCGCCATTGCACTCCAGCCTGGGTGACAAGAGCGAAACTCCATCTCAAAAAAAAAAAAAAGTGTTTAAGGGAAAAATGATAGCAGTCTTCCAAAAATCTGAAGACTGCATTTTAAACAAGGTGCAGACTTATACTCTATAGTAGTGCTATCTAGAAAGAATATAATGCTAGCCACATGCACAGTTTAAATTTTTCTAGTTACTGCATTGAAAAGTAAAAACAAACAGGTAAAATTAATTTTAATAATATAGTGTATTTAATTCACTATACCAAAAACATTATCATTTCCGCATATAATCAGTATATAGTTTTTCATACTAACTCTTTGAGATCTTTGTGTATTTTCCATTTACAGCATATTTCAGTTAGGATTTGCTACATTTCCAGTGCTCAGTATAGCCACATGTGGCTGGTGGTTACCACGTTGGACAGTACAACTCTGTAGCTTCCCAGAGCAAAAGAGAGCCAATTCATATATGTTAGGAAAGGATACCTTTCTAATAGAAGTGTCTAAAATGAAAAAAGACCCTTGTAGAGTAAAAACATTCGTCATTTGGATATGTTCTAATGCAGACTGGGAGATCACGAGTCAAGGGTTACTGAAGCATTTCCACGAGGGCGTGGGCTGGGATGGATAATCCTGTAGTTAGTTCTCACTCTAAGTCTATAATTGTATGATGAATGGGTTTGGGAACAGAAATTGTTTGAATCATCAACCTCCTAACATTCTGGGACAAGTGGCCAGCCAGCCTTTTCTAAGAAGATCTTGCCAACCTAGTTACACAAATACATGGCAGGTCTCAGCAGCAGAGCCAATTTGCCCCTGCTTCTTCTGTGTGGAGTCCAGCCTAAGTTATCCAAGAAGACAGCCCATATGCTTGGCCCAGGCTCTGACATGAGGCTCAAGCATTATCACATTACGAGCTAAGGTGAGTCTGGAAATAACCCACCTAGAACATATGTCTAACATACACACTTGATTGCTGCATTCATTCAACCAGCTCACCTTTAGCTTCAGTTTTGCATTGAGTTCATTAACATGTTGGTCACGCCTGTAATCTCAACACATTGGGAAGCCGAGGTGGGTAGATCACCTGAGGTTAGGAGTTTGAAACCAGCCTGGCCAGCATGGCGAAACTCCATCTATACTAAAAATACCAAAAATTAGCTGGGCATGGCGGCACGCACCTGTAGTCCCAGCTACTTGGGAAGCTGAGGCAGGAGAATCACTCAAACCCAAGAGGTGGAGGTTTTAGTGAGCTGAGATCGCATCACTGCACTCCAGTCTGGGTGACAGAGCAAGACTCCATCTCAAAAAACAAAAAGGTACTTATCAGGAACTCCTGAAAGGGCCATTCAAAAGGAAAGCATTTCGCAAAGGAGACCATTTGCTTGTGTGATGTTAACAGGTCACAGTCCCAGTCCTCACCGTCTGCAGCAGCTGATGATTGGCATCAGCATACAGTGAATCTAACCAAAATCGAATAAGCAATCAGTTTGATGAGCCTCTTATAATCCACATGCAACAGCAGTCAGGAGAAGCTGGAAGGGACATAGTGGGAGAGAAGATGGGCTCTGGAGGCCAGCTGCATGAGTTCAAGCCTACTCCTGCCTCTCACTAATTATATGAACTTGGACAAGTTATTTAACTTCTTTGTGCCTCACTTTTCCCATCTGTAAAATGGGAGTAATGATAGTACTTATCTCAGAGTTGTGAGGATTAAAGGAAATAACCCATGTATAACACTTGTTACAGACTAAACACTGTCTCTTTTATTACTGTCACTTGGAAAATCCCTGGTCTAGGAACATTTCTGGCCTCCATATTTGCTTTTTTTTTTTTTTTTTTTTTTTTTTCCAATAACAGAAGTGGTCCATTTTGAGCAGCACTCACTTCCAGATCAGAGCGGCTTTATCTTTGCTGACAGCTACATGGACAACCCACCTCAAAACCTAAACTATCTTCATGATGCCCACCTGACCCCTCAAGAAATCTGTTTTTCTTTTTTCTTTTTTCTTTTTACTCACAATCACATCATGAAATATGGGGTGTCCGTCCCCTCAAGCATTTATTCTTTGTGTTAGAAGCAACCCGATGATACTCTTTTAGTTATTTTTAAATGCACAGTTAAATTATTATTGACTGTAGTTACCCTGTCGTGCTATCAAATACTAAGCCTTATTCATTCTAATTTTTTGTACCCATGAACCATTCTCACCCCCAACCCCCATTCCCGTTCCCAGCCTCTGGTAACCAACCTTCTACTCTCTGTCTCCATGGCTTCAATTGTTTTGATTATTAGATCCCACAAATAAGTGAGAACGTGCAATGTTTGTGTTTCTGTGCCTGGCTTATTTTAAGAAATAGTGTTGAGGGTAAATTTCCCATAACCAAACAGGACAAAATCTTAGATGCCCCAACCTTTATTTTCTAAGGAGGTCTTAGGTAATCTCTAATTTTTTTACAGCTTCATGGAGGTGTATGCTTTACATACCATAAAATTCACTTCTTTTATGTTCAATGAGTTTTAGTAACACAATCCAGTTTTAAACCACTTCCGTTACCTCCCACTACTGCCCACATACAACTTCACAGTCTTCTGCTCCCCAGGGCAGAAGAGAGCCAACTGATAGGTGTCAATGCGGGAAGAACTTTCTGACAGAACAGTCCAAATATTGAATGAGTTCCCTTGTACAGTGGATTGCTCTCTGCTATTGTGTGTGGTTTCACTGAGACTGGGTGACCTCCTATCAAGGGCTATCTGGGCATGGGTGAGCCTGGGATGGATAATCCCAAAGGCCTATCTCACTCTGAGGCTATAATGCTATGACTGACGAGTTGAAAACTGAAATTGTTTCAAACAGCTAACACCCACTCATACCCCCAACCCTAGGCAACCAACCGCTGTCTTTATAGATACACCCTTTCTAGAAATTTCGTACCAATGGAATCATACATATGAAATCACATGTAGTCTTACATACCAGGCTTCCCTCACTTCTCACAAGATTTTTGAAGTTCATCCACATTGTTTCATGTCTCAGTAGTTTGTTGCTTCTTACTTTTATCCTCGTTGAGTGATTCCATTGTATGAATATACCACATTTGTGTTTATCCACTCACTTGTCAATGGACATTTGCTTTGTTTTCAGTTTGGGGCTATTATTAAATGACACCATGATGAACTTTTGCCTACAAGTACCTGTGTGGAAATATGTTTGGAGTGAAGTTGCTAGGTCATACTCTAAAAGTAAGTTTCATTTTCTGAGAGACAGTCAAACGTTTCCATTGCACCATTTTACACTCCCACCAGCAATGCAGGAGGTCCCCATTGCTGTACACCATCTCTAGCACGGGGTATTGTCAGTTGTTTTTATTTTAACAATACCAGTGGGTGTGTAGTGGTATCTCCTTGTACTTTCCATTTGCATTTTCTGGATAACTAATAATGTAAAGCACGTTTTATGTGCTTATTTGCCATTTGTATGTCTTCTTTAATAAAGCATTTATTCAAATCCACTGAAGCTCAGGCTTTTAAGAACAAAGGCTGATCAGTGGTAATCTTGGTAACTTCTGATTTCCACTTCTCACTTGAGGTACTGGTATGTCCCTGCCAGGCATTAAAGTGTGTATAAAACTAGAACGTTATAATGGAGGCAGAAAGAAGTGTTGGATAGAGTTTAGTTCACTGCTGGCATTTCGTAAACATTAACCACACTTATTTTTTCAAGTGTTTTTATTTTTCCTGAATATATGTATATGAATATGTATGTGGAATACATTCATTACAGAAAATTTGGAAAATATGTGGGCTGGGCTTGGTGGCTCATGCCTATAATCCCAGTACTTAGGGAGGCCAAGGCAGGAGGATTGCTTGAGCCCAGAAGTTGGAGACCAACCTGGGTGATATGGTGAGATCTCATCTCTACCAAAAAAAAAAAAAAAAAAAAAAAATTAGCTGGGCATGGTAGCATGTGCCTATGGTCCCAGCTACTTGGGAGGCTTAAGCCCCAGAGGCAGAGGTTGCAGTGAGCCAGGGTTGCACTACTATACTCCAGCCTGGGCAACAGAGTAAGACTCTGCCTCAAAAAAAAAAAAAAAAAAGAGGAAGAAGGAGAAGAAATTGAAGACCCCATATCCTACTACCACTTTTTAACATTTTGTCACTTCTGTACGTTTTTTACCATAATGCATACCATTTAAAAAACCAAACAGCAATTTTTAATGTACTTCTCAATTCCAATATAACAAAGAGCAACTTACTGAAATCTCTATGCCTTTCTGTCTATCTTGACTGTCACGGGAGGGACATGCCGCTACTCTTCTGATGTTCAGTCAGGAGGGACATCACAAGTCTGGACTTACTCCATGAGACGGGGGATAGAAACCAGGTCTTACGCTAGGACTGAGTCGCAGATAAAAGACTATTAGAGCTGGAGTCCAGACGTTGCATTTAACAGGTGAGGAAACAGGCCCAGAGAACTAGCGTGACTTTCCTGTGACCACTCAGCAAAACAGAGCTAGGCAGGAGCCAGAGTGGTGTGTCCTTACCCGACAAAAACACCCTCTCCACCACACCACACTGCTAATGCAACATGACAAAACCTTACACAGTCTAGCTACCTGCAGCCTACTTTCTGCTAGGCACCTCTATATTTTAAGATCAAAATGAAGTGTTTTAACACAATTTTTAAGAGAGTTGCACGGTACTCGGTTTGATAATAGGAAAGTCATTTATTCCACAAAGGGCACATTATAAGGCTGTCTTTCCAAAGTAAAAGCTGAAAAGAATTATCTTTGCCATGTGTAAAATATCTACTTAATTAACATGAGCACTCATATTACTGGGCAATTAAAATGATTTATTCAAAGAGCTTTATAGGCATGCCTTAATACCAATCTATAATAAACTGGAGAAATAAGAGCAATAACACTATCGTCCCAGTTAAATATAAGCATCATAAATAATATTTACACCTTTACGCAATTCATATATTCTTCCCAAATAATACAATTGTAATGTGGAGCTTTTGCTTTTCAGCGAGACAAAATATATTGCTGAGCTTTATTTTGCTTTTTGCCAGGCTAACACACAAGGAAGGAGTTTTCCTGGTCTATTTTGGACTCTTTGTCTCCTTGAGGAATAAATAATTTTAAAATTACTGGGACACCTCCATTATTACTCAGGCACTCCTTCTAGGGGAAACCCTCCCCAAATTCAGGGAAACAAAATCACTCCCAGTCCCTGGTTCTCACTCTTTTATATTACTGCCACATTTTATTATAATTTATTTGTCATTTATTAGTAATGTATGTATCTGCCTCCCTCATTAAATCATCAATCAATCTGCTTTCCCTGAGGGCCGAGAGTTGCCGCGAGAATCAACTAATCGTATACATGGGGCACTTAGCCCAGCGCCTGGCACAGAGCTGGTGTGACCTGATGTTCCCCACTGCTAACAGCATCTTTATTACTGACTTTACTCTGGGCTCACTACTTCCCAGAACAGAGTCTGGCACACTCAAAAATAGACTGGCACGTAGGTCCTTTGAAGAACTGATACTTTAACCCTCTAAGTCCTGGGCCATTCAAATTGTACAAGTTGGGATGAAGAGTCTTCCTGCCATTTTTCTTTTTTTCTTTTTGAGATGGAGTCTTGCTCTGTGGCCAGGCTGGAGTGCAGTGGCGCAATCTCGCTCACTGCAACCGCCTCCTGGGTTCAAGCAATTCTCTGCCTCAGCCTCCCGAGTAGCTGGAATTACAGGCACCCACCACCACGCAGAGCTAATATTTGTAATTTTAGTGGAGATGAGGTTTCACCATCTTGGCCAGGCTGGTCTTGAACTCTTGACCTCATGATCCACTCACCGCAGGCTCCCAAAGCGCTGAGATTACAGGCGTGAGCCGCCACGCCCAGCCAGTCTTCCTGCCTTCTTAAGCAGATTTTACTTAACAATCGTGGGGAATGTGGTGTCTACTAGGCCAGTCACAAGTGAAGACAGCCTGTCCTCAGGGCTCCCACAGGAGAATAATGGAGGACACGCGTAAGCATGAGGTCTTACAATCAAGTGCAGTGAGCAGCTTGTAGAAGGGACAAAGGGACGGGACTTCCAACTCCATCCGGAGGACCAAAAGAGGGAGGCATTTCAAACTGGCAGCCTTCATCCCGGATGTCAATGCAGGGCTGCCTGGGGAGGCCAGATAATAAAGGACCGCTGGGGCCACAGTGGTGCTGCCCGCAGGGCTCTCCGGGGCTCAAGGCCTGTTCCAGCTCCGGCCTGGCCCGTCCCCACCTCCCCGTTTTTCCTGAATGTTCTGCTACCGCCTGGTCCCTGTGCTGCTTCTGGTTTCCCCCTGCCATCGCTGTCTGCCGCTTCCTGAACCTTTCGCCCCTGCTTTCCTTTGCTCATCCTTACTTTGCTGTCTCCTGTCATTTATTTTTTCACTTCTTGGCTTTGGCTCAATCCTTTGTCTCAACGAAAGAAGTGCTTCTTTCCTTCTGTCTAGGGAAGAACTCATTCCTAGGCCTCGAAGTTATCTGGCAGTGCTGGCTTGCTCAGAGGTTCGGGTTTGCATTTTCACTGCTGCTCCCCGCACAAAACGCCTCTCTTTGCCACCAGAAATGTGTTCATTTTTCTGATTTCTTGGTTTGGCAATGTCTGAAGTGCCAAAGTGCAATCTTTGAATAATTAAAGCCTTATGTAGGCAGCTCTGGGGAACTTTCTACTGCTAATAAATCCTATGAAATTCTGTTACTGCAACTCCCCCAAATAGTTCCCAGAAGTCACTGGAGCTGCAGTGCGTATGTGTTTGTGTGCATATATTTTCTGCAGTATGTACATACTTTATATCCTTTACAAAGTGCTTCTGCCTGATTGGTTATTATTTACATATAAAAATACATTTCCCCAAAAGTAATTTCTTTAAAGCACAATACACGTAACTCAAACACAATTTTCCCTATTTCTATATATTTAAAGAGGCTCACGCTTTTCTGCAATCTTAATGCATTTATTTCTAATTCTTGAACGAACCAGAACGTCACTTTTATGCCCCCACACACGTCACCTTTATGAGGTGTTTTATAATTACCAAGCTCTTTCACATACAAGATTTCATTTTCTTAACTCAGCAACTCTGTATTATTTTTCTCACTTCACATATGACAAAACGAGGCAGAGAGATGTTGAGTATTTCTTCCCAGTCCTCCAGCTTAGCAGTGAGTGGCAGGCCTGACTTCAGGATACCTGAGGCTGAGGCTAGGAAACGTCCTTATAGATAGAAAGACCTGAACATTCACATTCTAGAGCCTCTCCCATTTCCACTAATAAGAAAGTGTAACTACTTATCCTTCCCATTCTTTCTTCTTTTAATAACAGGAGGCTCTTCTTGTCAACATTCAACTATAATGCAAAGACACTGCAGTAACTCTTCCTTCTACCTATGGTTTTTACAATGAGCAGGTAAGTACGACTAATAGACAGCATTACTAGGAAAAAAAAAGTAGCTGCTCGAGTTTTCTGGTAGAAGAAAAGGTGATAATCACTGCCCTATTCAGGTTCCAGAGAAGCAGAACCCGAGCCAGGGATTCTCGTAGCCATGATTGATTAAGGCATTGCTCCCAGGAGAAAGTCATACGAAGTGAAGCAATCAGGGTAGAGAACGGGAAGGAGGTGGCGCCTGGTGAAGATTAGCTTTAGCCCGAACGCGCAGGAAGATTTGCAGACACAGAAGTCCTGGTCTCCTGCTGGAGGACTCCCCAGGGTCTGCGCTGCCTTGAGGCAAGAGCAGGATTTTATAACCCTATCCTCGTCTGCCACTGGCCATGGGACAGAGCAGTAAAAGGAATCTCAGGAGAGACGGGTGGGGTGACAACATCATCTACCATAAGTACCATCAGTTGAATGCCTCCTATGGGTCAAACACTTGCCTATATTATTTCCAATTTTTACAACAATCCTAGAAGTTATCTTCATTTAATATGTGAGGGTATTGAGATATTAAGAATGATGTGACTTGCCCGCAGTGTCCATAGAGCTGGATGCTGACAGTTCTGGGGTTAAATCCTTGAAAAGCCTTATTTGACTCCAAAGTCCATGATCATCCCCTGTTCTGTGATACCAGCTCCAATTCCAGGTCAATGCTCAGTAGTGGGGTGAGCTGCAAGTAGTTACCCAGGCCTACAGTACTAAGGTATTCTTCCCTGGAAATACCACTGGGTATTTCAATAAAGCTGTAGCAAACTGCATCCACTCAACAAATACCTGTTGAGCATCTACTACATGGTTGACTCATTTTTAGCATTGGGAATACAGAGAGAATGAACACAGGAAAGATCTCTGCTTTTGTGAAGCTTACGCATATGAAAACAGATATAATCAATTTCTTTTGTTGCTGTCGTTGTTGTTGTTTGAGGCAAGATCTCACTCTGTTGCCCAGCTGGAGTTCAGTGGTACCATCCCAGCTCACTATAGCCTTGACCTCCTAGGCTTAAGCAATCCTCCCACATCAGCCTCCCAAGTAGCTGGGACTAAAGGTGTACACCACTATGCCCAGCTAATTTTTTACTTTTTATGGAGAGGGGTGTTTGCCATGTTGCCCAGGCTGGTCTCAAACTCCTGGCCTCAAGCAATACTCCTGTTTCAGCTTCCCAAAGTTCTGAGATTATAGGCATGGGCCATAATCAATATAATCAATATAACCTGGCCTAATCAATATAATCAATTTCTAGTACAATATTTGCTATTTAAAAATATAGGATAATGAGCTAGCGTGGTGGTCAGGGAAGGCCTCTAAAAGGGGATGTTATATGAGCTGAGGTCTAAGGAAAAATATGAGGTAGCAACGGGACCATTTAAGGGAAGAAAAGTCTAGGCTCAGGACACAGCAAGAACAAGGCCCTCAGTTAAAAGCAAGCTTGCCATGTTTAGGAACAAAGAGAGGGTTCATGTGGTTGGAGTTCAGTTAGCAAGACAGCAAGACAGACATGAAACTGGACTCAGAAAGGTAGGCATGGCCAGCAACGGTGGCTCAAGCCTGTAATCCCAGCACTTTGGGAGGCTGAGGCGGGTGAATCACCTGAGGTCGGGAGTTTGAGACCAGCCTGATCAACACGGAGAAACCTCATCTCTACTAAAAATACAAAATTAGCCAGGTGTGGTGGCCCACCCCTGTAATCCCAGCTACTTAGGAGGCTGAGGCAGGAGAATCGTTTGAACCTGTGAGGCAGAGGTTGCAGAGAGCCAAGATCGTGCCATTTCACTCCAGCTTGGGCAACAAAAGTGAAACTCTGTCTCAAAAAGGAAAGAAAAGAGAAAGGTAGGCATGGCCCAGACCACAGAGCACTTACAGACCCAGATATAAAATTGTAATTTTTTTTCTAAATTATTTTTATTTCAACAGTTTTAGGGGTACAGGTGGTTTTTGGTTACATGGATGAATTGTATAGTGTTGAATTCTGGGTTTTCCACGTACCTGTCGCCTGAATACTCTACATTTTACCCAATAGGCAATTTTCATTCCTCACCTCCCCTACTGAGGTTCCAATGTCCATTATACCACTCTGTATGCCCCTGCTCATTCATAGCTTAGCCCCCACTTATAAGTGAGAACATGTGGTATTTGGTTTTCCAGTCCCAAGTTACTTCACTTAAGATAATGGCCTCCAGTTCCATCCTGTAACTATTTTTTGCATAGCGTTTTAGCCAATGGAGTAACATGATCCAACTGACCTTATGAAAAGACACTTTGGCTGTTTGGTGGAGCATAGATCATTGGTGGGTGTGGCAGAATGAAAGCAGGGAGGCCAGTGGGAGGCATCGAGTCCTCCAGGCAAGCCATGATGATGGCATCCGGGCTAGAGAGGGAGGATGATGAAGAGAAGTGGATGGATCCAGGGTAGGTTTTGAAGGGAGCACTGATGAAGCTTGCTGAGGGAAGTGATGAAAAAGAGAAACCAAAAATAACTCCTAGGTTTTTTCATTTCACAACTGAAAGAATGATGGTACCATTTTCTCAGATGTGGAAGATTGTGGAGAAACAGGTTGATTGGATGTGGTGTGAGAATCATGACTTCTCTTTTAGACATGAGCAGTGTGGGATGCCAAACCGGGCCTTCACACAGGGCACTCGAGCGGGAAGCTGTATGTATGAATCTGAGCTTGTGGGAAGACCATCAGTCTATGGCCAGTACTTGAAACATTGGGACTGATGAAGAGATGGCCAAAAAGGAGATGGATGGGGGCCTAAGAATGACACCCACCTTGCTCAACATTTAGGGATAAATAGGGAAGGAATCTCCAGCAAAGGAACTGAGAAGAAAGGCTATGGAGTTAGACAAAAAACAGGGGTCTTAAGAGTATGCTGAAAATTTCCAAGGGGGATATATGCATAGGTAGTATTAAGGAGAGCGATTTTCAGATCTTCAACCTCATACGTACTCTCTCCAAACCCTTGCAGCCTGAGAATGTACCTAGTAAAGATGTTCTCCATCCCAATTTCCTTTCATGATTCCCCATCTATGACTTGCATCTGTCCCAAATCTTATTATAGTGCAGTGTCCAACAATGTGAAACCATCCTAGGCACAAAAAGAAAGCAATTAGAAATACTGGTGTCAGTTTGATGAAGTTAATAACTATAATATCCAGGTAACAACTGTTGGACATCACCTGACTTGCACAAGGATTTGCCCAAGGATGTCCAATATTTTGCTTTCCGGAAAATTGGAGGAGAACTTAACTGCGTTGAAAGTTGGTAGTTAAGAGCTAGATCATTATTAAAACTTCTTTGTGATAAATTACTCTGATTTGGGATGTATAACTCAAAAGGAGTTCAAAGAATTGGATAGCACTTCTGTGATAAAGTTTCTAGCTACTTATTTATATAAACAGGATTTCTCAGAGCTTACATCTTTTAAAAAGACAAAATATGGAGATGGTTACTGCTAAACTTGGTCTCACAGTAACAGTAAGTAGTAGTATCCCCAGAGTTGAGTGGGGGGAAAAGTCCTAACCAACTCATAAGAATGTTTACAATACAGTTTTCTTTTAGGGTAATGTTTTTTCATCAAAATTTGTAATCTGTAATGTTTATGTTATGTTGATCATGTATAAATAATTAAATAACTGCAATAATAACTGAATATTAAAGATTTTTACTTATAGAGCTTTATAGGAAATTTCTGAAGTTCTAACTTGAATTTATATAATTTAGTTGCAGAGAAGTTGGTGGAATAATAAAATATATTGGAAAAATTTTTGCAGGGAAACTTGAATGAAAATATAAATTTAAGGGAAAAGGAAACAATGTAAAATTTCTGTTAAAGAAGTCTGTATATTTTCTACACAAATTGTGGTATCAAGTTTCTGTGGTGTTTAGATTCCACTGGGCACATTTAAAAAGAGCCATAACAGTTTTAAGATGTCAATATTTGTAACATACTGGAAATTCTATCCCTAGCAACTATTTCATCTGACGATGAAAAATATAGATGTCAATTCTAAAAAAATGTGTAACAGTCTACAAAATTTTACAAAATTCTTTTAGGGGCTATATGAGTAAAAATATTTGAAAACAATACAAACCAAGAGAAATAAAGGGTTTTAAAGAGGGAATGTTTGGCTGTATTGGATGCTGCTGAGAGGTAACTGAAAATGCATTTGGATTGCCAACAGACAGATCATGGGTGACCTTGAGGAGAGCAGTTTCTGTAGAGTGGTTGAAGGGGCCAGATGCCCAGTTGGAATTCTGTTGAAGAGAGAATGGGAGGTGAAGAAGTAGGGACTGCAAGTAATGACAACTTTCAATAAATGTTGCTATGAAGGAGAGCAGTGAAAAGGGGTGGGAGCCAGAAGGATAGACGGGATCAAGAGAAGGGAGACAAAGATATCACAACACATTGTTTGCTGATGGGAAGAGTTTAATAGAGATGGAAAAGCTGATAATGCATGGAGAAAAGAGGATAATTCCAGGAGCAAAGGTGAGGGGGTAATATCCAGAGCACAAGCGAAGCATGGACATACCTTCCATTGTAGTGAGAAGGAAGGTGTATGATGTGTGGATATAGACACCAGTACTACTGTGTTCATAGATGATGCGGATAATGAATAGTGGAAGATGTTGTAGAAGAATTGGACATCTTGATACGGTCCAAAAAATTACTGCAAAGACATTACTAGAATAAACGAGATAGAAGAATCGGAAGGACTAGAGAGAAGAATGTTTGAGACTGATATTTTAGAGGAGATGCAGTTCTTGGTTTAGTCAAGAAGATTGATGGTAAGGTGGGATGGAGGAAAAAGTAATTAGAAGCAATAAAGTTAAGGAGCTGAGAGCCAGGGTATTGAATGGATGTTGATGTCACTGAGAATAATAATAGGAGTAGAATGAACAAGCCCATGGACCAGGTACCAATCTCATAAATAAAGGTGCATCCCTGGGAGGCTAGTAGAAGAGGGCTATAAAAGAATGTTGGGTGAAATGCTAAGACGCCAGGAGCTTTAAAAGAGCTGGGATTTCTGAAAGATGAAGGAAGACAAATAGTTTCTAGCAGATGATAGGTAGCTAGAAGGACAGCGATTCTACCTCTATGCTCTGAGATACAACGAGTATGAGAGAAAAGGCAGCTATCACTTTAGACAAATGTTGGCAAAGTACGTGCAGATGGAACAAGAGGGTCCAGATCAGTTCAGAGAGGAGCCTGAGGATGGGGCTGATGACAGACTGAGAGTGCCCGCCTGCGTGGTGGAAGAACACTGGAGGAGTCTGGAGCATGATGGCTGTCTCAGGAGGCTTGTGTTTCTGTCATGAAGCACAATGTCAGTAATGAAGGAATTTGCCCTCTTGGCCTCTATAAGGAAGAGGCACCATCAGTGCATTCTAAAGTCCAGAGGATTTAGCTAGAAGATATCTGTTCTTGACACTCAACATTTTTGTTTTAAACTGATAGAAAAAGCAGTAGATGTTGAGGAATTGGTCAAAGAGAAACTGTACTCAAGAACTGTCTCTTCGTAACTTCCCTCAAAGAGCTAAAGTTTTGTTTTCTTAATGTTCCTGCAGTGTCGGTATGTCACCACCAGAGAACAATTGTGCCAAAAATCATAAGATCTTAAGATCTTTCTGTTTTATTCCACAGATCTTTCTGCCCAAGCTTCTGAAGTTTTCCAACACACAGTTTAACACTCAGTTGAAGAAACATAAATTCATTATGAGATAAACTGAAAATACCTAACATTAAGCCATTCACAGCTAAGACTTGACAGAAAATTTTAGAGAAATAAGCAATTTAATGTTTACTTATCCATTTCAACTAACACAAACTGTAGTTGTAAGCCTAATTTGGCTCATAGATTTTAACTAGAATATGCCTTTACTACAAACACTGCTCTTGTAAATATGGGGTTAAAACTTCTTTGTGCATTATTTCAACTCAGAAATTCAAGCATTATTTGAATAATTCTAGCATTATTCTCTCAAATTCTAGCATTATTCTCTCCATTTCACAGATAAGAACAAAGGGTTACAGAGAGATTAAGTAGCGTTCTGGAGTCCCCTAGGTAATGGGAAGCCAAGATTCGAGCTCAGCTCTGCTGCCCTCCAAAAATCTGTAACATCTTCAATGCCACAGTTCTACTCTATGGGGGGCACTGTATTGTGAATAAGGATAATATGAAAATGAGAATCGGGTAGTTCTCACCCTCAAGGTGTTTATTACCTAATAGGGGATTCAGACCCACAGTGAGTTCCATAGAGAAGTTCAAAGCCATTCTCGGTGGATGACATCAAAGCTAATTGGAAGATCAGGAAAGACTATGGAAGAAAGGCCGCTTGAGATGGGCTTCGAAGGATGGACAAGAAGGCAGCAGGACGACAAGGGAATATACATTCACAGCCATGAGGCTCAGTCCTGAAGCAGCCGTCACACTCATTTCAGGATCAGCAGCCCCAAATAAGGTCATTCTAGCCAATTTCCTTTACCTGCATTCAGCCTGATCAAAGGAAAATTATGTGTTTGCCTTCTTTATGGCTCAGGACCAAGAATACTCGCTTCGTGTTGCCATGTTAGGGGAAAGACAGGGGAAGAAAAGTGAAGAAAGTTAGTTGTCCCCAGGATGTCACTAATAATGGGATGACCAAACTCTCTCCTGTCATAAATATCCTCCCAAAATATTTGGCTGCTCTAGTGATGTCATCCATGATCCTTTCCTTTTTCACCTGGACCCAAAATGATACACAATGGTTGTTTCTAGTGGTTAGCTGAGCTTGCCCTTAGCACAGTCTTAACATAGAAAATGCTTTCTCCCCCTAGTGTTAGATATTATACAATACTTCCCTCCAACATAGCCCTTCAAACACATTTAAAACACTATACACACATGGTCTCATTTAGTCATCAAAGTGACCATCTGGAATAATTACTATTATCATCCCCACTCTACAGATGAAAAAACTGAGCCTCAGAGGTGTCAAACTTTTAACCAGCTTCAGCAGAGACTCAATGATTTTATTTAAAAATATTTGCAAAGCTTGTTTAGCCAGTCTTCTTGTGTGTGCGTGCACCTCTACTCAGTGACGATGAGGGTGGTAACTACTGCTACAAGCATATATGAATACGTAATTTAATTTTACAAATACTTATTACTTACAGCTCATACAATTCAATCTAAACTTGGAAAAACTGCTAGTGTTATCTACTGAGAATTACTAACAAAATCAAGAACTGCAATTCTATTTCTGTTCCAAATTCTGTCTTTTGTGCCTTTGAAAAATAAAAGCTGCTTAAATCTCTCATGCACTGGAGTTTCACAGGTATATATTTGTAATGAGAAAAAGTATATGTACAATATATTTTGCAAACTTAAAAATGACCAGCATATTTTAAGCCACTAAACACATGTGATTTCTTACTAAGCTATTTTTTCAAAACAGGAAGGGAAGCTCATCAGATTTTTCTTTTTCTAACAGTCATACTTAAGGTCCAGAGAAACAACCTAAATTAAAAACAACTATTAATGAATTTGTTAATTTCTCTTTTTTGTGCTTATCACTAGCCAGTGTCACTGCTTGGCTGGACTATTCCTAAATGGCACAAAATGTAAGTTTCCATTCTATACAGATATTAAAACCGGGTTTGGCCAACAATAAAGATAAAATGGGGTGAAAAAAGATAGCTTCAAATGTATATTTTACAATAAGTATACTATGTACTTCTGAGAATTTGCTTAAATCAATATTTTAAGTCATATTGTTGCCCAATTCTATTAGCCAAATGTAAAGGGTTCACCGTAGGACAGAGCTAAAACATTTTGCTAATTTATGTTTATTGATAAGGACCTGGCTAGAGGAAGAAGATTCCACTTTTCCTTCAATAAAGAATGTGACTTTTGAACTTAGAGCTTAATACTTGCTGCAGTGCTAGTGGGAAATATACAATTAGAAGCTCTTTGCTGTTTTGTCAACAGGCTACAAATCCATGCGTCCCTCCTCATCCCCTCACCAAAAGACACAATACAGCGCGCTATTGTTCTATGCGTTGGGTCATTGGTGGGCAAGTGATCAGTCAAGGGTTTTGGCTGCAAGCAACAGAACAAACACTGGAGATGTACTGAAGACTGTGGGAACCCTGCGGAGGCCACAGCGGGCTGCAAACAGGCCTTGGGAAAGACAGGAACCAAGGGGTTGTGGAGTTGGAAAGCAGGCCCCAGAGGCGTAAACTCAAGCAGGAATCCTAAGGTCAGAAAACTGCTGCATGTTTTTATCCCTTCTTCCACTCAAGAGTCAATGTCCTGGAAGAAGTTATTTGGCCAATGTCAGGTCATATGCCCACCTCCTAGCTGGGCTGGGGCAGGGAGAAGAAGGATGTGGCCTCTTTTGCTTCCTTAGAGAGGAATCTGGATTTATGTTGCCACCGAGGCCTCACAATAATTGGAGAGAGGAAATTCTCAAAAAGGAAACTCGTGTGCTGTTGAAGAGGGGAAATGGAGAATAGGCAGCCAAAGCAAGACGAATGCTGACTAATGTAAAATAGGAAGGGTTGACGATGAAGGACCGCAAATATGTAGGAAGGATTCTAGAAAGAGCCATCACAGGAACACTGAGCATGGAATAGGCTTATGAACACAGCATCCGCCAGGTAATGAGCTATGAGTTAGTTGTACTGCTTTAATCAACCTCTGTGCAGTAAGTACTCTTATTGTTACAGTTATTTCTGTCCTATAGTAAGTCTCTCTTTTTTTCTTTTTTAGCTGAGGTTTATTAAAATAAATCAGAGGTTTTCAGCCTCAGGACTATTGACATTGGGGGTCAGATAATTTTTTGTTGTGGAGGGCTGTTCTGTGCATTATAGGGTGTTCAGCAGTATCCCTGGCCCCTACCTACTAGATACTGGTGGCACCCTGCTCCTCAGTTGTGACAACTATAAATGTCTCTGGACACTGCCAAATATTCCTGGAGTCAAATAAAACTTCCCCCAGTGGAGAATCGCTGAGATAAAGTAATTTTCCCATCTCACGCCACTAGGAAGGATTACTCCCAGACCTGTCCAAACCCAGAACACAAACTGCTAAGCAGGCTTGTAACATACTACACCTTTTAGAAGGCACTTTCTGTTTTTGTGTTATTACATATTGAAAGATTCTAATCACATATATTTATGGGGCACAAAGTGATGTTATATATACACAACGTGGAATGATTGGATCAAGTTAATTAGCATATCACCTCAAATTCCATTTATTCCTCCATTCTAACTAAAACATTCTACCCTTTGAGCACACCTCCCTTTTTCCCTCACTCTCTGCCTTTCATAACCACCATGGTACTCTATGCTTCTGTGAGTCTGACTGTTTCAGATTTTACATATAAGTGACAACATGTATTATTTGTCTTTCTGTGCCCAGCTTATTTCCCTCACCATAATGTCCTCCAGGTTCAACTATGTTGTTGAAAATAACAGAATTTCTTTTTTAAGGCAGAATAGTATTTCATTGTGGATAGATGCCATATTTTTTAATTCATTCATTCGCTGATAGACACTTAGGTTGACTGTATAACTTGGATGTTGTAAACAATGCTACAACAAACATGGAAATGCTGATATCTCTTCAACATACCGATTTCAAATTTTAGATATACAACCAGAAGTTGATTGTGGATCATGTGGTAATTCTATTGTTAGTTTTTTGAGAAGCCTCCATATAATTTTTTACAGTGATTGTTCCCACTTACATTCTCACCAGCAGTACACAAGCATTCCCTCTCCACATTCTCACCAACTCTTACTACCTTTCATCCTTTGAGAATAGTCATTCTGACAGGTATGAGGCGATACCTCATGGTGGCTTTAATTCACATTTCCCTGATTAGTGATATTGAGCATTATTGCTTATATCTGTTGGCCATTTGTATGTCATGTTTAGAGAAATGTCTCTTCAGGTTATTTGTTTCCTTGCTATTGAGTTCCTTACACATTTTGGACGTTAACTCCACATCAGATGTGTGGCATACAAATATATTGTTTCTCATTTGCATGTTGTCTCTTTACTCTGCAATCGTTTTCTTTGATGTACAGAAGCTTTTTAAGTTTGATGTAATCCCATTTATCTATTTTTTCTTTTGTTGCCTGAGCTTTTGAAGTTAAATCCAGATAATCATCGCCTAGACCAGTATTGTATGGTTTTCACTGCTATGTTTTCTTCTAGTAGTTTTACAGTTTCAGGTATGATGTTTAACATCTTGAGCTAATGTTTGTATATGGTATGACATAAGAGTTCAATTTCATTCTTCTGCACATGGACATCCAGTTTTCTCAACACCCTTTATTGAACAGACTGTCCTTTCCCCATTGTGTGTTCTTGGCATCTTTGTTAAAAAGCAATTGTCCGTAAATGCACGGGTTTACAAAGTACTTTCACACAGATTATTTCATTAGTGTCTGACAACACTCTTATGGGGGAAGTAAGACAAGTTTGGCTGTCTTCATATTTCTTCTGAGGAAATGAAGCTTCATAGAGATAATGATTTGCTTAACATATCTTAACACTCTCTTTATCCAGCTAGTACGTAAAACTGCATTTTTGGTTTGTTTGCTTTGTGTGTGTGTTCGTTTTTGAGTTTTTTGTTTGTTTGTTTCGTTTTGGGTTTGGGATTTTGTTTTTTCTTCTTCTTCTTTCCCATCCTACCCAGTGTTTTTCCCACCTGCCACAGTTTTACAAATGACAGAATTAATATTGGGAATAAATTCATCGATCAAAGTGTTAAAGAAAAACAAATTCTCCTAGAAGGATTAGCTCCTATATTTTGAAAGAAGTAAAAAGTCAAGGAAAAAAAGGAGAGGGGAAAAAGGAAAAATGAGGATGCATCTGGTTGCCCTGAAGGGTCCTCCTCACTCCCACCAACAACTCCCCAATAAGTACACCAAGTCACTTTGCACCCCAAAGAACTAAGGGGAAAGAATTTCTTTAGGTTTCATCTCAGGTTGGCCCTGTATTCCCTGTCAACAAAGCTGAAGCATTGTTTCGTTTCTGAATCAGAGAGAGAACTGACTCACAAATACTACTTTACCACTTGGCCTTTCATTGACAGTCTCATAGCCAAGACCAGGTCAAATACGAGGCAGCTTGGAGTAAGAGATCAGATGAGCTCATGGCCCTAGGCAGGATGGCTCCAGATGCTGGGGAAAGAAAGATTTTGACAGCTGAGATGTTCGTGCCTTAAAAGCAAAACAAAACTCCTGGCTAATCGGCAATCGAGGTAATGTCTAAAAAGAAACTAACATGCCTTGGTTCACCAGAGCTCCCGAGCTGTCCCATCTACCAATATAAGTGGTGACCAACAGTGTTACCCAAGAACCACTGATGATCCTGATATTGACTGCACACCATCAATGGTCTCTCCAGCCACAAGCAGCCATGGCAAGTCCTGGAGACACAGCAGCTGCCTCAGCTGGGGAATGTGTGACTGTTGGGGTCCATGTGGGAGAGTGGGAGACCTGAGAGTTGTGTGAGCAGGAGCCCCCAGTTAAACCAGCTTGCCAGCTCTTCTCCTTATATTATAACCCAGTGTTTATGGTATAACCCAATGTTTATGGTAAAGTAGAATGAGCCTGTCAAGTCAGTGGAGCATATTTAAGCCCCCATTCTGATTTTCAGAAGACGTGACGAACATGGTCCTTCATTTCTTTCGGACTTCAGTTGCTGTGCAGACTAAACCAGAGTGTGTATGCAAGATGCCTCAGACAATGCATGACATACAGTGGGTGCTCAGTGAAGGCTACCAGCTCCTTCACTATAGAACCACCCCCAACAAAACTCAGGCTCTTTTCTCCACACTGGCCTCCTCCTCTGCTATCAATAAGTACACACTAAATGCAATGATAGCAATTTAGATTCTGCCCCCATTCACCTTACTCAGCCCATAAACCCCCAAAATATCTTCTCCTTTCACTTGAAGGATCTTTCCTTTCTTTCATAAACCACAGCCACTTCCAAGAATTCCTTAATGAAAGCTCTGACTTGTCTAGAGTGATATGAAAGGCTATTCCAAGCAACTGCCTCCGCAGTTAACTTCTAGCGCGATACTGTATTTACTTAGTTCCTATGTGCAGAACTCCAATGCACACGCTCCATGTTCCCCAGGGGCATGTGCTAAGTGACATACACCCATCACATGAAGTCATGCATCTCTCAACTACAGAGATAAAAGCTTAGCAGGAAAAGGAAAAATGGATTGGGAGTCATTTTATTTTCTTTTTCTTCATTGCTTAAATGAAAAAAGACACATAAAAATTTTTTTCTTTAAAAAAATTCCAGATTAATAGAATTCTTATCCAATGGCTGCAAATAGCAAACTCCTAAATAAATCATACAAACACTTAAATACCAAATTTACCGTACCTCCCTTCATCTTCAACAAGTCATACAGGCAGGTCCAACCTGATTTTTCTCTCAGTACAGACGCCTGCTTGCAAGAAAAGACAGGAAACTCAGAAACCCTTTCAAATGAAAATGCAAAAAGCTGATAGACATTGAAGTTATTCCAAGAGGAAGCTGCTTTTCAAAGAAGACTCTAGATCCATGATGAAGAAAGATGTGCTGTAGAATTTGGATATCAGCAAGGTGAGATTTAAGAAGCCAGCAATACAGCCTTCCCTCTACCCCTCTCTGGAAAGTGAGAAATATTCTTCAATTTAGCATTTGTTTCTTGACCCACACCAGGTATAGGGAAAGAAGAAAGAAGGAAGTGAGTGTGTACCAGGGCCCTGGCATTTTTATCTTATTACTTGTTACAAAGCAGCTTCTTCCTCTGTATAATCACATGTGGCAGAGTTGCTGGTTGTTCCCCAGTATCCATGTTGCCCTACTTTATGGTGTTAACACTCTTAACCCCCAGGAAAGGAAACACACTGTCAGCTCCCTTGCAGCCAGAGGTGGCCATATGACTTAGCTCTAGCCAACCACAAGTGTCATGTGGCAGCATCCAGGAACCTAATGTGTCTCAAGCCTGTAATCCTAGCACTTTGGGAGGCTGAGGTGGGTGGATCACGAGGTCAAGAGATTGAGACCATCCTGGTCAACACGGTGAAACCCCATCTCTACTAAAAATACAAAAAATCAGCTGGGCATGGTGGTGCGTGCCTGTAATCCCAGCTACTCGGGAGGCTGAGGCAGGAGAATTGCTTGAACCCAGGAGGTGGAGGTTGTGGTGAGCTGAGATCGCGCCATTGCACTCCAGCCTGGGTAACAAGCAAAACTCCGTCTCAAAAAAAAGAAAAAGAAAAGAAACAGCGTGTGTATGCCTTTGTCAATTCTCATCCTGTGGCTGAAACACAGCACTCAGTGCTGCAAAGCCACACAGCAGGGACAGCCTGGCTCTCTGCCCCAGGAGCACCATAACAGCCCTAGGCCATCTACCCGTACTTTTACAGGACGCATAAAGGAACCTACCCAAGCAGTTCCTTTGTAGCTGAATGCAATGCTAATCAAGACAACAGGTGAGGGTAGGTTATCAGGTTAGCTCCCAAAAGCCTATTGATCTGACTGCCTGTGGATTTATATATCTGGGCCAGCCTGGGTAAATACTCAACACACGTTATCACTTCACCTCTAGTTCAACGCATTCAGAATTCCAAACCGTTGCCTAGACGATGGCGTAAAAATAAAACCTGTTGCTAAGTAGAGAGGGTGTTGCACGCAAACCCATGTATGCACAAACACGCATGTGTTATAATACAAATACATACAGTTTTTATTGAGATAGCAGCTGTGGAGGTGGAAATCCTTCTTTCCAGCATGCTACATCTGGGTAAACTCCAAGAGCCAATTGCCTTTCACTTTGTGGAAGAGTAGAAAATGACTCATTGTATCTCAAATGGGCTTAAGTGCCCCCTGATTTATTTACCTATCTGCATTCAATTAGAAAAGTGCCGTTCTTTTCTATTTATTTATAGACGTCATTTTGGTTATGCTGGCGCTTTACTGTATGTTGTTCATTTCTCCCGAACAGAGAGGCATGTTTACAAAGTCCTTACCCATAATTAGTGTCACTCCGTGGAACAAGGCACCTCTGTTCTATATGTGCCACAGCTGTCATGCTCTCCTCCCCACGAATTGCCCTGATGGGCGACTTGAGTCACTCATTTCTTCAGAAAGCATAAAAAGTGTTATTGCAGTGGGCCCGGTGCTCAGGGAAGCCATATCAGGTGTTACGCCTTGTGACAGCCCCGAGCTCAGAGACAGCCTCGTCTTATTACGTTTCCAGTTAATTATTCTTGTACTTTTCAATAGCTCTGTGTCATAAAAATGCGGCAGGTAGTCGATTCAGATTAGCTTTATCCTATCAGGTGATGGCAGACCTCAGATGACATGTTAATCAGCGGCTGTTGGCGTGGGTATGCTATACATGCGAATACCATTTAAGTGGTGGCAGGGGGAGCACTTTTATGGGTATATATTTCATTAGAATTTCAATAAAAGGGCTGTGTCTGTCTGAGAAAAATATAACAGGCTCCACTGCTGTATTTAATTTTTTTCTTTAGGATACTTTTCTATTAATATAAATTGCTTGAGGGAAAAGTAATATTTTTCTTCAAACATAAAGTCTTATTACAACTGCAAGGTACTTAAAAAAAAATTCATGATTCTCTCTACTATGGCTATGGGTGCCTCAGATGAAATCACAGGCCAAATGGACTTTGTTCCATGCCATGCCAAGGGTCAGCAGAAAGAAACTGAGCCATGGCTGAAGGAATCCGCCAGACCATCTCTGCGCTGTCCAGAGCAGGTGCTGCACACACATGCTTTTATCCCAAAGGGCGCAGGGGCTTCACAGAGCTCTGTCCCGTCACCTGTCACCATAACAAATGCACTATAGAAACGTCCTTCTCTTGCTTGAATGATTCAGGCAGTGCATACACAGTCAAAATGAAATCAAAAATTCTAAGTCTCTTGCATGAATGCATGTGACTTTTCTAGGGATGTTTTCTGCTGCAACGGAAGACATCACCAACAGTGGCTTAATTCAGAGGCACATTTACTGTTTTCTTACCAAGACACGCCGGGTGGCTAGGCCCCGCTGGTTTGGAAGAGTCATGCTGCCATCCAGGACCCAGGCTCTTTCCATCCGTTTGTTCCACGTAGGTATTCATCCTTACATCCGTGACTTCACAGTCGAAAGATGGGTCCCAGACGTCAGCTTCTGACACGGCCTCCTAGTGCGCCTCTCCTATTATCAACAAGTCAAACTCTTTCCCAGAAGCCCACAGCCACACTGGGTCACATGGCTACCCCTAGCTGAATGGCTGGAAAAACAGTATCTGGGTTTTTAAATCTCTGAAGTGGGATGTGGGCCAAAGAGGGAAGGGCTGATGACTCAACCAACAGAGTCTGGCCCAGGGAGGGCCAATGCAGTGAGGTGGGAGCTCGAATTGGTCAGGTCGTAGCCTTCTGTATTAGCCAGGTTCTCTAGAGGGACAGAACTAACAGGATAGAGAGATATACATAAAGCGGAATGTATTAAGTATCAACTCACATGATCACAAGGTCCCACAATAGGCTGCCTGCAAGCTGAGGAGCAAGGAAGCCAGTCTGAGTCCTAAAACTGAAGAACTCGGGGTCCAAGCTTCAAGGGCAGGAAGCATCCAACACAGGAGAAAGATGCAGGCTAGGAGGTAGGCCAATCTCACCTTTTCATGTTTTTTCTGCCTGCTTTAGATCCTGGCTGTGCTGGCAGCTGATTAGATGGAACCCACCCAGATTAAGGGTGGGTCTGCCTTTCTTTTCCCAGCCCACTGACTCAAATGCCCAGTCTCTTGGCAACACCCTCACAGACACACCCAGGATCAATACTTTGCCTCCTTCCATCCAATCAAGTTGACAGTACTAACCATCATACCTTCATTCCACACTTAATTTAGACATGAAAGCACACCTTAGTAGTACAGAAAGTCATTCTCTATCCTGCTAGCAGAGGAATCTTACCTACATTTTATTCTGATCAAGTCCCTCTTCTGCTAAAAGTTTCAAGCGACTTTCTGCTTATCTCCAGCTATAGTCCAAGCTCCTTAATGTGTTTACTAATGTCTGTAACGGCGTCTTACTACCTCCAGAGCTTCGTCTCTCCATTCATCACCCTTTGTGCTTGACAACTCAGTTATCCGAGCTACCTTCCATCTTCCGACTACACCCCATTCTCCCTTTTTTTGTATGCTGCTTCCTTTCCCCAGAACCACTTTATCCTACACATGTGCACACACACACTTTTCCACTTGGCTAGTCTTCCTTGTTCTTCACATCTCGCTGGAGATAATGTAACTCATTTCTGAGAAGCCATCACTCACTCCAAGGCCAAGTTAACTGTCCCTCCCATTGATTCTCCCAGAACCCTGTACTTCCCTTTCAGAGGGTGGGATCTAGGACAGGACTTTCGAAAGAAAAAGAACTTCTAAGGAAAAGAACAAAAATAAAAATTGAAGAAAATTTTTACCCATTTCTTTCACTTGGACTGACTCCAGGGTCCTATTCAGAGGTAGGGATATGTTTACCATGGCCAAGTGGTTTGTACAGTGGCTAAGAACATATGTAAAGTCTGAATGCCTTGGTTCAAACCCTAGCTTTCCGCTTATTAGCTGAGAGACAGTGGGCACATTACTGAACCATTCCAAGACTCAGTTTCTCTATCTGTAAAACGGAGATAATGGTAGCATCTATCTATAGTAGATGTGGTTGCTTTCCTACTCAACATGTATTCCTTACCTATTGGAAAAGTCTTCTGCCTAAGTCTTCCAACTATAGAGAAAACCAGATGCCAGGAAAAATTTTTCCCTCTGCTTCCTCTGGGGATTGACATGAAGAATGTGACTCTCAGATTGTGGCAGTCATCTTGTGATCTTGAAGGGAGCCAATCCAAAGTGAAAGTCACACACTGAGAACAGCTGAGAAAAAGGAAAGAACCCAGGTCCTTAACAGTGTCAAATGATAAATTTACAATCCTGGAGCTGCCCAATCTTTAAACCTCTTATTACAAGAGAGATTTCTTTGTCACTTATATAATTTCTGGATTCTATTTTTCATACCTACAACTAAAAAATATCCTAGGTAATGCACTCCCTTTGAGGACTATAAGCATGTGAGGTGTTCAGCGCAGGAGCTGGCCCAGAGAAGCCCTTGATACTTGATGTCAATCATCATTATCACCCAGGGGACTCTTCCAGGCCAAGGAAGCGAGACCATTCCCAACACTGCTCAGGCGAGTGCAGATTGTTGTGGAGGATAAATTCCTCAAAGGAAGGAACCTTGTCTAAGTAAAACTTGCTGATTTCCATCATTATCGAACCCAATGCTGAAGACTCTATGAAAAATAATCAGAATAAGTTTTGGTGATAACATAACAGCTCTATGCCTTCAAATGATAGTGGAATATTAAGCCTCAAATCATGTCTATTTGGTTTTTTAAAATAATTTTTTTAAAAACAACTAAAATCAGACACTTTAAAACTGGCAATTAAAACTAGTTGCATGTGGTTTCCATGAATGGCCCAATTTTCTAAACGGCTTGATTTATTTGGGGGATGTTAATTTACATTTGTCCCTTTCACTCATCACTATCCCTTTATTACCAAACTTTATTACTGCGGACTATAAATTCCTCCATAGCATATGGACCACATAACTTTCTTGAATACCTAATTAACAACGATTTTTTTTGAAACCATAATTATAACAAAATATGGTACATTTAGCTTAATTTTCAATGTAATGCTGGAAAAGTGCATAGGAAATTTAGCTTCGTGGCTCAGAGATGGGGAAAGCTGCCATGTATACACTCCATTCTCAAGAGGTCTGGGAAACAGATGTTCATAGAAGCAAAGGAGAGATGAGGATAATGAAAAAGTATATATGAAATGATATCAATGATTAAAGGCCAGGATGTAGTTCATGTTCATTAATAGATTGGAAAAAAGGAATAGGAAAGGGAAATCTCAAAGTTATCAAAGAACACAAAAGACACTCTGCTCTTAGCACAGGCAAAAAGCTTTCCCCCTTGGCTCCTCTGCAAAAACTTCCTTCCTCCTTCATGCAGTTTAGCAGTATGGACCTGCAAGTGCTGGGTGTGTGTCCTGAATAGGAACGATCTCCTATGGGTGGAACAGGACACAGAGCACTTTGAAAAATCTAGCGTTAATAACTGTGTAATCCTAGGATCATTCTTATTGATTTGTTTCATGAAGATACTTGGGAGAATGGAAGCTATTCCAGAAAATCATATATTACCCCCTAAAACTGAAAAATGCCATTTTCACTTTTACATAGGTCTAGCTCTTGCTTCTCCTTACCATCCTAGCCACTTATCACAGTTACCAAGTAATTTATTTGAGAAGAGACAGATATAATCCATCTTTAGAATGCATTTTACTTCTATCATTATGTAAAGGTGTCTGATGGAAATTCGTAAGACTCATTGCATGGATAGCACTCAGGAAAGCTCAAGGTCCATGGTACCTGCTGTGTCTCTGTATCACAAGTGACACAAAGTCCAAGAGGCTTCAGAAAATAAAGGGAAATGTATTAGCTTATATGATTAGATAGCAGAGATGAGGCTGACTTCAGAGAAGGCTGAATCTAGCAATGCAAAGAGTTATCACCAGTGATCTGACTTCTCTTCCTTCTGCAGCTTGGCTTCCTCCTCCAGCTCCCCACGCTGCCCTCTTCTCCCTACCTACCCTTGAAGCTCAGGGCTCTCCCTGGGATTGCAAAGCGAATGTCTGATCTCCATGCTTACATGCACCATGAAATCTAATAAATTCCATGGAGCAAAGAGAGGAATCTCTCTTTTCCAGAAATTCTAACAGAGGTTTTGTTTGTTTGTTTGTTTGTTTCTATCTCAACAGCTACTAGATTGAGGGACTCTCCCTGAACCAATCACTATAGCCAGAAGAAACAGGAAGAGTAATTGGTTGAAGCCAGTTAGTACTCTCCCATGAACTTTGTTTGTTTGTTTGCTTGCTTTTTGATATGGAGTTTTGCTCTGTCATCCAGCCTGGAGTGCAATGGCGCGATCTCAGATCACTGCAACCTCCACCTCCCGGGTTCCAGCAATTCTCCTGCCTCAGCCTCTCGAGTAGCTGGGATTACAGGCATGTGCCACCACGCTCAGCTGATTTTGTATTTTTTGGTAGAGACAGGGTTTCTCCATGTTGGTCAGGTTGGTCTTGAACTCCCGACCTCAGGCCATCTGCCCGCCTTGGCCTCCCAAAGTGCTGGTATTACAGGCATGAGCCATGGCGCCCAGTCTCCCATAAAGTTTTAAAAAGGCAAAAATTCCACCCATATCTCATGATACAAATGGAGAAAGAGAGCTTTCCCAAAAGGAATGTGAAGGACTCTAAGCTGTGAGGAGAAGCATCCTGTGCTGAGCAGAAAGCTGCTGAGGTAGCTTCCCCTCAGCAGGCGGCCAGCCTTCTCTCTCAGAGATAGCATGAAATGGAACACGTTGGAGGGTGCTGGAGGAGCAAACAATGGCCTATCTTTAAGACAAACAGAGATAGAATTATGAATATGGATATGGATATATTCTTAGTTTACTAGAATTAAGAATATGGATATGTATATATTTTTAGTTTACTGCTTATGCTAACCTTTCCCATGTTGACTCTGAAAGACAAAAGTAAGCACTTGTCCTGCATCCCACCAATGCTGGCTGAATACCTGTATCCATAGGGTAAATTCAAGGTGCTAACTTTCCTGTTTAATTGCCTCTGTGTAGCAATCAGCCTATGACTTAAAAGGCCTTGACTAGACTTGAAAGCAAAAATTTAAGTCATTCAACTGCAAATGACTTCTTTTGTGTGATTTTTGTGAAATCACATCACCTTTTCCCCAGAGCTACCATACAGGAAGCAAAACTCACAGCTCTCTCTGAAGTGTCTGGCACAGTGCATCATGTAGTAAAATAAATATTTGAACAAACAGTCATCTGATTGGATGAATGATTGAAGGTAAAAGCACAAGTAACAAACTAAAAAGGAGCAATCATCATGGTCACATCTCCCAGTTGTACATCGTCTCCTGGTGTCCCTCCGTCACTGAAATTAAAGTCCCTGGTCAAACAGACAACTGTTCACACCAACATGGCTTAAAGGCTGTATAACGGATATAAGTTTCACGGGCCAATGGTGGGTCTACTTCCTTAGTTGGTTCATAGGCCATAAGAACTTGGAGCAAAAGCAAAATTATAAAATTATGCAAGTTCACATCTCCCTATTGGCCCTTTCTCCTGAAATCAATGCCATGGTTGATAACCCCTCTTTCTCTTTCCCACCACAAAGGCATACTAGATTGTTTGGGAATGGGGAGAATTTGTATCAAAATTTGAATTTTAACTGTGGGTTTCAATACATTACTAATTGGACTTGAGAATTAGGGAACGCTAAGAAAGAAAGACTGTTCTGTCTGAACTTCTTCAGATGAAGAGTAAATTAAGAGGCAAAAATTGGAAAATATCGTAGGTACACTTTGATATTTTCTTTTAACCTTACTTCTAAGGCTTATGACCACTGTCCGAAATCCTTGCTGAGAGTTCTCGAAACTTCAGAATTACAGAAAAATCCAACCGTTCCTCTCCACCCAGGCACCACTGATGTGCGGTGGACTGTCTTCACTTAGGATGGTTATTGCCACCCCAGAGCCTGGAATTATGGAGCTGACAATAAACCCACAGGCCCAGTGCAATTGCATTGGTAAGCCTGCACCTGGCAACGTTTGTCTGTGGAATTCAGTTTCCCACAGCACACGCCTTTCCCCAGCACTAATACTATCATTTAAGAAACGAGAACAAGAGCTAGGCCAGAATCAGGGTTGGTTATGCCATAAATAAACTCATGTTTGAAGCAATTTAGCAGCTGCCTGGTGAGCCAGGCCTGAGAGGCTGGCACACACAGCCACCATGTGGATGGCCTGGCTTGGAGAGTGTTCTGTGCAAGGAATGTGGCTGTTGGCATCACTTTGTTCTGTACCTGGACTGGCTTGAATTGCTGCCTCACTGCCAGGAAAGCTAGCAGACCTTTGGGAACCCTTTAGGAAAAAGGCCATATATTTCATGTGACTTGTGAATGGAAAGATGGATGCTGTTGGCAAGCTGCTTTTCCTGCCAGGTTGGGCATAAGATGAGCATAATGGGAATTTAGATTACACAGAAAGAGTCTTTCCATAGACCTTATTTAGTAATAGCTAATCATAATAATAGCTTCCAAGTATTGAGTCCCTACTGTGGGCCAGGTAGTATGCTGAGCATTTTAGACATAGACATATCTCTAATTCTCACCACTATCATGCAAGGTATGTGTGTGCGTGTGTGTGTGTGTGTGTGTGTTTGTGTATGTGAGAGAGAGAGAGGGAGGGAGGGAGAGAGAGAGAGAGAGAGAAGAGGCACATGTTGATCATCATTTCATAAATGAGGAAGCTGCTGTTTGGAGAACTGGCAAGACTTGTTTAAGGCCAGCAATGTGCCAACAATGAGATGCAGGCTCCGTTTTGGTCAGCTCCTGAGCCCACGTTGTTGTCCCTGAATCACACTGTCTGTTACCATGATCTGTTTCTGCCCTTGTAAAATGAAAAGCCACATGGGTAACTGGTGATCCTGTGCTCACAAAACCTCTGGATTGCCCAGTGAGAGTGTTCAGCTGAATAACTCAGGGAATCTCAGCACATGAACATAGCTCGTGCCCAACCCAGAACAGCACTTCATACTTCTCACCTGGGAACCCTCTCTCCCTACAGCTTCCCTGGCCAGGGCACCAGGTCTGGGATGAGTTTTCAAATCAGGTGGCTGGCTTGGAACACAACAATCCCTCAAGGACATCGGTCCGCCCCAGCTCAGGAGGGAGGGCTCTGCTAACAAGTGGTTTGAATTATAGGGAATTCGAATGTGTTCCCTTTTCTTGGACAGAGTCGATGCAATTATGAAATAACCACGTTTTTTAAAGTGTGTTGTCCATATGCTGCTACAGCTGAATATTTTCATGAACAACAGACTCATGCAGAGTCACACCCCACATGCAAAGTGGACATACATAATCTGTGAAAGGATTCCAAAGTGAAATTGAAGCTATTGCATTGAAATTTCAAGCTATTGAAACCTGGACACTCTGGGGTGGGGAGCAGGGCAGAGTTAGTATTATTTAGAAAAGAAACAACAGCTGTTTAATGACACTCTAAGAATTAGAAAAATTTCATAATTTGCCAAGATGAGCCAAATGTTGTGACACATTAAATGCTGACATCGAAACATGCTGTAATATGAGTTCCTCTCTGCTTACTCACTTCATTTTTTAAAGGGGGAAGATTTTTTTAATATAAGAATTTTCTATTCTTGAACTCAATCTAAACATTATTGTTCTCCTTCCTGCCTTCTAAGTAGCATTAACTTAAACATCACTTTGAGCTGGTCTGGTCTTGTAACACAAAATGGTTGGAACAACACACTGGAAATCTCATAATAAAACATTAATTTAAGTCTAAGGGACAAAATTCCCTTAAGAAATACTTCTTTAAATTAACATTGCATGTTGGCACATGATGAGCAGATTTGGCTGTTTGAATATTTTTATGGCATGATCAGCCCCAGGGCCACAGTGTACAAGATTTGCTAGAAGGAACAGGGAGAAACATCCTACAGATACCCACAGAGCAACTGGATTCAAGTACACAAAGTCTTGACCTGTTGCTTCTATTCTTTCCCACTCCTTCATTTGTCCTTGCCTCTTCTCCTATCAAGACAACCCAGTGGTACTGAATATATTATTTCTTTCCTTTTATATTGATCAGAGTTCTAATGTCCCCATCCTATCTTTCATGACCTTGGCACTCACATCTCCCAAGTTGTAGCTTGTGGTAGATCCATTGTGCTGGATTTTGTGATGCAGTCCCCAGATCCCTCTACAGGAAGGAAGGACTTATTTCCCCAGCTGCTGGGATCGCAGCCAGAAGATGACCCTCAGCTGTTAACCATCTTTAAGAATTTCTTCTGTTGAAGAAAAGTGTCTGGCCCAAAGTTTCACCTGCTTCCTGCTGCATCCAGACTGACCAATATAGGGGTAAAAAGGCCTGATTCCTGACTCCTGTAACTCAGGGCAATACTAAGGGGTTCTCCCAAGTTTCCCCATGGAGTTGGCTAAGGCTTTTCTGGGGATGATGTTATGGCCTGAATGTTTGTGTTCCTCCAAAATTCACATGTTGAAATCCTAACCCCTAAGGTGATGATATTAGGAGGCGGGACCTTTAGGAAGTCATTAGCTCATGAGAATGTAGCCCTCATGAATGGGATTAGTGCCCTTATAAAAGAGCCCCCAGAGAGCTAGCTCATTCCTTCTACCATGTGAGGACACAGTAAGAAGGCACCAGCTACCAACTGGGAAGAGGCACTTAGCAGACACTGAATCTGTGGATGCCTTGATCTTAGACTTCCAGCCTCCAGAACTATGAGAAATAAATGTCTGTTGTTTATAAGCCATCGAATTTATGGCATTTTGTTATAGCAGCCTAAATAGACTAAGACAGATGGTGTCTTAGCCAACTTCTTCTTTTGCTCAATCTTCCTATTGCTTCCTTACACAGGTGTTGATCACAAGAGCATTGCCAAACATGCTGATTTGTATCTCAGAATCTACTCTCCCAGAAAACCCGAGCTGGGAAACTTAACCCATCACTGCAGTGCCCCATTTCTGATAACGTGCTGTCTGTGTCTGAATCTTGAGTTGAACAGAGGCTCTGCCCTGTAGTTTGTAGGGTTGGGCTTCTGATGGGCCACCATTCTAAAGTTGCCTGTCTCCTGCTGAGGATATGCCCCTGCCATGCCACCCACCCTCATCACCAGCTCTCCCTGTGTCCCTGAGTTCCAATGTGTCCGTTTGGGTCACACCACCTCTGCACAAGTCCCTGGATGACAGCTGAGAATCTGCATGGATTCCTGCCTATGGCCTATCTTCATCTGGCATCAGCAGCTCCCACCATCCTGTTGGGCAATTCCAATTACCTCCCAACTTGCCCAATGCTAACCATCTGCCAGAGCCAGCACAAATTATTGCTAACTCAGGCTCCCTTGAACAGTATGTCTGGACTGGAACTCTGCAATGAACAGGACACGCCCCTTGCCTCAGTACCTCTCTGCCTACAGGACCTGCTCTGCCCTAAGGGACAAATTGAGATCAAGCCTGACTCCTCCCAGCACCATTCATCCCATCCCCACTCCCCTTAACAACCAACCCTGTTATACAGTAAGTGGCATTGTTAGCTCAGACTGATCTCAAACGTAACAACTGATACTGATTTCTAGTTTCATACCATTGTGGTTGGAAACAATACTTTTCATTATTTTGATTTTTTAAAAAATGTTAAGACTTGTTTTGTGTTGGTTAACACACTCAGAGAGAAAAGAGTTTTTTTTTTTAAAGAAGACTTGTTTTGTGGGCTACCATATGGTCTATCCTGGAGAATGTTCCACGTGCATTAGAGAAGACCGTATATTCTGTTGTTCTTGGATGGAAAGTTCTGTATATATCTGTTAGGTCCATTTTGTCTAACGTGTAGTTCAGTTCCAGTATTTTCTTATTAATTTCTGTCTATTTGATCAGTCCATTGTTGAAAGTGGAACACTAAAGTCCCCTACTATTATTGTATTGCTACCTATTTCTACCTTCATGTCCATTAATATTTGCTTTATCTATTTAGGTGCTCTGATTTTGAGTGCATATATTGCTTACAATTATTTTGTCTTCTTGATGAATTGTACCCTTGATACATTAAATAATGTCATTCTGTGTCTCTTGCGACATTGTTTATTAAAGTCTATTTTATCTGATGTAAGTATAGCCACCCCTGTTCTCTTACGATTACCATGAGCATGGAATATCTTCTACCTTTTTACTTTCAGTCTATTTGTGTTCTAAAGGCTAAAGTAGGTCTCTTGTAAGCAGCAGATCTTGTCGTTTTAATTTTAAATCCACTTGGCCATTCTGTCTTTAGATTGGAGAATTTAATCAATTTACATTCAAAATAATTATTGATGAATAAAAACTTACTAGTGCTATTTGGTTAGTTTTTTTTTGGTTGCAATATTGAGCAAAAAGAAGAAAGCTGGAAGCACCACACTACCTGACTTCAAAATATACGACAAAGCTATAGTAGCCAAGACAACATAGTAATAGCCTACAGACACATAGACCAGTTGAACAGAATAGAGAACCAAGAAATAAATCCATACATTTACAGCCAACTGATTTTCCACAGAGGGACCAGAACACACACTGGGGAAAGGATAATCTTTTCAATAAATGGTGCTGAAAAAAATTGAATATCAACATGAAGCAGTATGAAACAAGACCCCAATTTCTCACCATATATAAAAATCAACTCAAAATGGATTAAAGACTTAAATGTAAGACTGAAAACTATTAAACTACTAGAAGAAAACGTAGGAAAACGCTTTATGACATTGGTCTTGGCAAGAATTTTTTGGATAAGACCTCAAAAGCGCAGGCAACAAAAGCAAAAACAGGAAACAATTAACATACTGAAGAGACAACCTACAGAATAGACAAACATATTTACAAACTATATATCTGACAAGAGATTAATATCCAGAATATATAAGGAACTCAACTCAATAGCAAAAAAAAAAAAAAAAAATCAGTAAAACATAGACAAAAATTCTGAATAGATACTTCGGTAAAGAAGACATACAAATGACCAATAGGTGTATGAAAAAATGCTCAATATCACTAATTATCAGGGAAATGCAAATCAAAACCACAGTGAGATATCACTTTACTCCACTTACAATAGCTATAATGAAAAGGCAAAAGATAACAAAGATTGGCAAGAATGTAGAGAAAAGAGAATACTTGTGCAATTATTTGTGGCAATATAAATCAGTACAGTCATTATGGAGGTTCCCCAAAAGGCAAAAAATAGAATTACCATATGATTCAGCAATCCCATTACTGGGTATACATCCAAAGGAAATAAAACCAATATGTCAAAGAGTTATCTGCACTCCCATGTTTATTGCAGCACTATTCACAATAGCCAAGGTATGACATCAACCTAAGTGTTCAACAAATGAATGGATAAAGAAAATGTGCTATATGTAGATATAGATACAGATATAGATATATGCAATGGAATACTATTCGGCCATTAAAAATAATGAAATCTTGTCATTTGAAATAATATGAATGAAGCTAGGGGATACTCTTTTAAGTGAAATAAGCCAGGCAGGCACAGAAAAACAAATACTGTATAAAGTTACCCACATATGGAATCTGAAAACGTTGATCTCACAGAAATGGAGAATAGAAAAGTGGTTACCAGGGTCTGGGGATAGCCTAAAAGGTTGGTCAATTGATACAAAGTTACAATTCAAAGGATTAATAAGTCCAGTGGGGTGATTCCAATGAACATTAATGTGTTACATATTTGAAAATAGCCAGAAGAAAGGATTGTGAATGATCTCACCACAAATAAATAATACATTTATGAGGTATGCTAATTACCCTGATTTGATTTTTACTCAATGTATGCATGTATCAAAACATCACATTGTGCCCGATCAGTATGTACAATTATTTTGCATCAGTTTTTTAAAAAGTGACCATTGAAATTGGTATATGGTTTTGTTTCTCCTGTAATCTGTTCCTTTCAAGACCCCACAGGCCCAGCATGAAGTGGGACAGAGGGAGGGGTTACAGATACAGAGTGAGATTACAGAAACAAAGAGTTACTTTTTGGCCCTTATTACTACATAGAAGTTTGAAACTCAAGAAATCTTATATTTTATAATCTTGCCATTTTAATTCTGCAACTGATGCTGTGTTATAATAAACATTGCAGATGCAAGCATTTGTTACTTGAGTTGTTTTACTTAAAAATCTTTTTTTTCTTAAGAATTCAGGAATTCAAACTTTGTACTTCTACTAGTGTTAGTACCGATTAGTCTGAATCAATGAAGTTGATATCTTATATAGTTACTTTCTTAGCCATTTCAGCTCACGGGAAAAGGGGCCTTCTGTACCGCTTTGATCTTCCTACTCAGCCCAATCTACCCTTCCACACTGTGACCAAGGATGATAGCCACATGTAGGCAGCAAATGAAAGACAAGAATGGTGATAATAAGTGTTTATTTTTACATACTTGAGGCCTTACATTTAAGGATCATGGGTGTTAAGGGATACAGATGGAGAAGAGCAGAGGAGGACAGGACGTTCTCTGCTTCCAACACAACATTCACTTTTTCAAGATTGTCCAGGGGCTGGCTGTGCTGATATTTCACTAATATAAAATGATTCTCTGTGTCTGTGAACGATTCTGTCTTCCAACCACATTTACTAAAAAGAGCTCCTGGTTTCCAAATGGCCTTTTCCTTCCTTTCTCTCTCCTCAAATTATAACTGTCCATCAGTACCAACTCAAAACCTCGCTTCCTGCACAAAACTTTCCCCGCCCTCACTTCTGACTGTCAAGAAAGGGGTACAGGTACAGATATTCTAGTGAACTTGGCATCAATCCCTTCTGATTTTTAGAATGAATTATTGAATAGTGACAAATGAGCAAGGGTAAGAGAAAGTGCTAATTGTTAGGAAGCTGTGTGGATCCACCACGTACAATTCACTCTGTTCTCCAGGACAAGTCAATGTAAAACAATAAATGGTTATTGGGTACCTCTTACGTTGCACATCCAGCACTGTACTAAGTATTAAAAAGAATGCAAGAGAAAATAAAGTGCAAATCTTTTCCTACGTGAGCCAAGATGGAAGCAGATACGATCAGATAGAGGTAGTGTATGGATGACGAAGACAAGATGCCCATTAAGAATTTAGTAACAACCAGGAGGTAGACATCTCAAGGTAAGAGCCAAAGTTCCATCTCTTCCCTTGTACTAGTCAACACTGCAATCCCTAACACAGGCAAAAATATAAAATACCTGCTTAACGGGTGTGAATAACTGGTATAATGGAGAGCGAAGTTTAGTTCCAGGATTATCTCAGGGAGTTGAAATGATGGGAATATTTTTTCTGATAATAAATAAAGATAAATATAAATTATTATAAGTTTAAACTAAAGAAAATCAGTAGAAAAAATACTTATGATACAGTGTTAAATTTCAGAGGAGAAACAAGAGGAGGTGGAACAAGAGGGCTGAACAGAAGCCTCCACCAACCATCCTCCTCCCAGAAGCACCAACTTTAACAACTCTCTACCCAACAAAGCACCTTCACGAGATAGACAATCAGATGAGCAGTCATGGTACCTGGTTTTAATTTCATATCACTCAAAGAGGCTCTGAAGAGGATAAGAAATACAGTCTTCAATTGCCAATACCACTCCTTCCCCATTCCTCAGCAGTAGCCACATGGCACAAAGAAAATCTGTGCAGAGAGAGAACCTGGGGAGAGAGAGCACAGTGATTGTGTGACTTTGCATTAGAACTCAGTGCTGCCAACAGAGAGCAAAACGCAGCTGATGCCCACAGAGGGAGCATTTAGATGAGCCCTAGGCCGAGGGGAATCGCCCATCCCAGTGGTCAGAACTTAAGTTTTCGCAAGCCTCACCACTGCAGGCTAAAATGCTCTGGGGTCCTAAATAAACTTGAAGGGCAGTCTAGGATACAAGGACTGCATCTCCTAGGCAAGTCCTGGTGCTGTTCTGGGCGCAGAGCCAGTGGACTTAGGGGGGCACATGATATAGTGAGATACCTGCTGGAGTGGCCAAGTGCGTGCTTGCACCGCTCCTCTTCTAACCCCAGGCAGCGCAGCTCACAGCTCTGAAAGAGACTCCTTCCTTCCGCTTAAGGTGAGGAAGCACTAAAGAGGACTTTGTCTTGCAACTTAGAGACCAGCTTAGCCCTAGTAGGATAGAGCACCTCTTCTGAGACCCCCATTGCAGGCCCAAGCTCCCAGACAACATTTCTATACACACCCTGGACCAGAAGGGAACCCATGGCCTTGAATGGAATGACCCAGTCCTGGCAGGATTTATCACCTGCTGACTAAAGAGTTTTGGGGCCCTAGATAATCAGCAGCAATACCCAGGCAGTACTTGCTGTAAGCTTTGGGTAAGACTCAGAGCCATGCTGGCTTCAGGTGTGACCCAGAACATCCTAACTGTGGTGGCTATGAGGAGAGATTCCTTCTTGCTTGAGAAAAGCAGAATAAAGAATAAACAGAATTTTATCTTGCACCTTAGGTACCAGATCAGCCACTGTTGGGTAGGGCACCAGGCAGCCTCCTGGAGTCCTGCATTTCAGGCCTTGGCTCTTGGATAGTATTTCTGCAACTGCCTTAGGCCAGAGTGGAGTCCACTACCCTGAAGGGGTAAGTCCCCCCACCTGGCAGCATTCACCACAAGTTAACAAAAGAGCCCTTGGGTCTTAAGTAAATACTGCCAGCAGCCTGGAAATGCTGCTCATGTGCCTGGGGTGGTGCTAGCCATGGGGATAGACTCTTCTTCCTGTGGAAAGGGGAAGGAAGAGTGGGAAGGACTTTGTCTTGTGGTTTGAGTGCCAGCTCAGCTGCAGTAGAATAGAACACCAGGTCAATTTCTAAAGTTTCTGACTCCAGTTCCTGACTGCTGGACATCATCTCTGGACCAGCCTGCGGCCAGGGAACTTACCACCATAAGGGGAAGGACACAGCCTGCTTGGCTTTGCCACCTGCTGATTGCATAGCCCTGGGACCCTGAGTGAACACAGGCGGTAGCTGGGCAATGGTATAGTGGGCCTTTGGGCAGGACTCACTGCTGAGCTAGCTTCAGGTCTGAGTCAGCACAGTCCAAATGGTGGTGGCCACAGGGGTGCTTGGGTCACCTTTTTGCCAGCTCCAGGCAGGTCAGCCCAGAGAGAGAGAGACTCCATTTGTTTGGGAGAAAATAAGAGAAGAGAATAAGAGTCTCTGCCTGGTAATCCAGATAATTCTCTCAGATCATCTAAGACCACCAAACTGGTAAGAGTCTGCAAGAATCATAGTGTTACTGGGCTTGGGTGCATGTCCCAAATGCAGATATGGCTGCAGTGACTAAAAACTTAGATCACAATACCCAGGTCCCTATGAATACCTGGAAAGCCTTTCCTTCTCCTTCTTTCTTTCTTTTTCTTTCTTTCTTTCTTTCTTTCTTTTGTATTACTATACTTTAAGCTCTGGGGTACATGTGCAGAACATGCAGGTTTGTTACACAGGTATGTATATGTACGTGCCATGAGTTCTAATTTGACTACACTGTGGTCTAAGAGAACGTGTGTTATATTTTCCGTTCTTTTCCAATCAAAAGACAAACAGTGGCTAACTGGACTTTTTTTTTAAAAAAAGACCCAATGCTCTGTTGCCTACATGAAACAAACTTCACCTGTAAAGACATACATAGACTGAAAATAAAGGATGGAAAGATATTCCATGCCAATAAATAACAAAAAACAGCAAGAAAAGCTGTACTATATCAGACTAAATAAATTGCAAGATGAAACTATAGAAAGAGACAAAGTCATTATATAAAGATAAAGGAGTCAATTCAGCAATAGGATATAACTATTGTAAATACATATGCACCCAAACTTGAGCACCCAGCTGTATAAAGCAAATATTATTAGATCTAAAGAGAAAGACTCCAATACATTAATAACTAGAGACATCAAACACCACACTTTCAGAATTGGACAGATCATCCAGACAGAAAATCAACAAAGAAACATTGAACTTAATCTGCACTACAGATTAAAATAACCTAATAGATACTTCAGAGCTTTTCATCCAACAGATTAAAATAACCTAATAGATACTTCAGAGCTTTTCATTCAACAGCTGCAGAATACACACTCTTCTCCTCAGCCACTGGATCATTCTTGAGGCCAGACTATATGTTAGGTCGCAAAATAAGTCTTAAAGCATTCAAAAAATTGAAATAATGTGGAGTATTTTCTCTGACCACAATGGAATAAAACCAGAAATGATTCACAACAGGATTTTTGGAAACTATGCAAACACGTGAAAATTAAATACTATGCTCCTAAATGACCATGAAGAAATTAAGGAGGAGACTGGAAAATTTCTTGAAACAAATGATCGTGGAAATACGACATATCCAAACCTATCAGATACAGCAAAAGGAGTACTAAGAGGGAAGTTTATAGCTATAAGCACCTACATCAAAAAAATTAAAAACTTCAAATAAACTGTCTAACAATGCATGTGGAAGAACTAGAAAAGCAAGAGCAAATCAAACCCAAAATTAGTATAAGGAAAGAAATAGTAAAGATCAGAGCAGAAATAAGCAAAATTATAATAAAGCAAACAATGGAAAAGATCAATGAAAGAAAAAGTTGGTTTTTTGAAACGATAAACAGAATTGACAAACCTTCAACCAAACTAAGAAAAAAGAAGACCCAAATAAATAAAATCAGCTGAAAAAGGGGACATTACAACTGATACCAAAAAAAATTTAAAAATCATTAGTGACTACTATGAGCAACA
The DNA here is from genome assembly GCF_048565385.1 of Saimiri boliviensis. Classification (NCBI taxonomy): domain Eukaryota; kingdom Metazoa; phylum Chordata; class Mammalia; order Primates; family Cebidae; genus Saimiri; species Saimiri boliviensis. Next base: position 94,788,853 of record NC_133458.1, on the reverse strand, counting down.
ATATGCCAATAAATTTGAAAACCTAGAAGAAATGGATAAAGTACTAGACACATACACCTACTAAGATTGAACCATGAAGAAATCCAAAACCTGAACAGCCCAATGACAAGTAACAATATCAAAGCCATAACTAAAAGTGTCCCAGCAAAGAAAAGCCTGAGACCCAATGGCTTCACTGTTGAATTTTATCAAACATTTGAAGAAGCCTAATACCAATCCTACTTAAAGTATTCTGAAAAATAGAGGAGGAGAGAATACTTTCAGACTAATTCTATGAAGCCAGTATTACCCTTATTCTAAAACCAGACAAAGACACATCAAAAAATAAAACTACAGGTCAATATCCCTGATGAATATTACTTCAAAACTCCTCAACAAAATGCCAGCGAACTGAGCTCAATACCACATTAAAAAGATAATTCATCATGACCAAGTGGAATTTATCCCGGGGTGCAAGGATGGCTCAACACATGCAAATCAATCAATATGATACACCATTTCAACAGAGTGAAGGGCCAAAACCGTATGATCCTTTCAATGGAAACTGAAAAAGCATTTGCTAAAATCAAACATCACTTAATAATAAAAACCCTCAAAAAACTGGGTATAGAAGGAACATAACTTAACATAATGAAAGCCATATCCAACAGACCCACAGCTAGCATTGTGCTGAATGGAGGAAAATGGAAAGCCTTTCATCCAAGACCTGGAAAATGACAAGGATGTACATTTTCAACACTGTTAGACCATGTAGTACTGGAAGATTTAGCTCGAGCAATCAGACGAGAGAAAGAAATAAAGGGCATCCAAATAGGAAAGAAAGGAGTCCAATGATCCCTGTGTGCAAATAATGTATTTCATTTGGAAAGACTTCCCAACGTGCTTTGTGTAGGAGTATGCAGGAGCATGTGCAAAGTGCAGGAGTGAAAGAATAAGGATAGAAGGAAGAGGATGCTGGCCCTCCCCACACAGGATTTTAGTCATTTGTACACGCGTCTCGTTCCCACTAGATCATGCATTCTCTTCCCCAAAGGGCACAAATTTGTTCATGAGAGGCAAGAAACCTTACATTTATAATAAGCACAGGTATACCTATAGCACATAAACAGATCCACAATATTAAGTTTTCATGAGATGAAGAGGTAATTAGGGGGAAAAAAAATTCTAAAAAGCCTCCCTAAGGGAGCAATAATAAAAAATGTCTTAGGGACACCAAACTATGGTATTAAATTTTCATGGGCTGGATAGGTGATTAGGGAGGAAATAATCTAAAAGGGCTCCTTAAGGGAGTGATAATTAAAAGCTGGTTGAGGAATACCAAACTAGAACTTCCTCAAAACTAGGAACCATGTCATGGTCATTAATGGGTAGTGCTCAGTAACTATTAACTCAATTGTTGAATAAATGGACGAAATTTCAGGGTGACAAAGTGGGCCTCACTAATGAGGAGAGGCGTTGTAACTGATAAAACTAATAGTGAACCAGGTCTGTCCCCACAAGGTAGAAAATACCCTGTTCTTAGAAGTTTGCAAGCAGAGGCTAGATGAGGATTTTCATGAGGTAAGTGTCAGGACTAGTATAGAAATATTTGTTAAGCTTCACAAGTACACTATGGACCAATGCCATAATACCATACATTTCCTTACATATTTTTCCAGCCATTTTGGCTTTTAGGCAAAACAAGTCCAGTTATTGCAAATCTGAATGTCTCTCTCTGACTATACATACAACTTAACCATCACTTCAGAATTTGTACCATGAAGGAAAATACAAGAACCTGCTGAAAACTGGTGTTGCTGCTTTCAACCTGCCCTTCAGCTAGGAGACTCAGCTCAGAGTCTGTGGTTGTTTCTTTTTGCTACTTTACTTTCACTACTCTATTTTGCAAAGACCCTAAGAATATTGCAAATTAAATGAATCATCAAAGAATGCAAACTTAGATAAGTCACTGTGTTACTTTCTTTTAGATATATTTTTTTATTGCATTTTAGGTTTTGCGGTACATGTGAAGAACACGCAAGATTGTTGCATAGGTACACACGTGGCAGTGTGATTTGCTGCCTTCCTCCCCTTCACCTGTATCTGGCATTTTTCCCCATGCTCTCTCTCCCCAACTCCCCACCCCCCCACTGTCACTGTATTACGTTCAGTCTGTCATTAATCATATTTCCAGTTTGGTCCTAGCGGCAAAGCACTATGGGATATCATTAGGGAGAAAGAGCTCCACTGATGACGCAAACTAAATATGCAAAAAAAAGGGGCTGGGGGTAAGGCTCTTTCAGCACATGCTAAAAGAGAGAATTTTTCAACAATTAAGTCATATTTACATATGGAGATAGTTTAATCCTCCTCTCAATTATCTAGAAATTGAGTAACATGACAAGATAATTGATCAAAGGATCTATAAATTTGAATCACTGAGAGCAGCTGGCGTTTCACAGCCACTATACGATACCAAGGAAACCTTCAAAACAGGAAACATCACACAACACGAGAGAACCGAGCTATGGTGAATTTGTACTTTTCGGTTTTGCACAATGATTTGCAGATGTCCTTTGAAACCTGTGGCCAAGCAAGGGCATCTTGGGCCATGCTCGGCCTTCAGGGGACCTAACATTGCAGCCATCGAGATTAGGGAGCCCCCATGGAGCTGCTTAGCTGCTGCCAGAGGGAATGAACTGGTGGGAAAGGTGTTTCAAATTATTCCATCCTGAAGAGAAAACAGCTCCACAAAGCCATCACAAAAAGTACTTAAGCATCTGCTCTTATTGGACGTGTTTGGTTTGATCTTACTTCTCTGACCAGCGCCACACGGGATGGCACAGCTAAAGTTGCAAGGATTTCTGTATTAACAACAGAGAATTCGTGCCCCTCTGTCCTATTAACACTGTAAGGTGCCAAGGGCATAGATCATTACACTATGTGGGGACAATTACAGTGTGATCTTTGACAAAGAGCTGCGCCCTTCCATGACTAAAACCGGATGCAAAATTTCTCATTCTGGGGAACTTTTTTCAATGAGGGGGAGAAATGCTGGCTCTAAAATCTCACACACCATATTCCGGCAATTCTATTTTTTGAAAGAAAGAAGTTGAAAAGTTGAAACAAGTTGGCGAGAAGTCCAAAATATCATTCTGATTTTTATGAATGTTTACAATGTGAATCTACATTTGTTTTCTGAATGCAAAAACCTTGGGCACTGAGCCAGCCTGAGAGGCTACAGCCCCAATTCTGCCTGTTTTTCCAGTGTTACCCCGTTCTATAGCTGGACGGCTAGTGGAAGGGTGAACTCTGGAAATTTCTGGAAACACAAACACAGCCTCTACCTCAGTCTACGATCTGCTAGCAGCAAAATTAGAACCACTTCTGTAGCGATGAGCTTAATGCCAGAAAAGGGAAGCCCAGTGATTTCAGCTCATAGATTTGACGGTTGTCACGGTTCCATGAGAAAGAATGGTGGCTTCCTTTCTGTGAGAAATTTCCCCAAATGAATAATCCTTATTCATCTATTAGAGGGTTCACCCAAGAAATGGATTCTCAGCTTTACAGAATGAACCACTAAGATGTTCCTCTGAATGGAGAGCTTCATGGGTGACACTGAAGTGCTGTTTACAGACAGCTGTTGTGTACTTGGCATAACAAAAGAAAAAATGACACATACCTCTCAGAAAGGAGAGGGTAAGTCACCGGCAAAATTCAACTGGCTCCACCAAGAGTGTACACGCATATGGCTCTACAGGAATACTATCCATCACATCATGGTGTGCACAGTGACAGCCCAGAGCCCCCTCAATACCCGAAACCGTGGTTTGCAAAGTTTGGCCCACCATAGCAGAATTTTCCCAGCTGCCTGTGAGCCCTTTCAATTCCTGAGCCCCATCCTAAGCACTCACATCAGTTATCTGGTAGCAACCTGCCTTTTAAGCAGGTGACTACTTTTGATAAGTTTGAGAACCACTTCTCAGAAGCAGAGCATCTAACTGTGGTGTATGGCTATGCGTACAGCAGGCTCCCTCCAAACTTGGAAGAGTCTGGGCAGATAACAAGTGCTCAGCAAATATTATTCTTATCATTATTATTATTATTTAGAATAAGCATTTGAAAGCCTTTTGACAGGGCATCCTAATGAAAAAAAAGAAAAGCCAGGTGGAAACGTGACCATGCCTTAAAAATACACAGCACTGAGTCATTCATTCACACACCTTTGGCTTCCCTCTTGCCAAAGATACTTGAAACGATTTGAAAGTGAGGTCTGTACCTCACCACAAATGACAGTTGAGACACAGTCATAACCCTTTTGTGTGGGAATCTGTCTCAACTGCCCTGTGTTTTTAGTTCTTTCTTGTGGCCAACTCTCTGCATGACAATAAAATTTATGAATTGGATTTTACTGAGAAGGGAGGCGAAAACTGAATGAGGATGATGGGCTTAGATTGAATGCAGTCATGAAAAGTTGCCATGCAAAAAGGGTAGCTTGTTCTCATCCGTTCCTCCAAGTTCACTTGATATAGCAGACGACTGACTCTGGTTTGCAGGAAATCCTAGAAGCAAGTAGGAGATAGGCCCACATGTTTGAGGGGTGCTGCAGCTATTTAAACAGCAAGCTTGGGAACAGGAACGTTCTCAATCGACACCAGAAGATTTTTATTTTTTGATCTTTCAGCTAGTAATGTTGATGGATTACGAGAGCAGAGGCTAAATGTAATAAGGGGTCTGAACAAAACCAGACTTGTTTTTTGAAAAAGGAAATGGAATATAAAGTAACTCATTTATCCCCAAATTGAGTCTTGAAGAAGCCATCTTATCTGCCACAAATCAGGCCTCATAAACAATTTCTAATATCTGCGTTAGCATTTTCTCTCTCAGGGGGAGGTGCAAAAATTATTTCAGTGAAATTCTGAGAACCTATAATTACAGATGTTAAAAGGAGGAAGAATGTTTTTGCCAAGACTGTTTAGCAGGAAGTGCGGCCACAGTAAATAGAAAAAGGCAAAAATGAATTAAAAGCTCTCAAGGGATCAGACTGCAAAGGCAACAGAAATGCCCAATTATGGGACAAGTGGGAAGGGCAGAGACAAATAAGAAATGCTATTAACAAGTATCTTAATCAACACATACTACAGCCGAAGATAAGTTACATAATAACAAATTTTAATTCAAACAACTACTTTTTTTTTTATCAAACATCTACTCTATGCAAGAAACACTGTTGACTTGCAAATGAGTATTAGGCCTATATATTTAAATTTCATTTCCCTTAGAGCAGCCCATTGTGTTTTACTAAATTGTATGAGTCAGTTCATCAAGTCACTCTGAGGCACATGACAAAATGCAGATTCATGGGTTGGAAGCATTTCTTGGAGCCAAAATTTACAACTCTTGAGTATGGCTAAGGCGTAACACACCAGAGAGAAATAAGCATTGCTCACTTGGTCATGCCTACTCCACATTCCAGAATCATATTCAGATAAAGTCTACTAAATACAGTTTCTATATGTTTATCCCCTATGTCTACCTAGGACATTCTTTAACTTAGAACTGTATGAATAGCCAAAGGGTATATTAAAAATAGTTGAGCCCTACTTCTGTAATAAGTATTATATGTAACCTTAACCAATTTATCTTCAGCAAACTTTAAAGTTTAGTAAAGACGAATTGTTCAGAGCAGAGACACAAGGTCTAGGGTAGCAACCATGAGAACAGATATTCTGGCCGCCTCCTTCATTGTTGTCTATGCAGTATTCAGCTTTGTGCCTGATGTAACTAAACACTCGGTAAATATTTGAGAGATGAGCAAATAAATGAACAGACAGACTGAACGTACCTACTAGTAAGTTATAAGCTGTTAACATCAAACAGCAGTAGGGCTGGAAGCATGGATTCCCAAATGCGAATCAGCAGTGCTGGGCCAAGGAGACAGTCCATGTGGGGAGATTGGCTACATATGGGGGGCCTGAGCAAACAAATATATCAAGGATAGTGGGAGTCAGGATTCTCACTGCTGGAAAATAAAAAGCTATAAATATGGAAATAAGGTTGATTTTTTAAAGTATGTAGTACTAGGTTGGAACTGTGGGTATCAGTGTAAACTCATGTTGTTAAAGATAGATAGATAGATAGATAGATAGATAGATAGATAGATAGATAGATAGAGATAGATAGATGATAGATAGATAATGTGTGTGTGCCAGTTCTGTCCACTGAGAAGCCCTAAAAGCAACGACATCACAGTAACAATGAGTACATCTAGAGTCCATATCTTGGTTACTAAATGCCATCCTCCACCAAAAGGAATTAAAGCTCTTTGAAGAACTGATTCCAGACAAAGTATAAAATGAGCCTGAAACATCTTTCTGTGGCAGAATATAATAAAGTACTCAAAGAATGACAGAGGTGTCTCAAAAGGACACAGAAGCCAGCTTGAAGAAACTCTGAATGCCCAAGTTTGGGACAATTTGACCGTCAAAATGCTTAATGCTAGTATCTGATTATAACCCATTGAATAAAACAGGAATTCATTGCTACATCGTGATATAAATGACAAGGGTAACATTAAAGCCAACGTCTGAGTAAGAAGAAGAAGCTGATCATGTGGAAATCAGAGGCATGAGTGTTCCAGGCAATGGGAACCTAGAGTAAGGGTCCCTTAGTGAAGATGACCTTGGCATATTAGAGGAACAAAGAGAAGGCCAGAGTGGCTGAAGAATGCGTGGCAGGCACAGGAAGAATCACATGAGATAGATGGAGAGGTTGGCAAGGTCTAGACCAGGTGGAGCATGACCAGTGCAAGAAGCTTGGCGTTTATCCCCAGCATCAAGGGAAGCCTTCGGAATGGTTTAAGCATGGTTTGATTGGCATTTTTTAAGCATCTCTCTGGTTGCTGTGTAGAGAAAGAACTATCGGGGTATAAGTATAGAAGCAAAGAAGTGAACCGAGCAGTTACTGCAGTTGTTCACATTAGAAAAGATGACAGCATGTAGTAGAGTGATGTGTTGGAGGTAGAAGAAGTGGGCAGTTTAGGGATGAATTCTGAAAGAGGAGTTGACAAGCCTTGCTGATACATTTGACATAGAAAGGTAAAGAAGAGAGAACATCAAAATAGTTCCTTGATTTTTGGTTTCAGCAGCTAAGTGGATGACAGGGCTATTTACAGCAATAGGATGATTGTGAAAGAAGCAGATTTGGGAGGGAAAGGAAGTATCAGCCGTTCTGTTCTGACCATGGTAATTCGAGCTTCCTATCAAACATCCCCGTGAAGATGATGCCTGTGACAACTGGATATAGAAACTCTGAGAGTCAAAGCAAAGGTCAGAGCTAGAGACACGGATTTGGGAGTCATTGGTGTGCAGATTATATTGAAGACTTTACAGTTGGATGAGATCATACACAGGAAAAAATATTGCTTGGGATTAGAAGAAGGCTCGGGAATGTGCTCCAAAAGCCTCCAGCATTTACAGGTCTACCAGGGAGGAAGAGCCAGAGGAGACAAAAGGAATAGCCAGAGAGTTGGGAGAAAAACCAGGAGTATGTGGCATCATGGAAGTCAAGGTATTTCTTTTAAAGGTCTATCAAAAATGAGGCAATGTCACATAAAGTAAAACCACTGGACTTGAGAGCATGGAGGTGATGGTGCCTTGACATGAGCAGTTAGAGGAGCGGGGACAGAAACCCAACTGGAATGAGTGAAGCAGAGAACTGAAGTGAGAGAGTGAAGATAGCTCTTATAGACAACTCTTAAAGAAGGTTTACTCTCAAGGGGTACAGAGAAAAGGAGCAGAAGCTAGAAGGATAAAATGGGATCATGTAAGGTTTGTTTTTTATTTTGTTCTTTAAACAGGAGCTTTTGGAGCACATTTTTTGCTCTAGTTTGTATCCCTTAGACCAGGGATTCTCAACCTCCCTAGGGGACCGCACAGTAGGAGGTGAGCAGCGGGTGAGTGAGCGAAGCTTCCACATATTGATGGCCGCTCTCCGTCACTCACATGACCACCCGAGCTCCGCCGTCAGATTAGCAGCAGCATTCGATTCTCATAGGAGCAAGAACCCTGTGGTGAACTGCACACGTGAGGGATCTAGGTTGCCAGCTCCTTGTGAAACTCTAAAGCCTGATGATCTGCAACTGTCTCCCATCGCTCCCAGATGGGACCATCTCCTTGCAGGAAAACAAGCTCGGGGTCCCACTGATTCTACATTATGGTGAGTTGCATAATTATTTCATTATATATTACTATGTAATAATAATAGAAATAAAGTGCACAATAAATGTAAGGCACCTGAATCATTCCAAAACCATCCCCCACTCCCACCCCAAGACCATGAAAAAAATTGGCTTCCATAAAACTGATCCCTGGTGCCAAAAGGGCTGGAGGTCACCACCCTAGATGGAGTAGGGATGCTGGAGACGCAGCCAGTGATGCAGCAGGGAGGTATTGGTAAGAGTTCATGAGCTGAAAAGTGGTACAGAGCAGAAATAACTCCTTGAGAGAATGAAGGGGCAGTTTACGAAACAAGAAGGAAAAGAAAGGGGTATTGGGTAGATTCGCTGCCGAAAAAAGTAAAAAAAAAACTACTACTTAGTTGCTTCTATTTTTCTGATGAAGAATGAAGCAGGGTCCCAAGATAAGAACAGGGAGGGAGGGAGGAGGAGAAGGCATAAAAACAGTAAATTTGCAGCCTAAAAAAGGGAAATAAATCAGATTTGCTGCTACGTTCAATGTTCATTTGAGATGCGAGAGCAAGGATTTAAAGTGAGGACAGTCAGCACTGAGAAGAGGCGGGCGCAGACACAGAGCAGGTGGCTGGGCTTTAACCAGGACTGGGGCTCTCCCAGCCAAGTTTGGTGAGGGAGGAGGTATGAGAGAATGAGGGTGCTAATGTCCCTAACGAAAGGGCATGGCCGTTAAGCTGGATACAGAAGGCAGTGAGGGCACTACGGGAGGTAGTAAAGTGCTGCTCAGTGTTTTACCAATAGTCAATTTGTTAACAAGGCAGAAGAATCACAAGTGAGTACTAGAGTAGATTAGCTAGAGGACAGAGGAAAGGGACTAAGATTATGGTCTCAGGAGTGGATAATTAAAGAAAAAGATCATTGGAGGTGACACGGTGGAAGAACTGAGAGGCCAGTTACATTTAAGATTAAAAATTCATTTTGAATAGGCTGGATAAAGAAAATGTGGCACATATACACCATAGAATACTATGCAGCCATAAAAAAATGAGTTCATATCCTTTGCAGGGACATGGACGAAGCTGGAAACCATCATCCTCAGAAAACTGACACAGGAACAGAAAACCAAACACCACATGTTCTCACTCATAAGTGGGAATTGAATGATGAGAGCTCATGGACACAGGAAAGGGAACATCACATACCAGGGCCTGTTGGGGGTGGGGGCAAAGGGGAGGGACAGCATCAGGACAAATAACTAATGCATTAAGGGGGTTAAAACCTAGATGATGGGTTGATAGGTGGTGCAGCAAACCACCATGGCACATGTATACCTATGCAACAAACCTGCACATTCAGCACACGTATCCCAGAACTTAAAGTAAAATATAAAAAATAAAAAAATCAAATTTAATTTAAAAAATTTCTTTTGAAATTTGACAATATCTCAGCTTGCTAAATGAACTCTGCTTCATGCTTTCCCCACACTCTCTAAAATCTAAGATGATTAATTAGAAAAGAATAAGACCTAAGGTAAATAAACAGTAAAACAATTATACTACCTACTTAGTAAGTAGGTAGTTCTGAATTTCAAAACTCTGTTCATTCTGTTCTACCCAGGGATCCAGCTGTTCCTCACAGAACCCTTTTCTCAAGCAGCACACTTTGGAAAATGCCCATCTAATGCTTTTGGGTAGAAGAACACAAAGATCTTTGTAAAAGAGACTTTTTCACTACATCTCTGGGGTAGACCAGTTGGTTAAAATGTACGTTTCCCCCGCTAAGTTTCATAAATGGATAAAATGAGCTGCCTAATTTGTGTTAGTCTCACTAAAACTGATAATTAAATCCAATTTCTAAATCTTAAACCAAAGAATTGCTTTTAATAACCAAAATGGAGCTTTAGTTGATGGCTAACTTTACACCTTTTCTGCTACTGTCACTGCCAACTTCATGGACGTCTGACACAGAGTCCATCTGGTGATCATCTTGAAAATTCTTTATCATTTTCTCTTTGAATGGTTTTCTCCTAAGTGAAGTCCAGTGGAACAATGAAGCGTGCACCAGGGTTGGGGACTCTGCTCCTGGGCGGTGCCCCTCACCACCTCCCTGCCTCCCCGGGATGGGTTATCTGCCAACCCACTCCTGCCCCTAGCCCAGTGATCTCTGTCTCCCCAGCCCTGGTGGGAAGCTGGACACAAACACAGCAAGGGTTGGAGTTGAGTGCACACTCACACACCAAATTTCAGGGAGGAGCTCCAGGCACTTGGGAGTCTATACTTGACCAGAGAATATCCCTGTGCCTGAGAGAAGATGGGTCAATAAATAGCCAACAAAGAACCCCGTGATACACAGGGGCCAGGAGGGTGAGGGGGCTGGGGGAAGAATAGCAAGAGGGGCGGGGATTGGGGAGGCGATGACGTCATTGTAGATGACGAGGCGATGCATACAGCAAACCACCACCAAGGCACGTGTACGCTACGTAACCTGCATGATCGGCACATGTAGCCCAGAGCTTAAAGTATAATACGTACATTAAAAAAAAAAAAAAAAAAAAACCCATGATAGATTGGGTAAGAGAGAGAGAGACAGAAGAAAGAGAAATTTTTTTTCCCCCGAGTTTTGGACAAGAAGTCCTGAAATTTCATTTTGTCCTGTGCTCCACAAATTATATAGCCAGCCCTGGCCATTTAGCAGGTACAAACATGCTGATGAAGAAAGAGGAGGAGGAAGAGGAGAAGAGACAGAAGGAAGACAAGGAGAAGGAAGAGGAGGATGAATGTTACAAAAAAAAAAAAAAAAAAAACAAGAGGATAAAGAAGTAAAGGCAAGGTTTTACTAGGAAGCGAATACTTTCACACCACTTACTAAGTGTTAAGCAGCGTGTCCAAGTGCTTCACATGCTCTAGTGTATTTAATTCTCTCTACAATCCTTTGAGACAAGTTCTGCTATTGCCCCATTGTACAGATGAAGAGAGAGCAAGGCCCGGAGAGGTCGGGTCCTGTGTCCCGGGTTTCCCAGGCGGTCAGTGGCAGAGCCATGCCGTACACCCAGAGCATCTCACTGCTGCCGAGTCTGTGTTCTTCTCTGTGCTCTCATTCTGCCTCTCTGCATTATATAGCAATTACATATACTTGTACCTGCATCTCAGTTTTCACACTTTCCGAATATGAATCCACTTTGCTTACATTTGTCTTTCTACTCATAAAGCTTTTCTTAAAAATTGTCCTCTGCTTTAGTAAGCCACAGCTAATGGAAGTGCTGAATAAAGTCGACTCTGTAGAGTGAAGTGAGTGTTCTAATGTTCAATATGTTATCTTTACTTAAACAGACAACAAGTGTCAGCAAGCCTAATTTATTCACCTACCAATAATTATCTTAGCTGAGGATATGGGCCCATCCTTGGCTTGGAACCTTAACATAGAACAATCTTCATCATATTTCCTGTATTCCAAAATTAGATCTTTATGCAAGACAGGCCAGTAGGATGCAGGCAGGATTCGGAGCTACAATTCAGCAAAGGGGAAGGGAAGCCTGGTAAGGGGAGCCTGAAGCTAGGCTCCCATGTGGCCCATGTTCTTACACGTGTTTCTTTCCAAACTGCAGGCTTTCATCCCTGTAGCCACCAACTACCCTGGCGGGACCCTCTGGCATTGAAAGGCCCCTAGATTCCCAGTAATGGAATTTCCTTCTCTTTGAGAAGGGCATTAGTTTGTCACCATTTACACCCTTTATGATTTGTGCTGACTACATGGGATTGGTGTTATATCGAGATTGCATAAAAGTGGTCTGGCATGGTGGCTCACACCTATAATTCCAGCACTTTGGGAGGCTGAGGCAGGTGGATCACTTGAGGTCAGGAGTTCATGACCAGCCAGGCCAACATGGCAAAACCCCATCTCTATTGAAAATACAAAAATTAGCCAGGCATAGTGGCGCATGCCTGTAATCCTAGCTACTCAGGAGGCTTAGGTTTGAGAATCACCTGAACCCAGGAGGCAGAGGTTGCAGTGAGCCAAGATCGCACCACTGCACTCCAGCCTGGGTGATAGAGTGAGAGTCAGACTCAAAAAAAGAAAGAAAAAGAAAGAAAAAAAAAAGATTACATAAAAGAAAAATAAATGCTATTTGTAGCAAAAAGATTTATAAAGGGTAATGTTTTCCCTGATAATAAATACAAAAAAGCCTAGCCACCTTCCCAGCCTCCTGCCACCTAGAGGTTTTCATCAATTAAACAAACACATGGAATAACACTTGAAACAGACCATGGAAATAATAAAGACACAGACTCCAGGGACGCCCACTCTACCTTTCTGGTGCTGCCTTTGAACTTGATGGGGAAACGGTGGGGCATCCCTGAGAAGAGTGAGTGGGGCTGTGAGGATGGGTAGAGCGGAGGAGTCACCTGTATCCACCTTCACCTTCATCACCTCCAGATGAACGCCGAAAGGCACGGTGTGGATGGAGGGCTAGAAATAGCATTTTCACAAGTACCTGAAAGTCCAGCCTCCTCTTTATCTTTTGTTCAGAGAATAACAAAGAAAACGCCTCCACTAGGAATCTAGGGAATCAAAGGATGATATACCTTTGCTCTCTTTTACCCTAAAGTTACCTTGCAGTTTGCCAACTTTGAGGGGTAAAAATACTCTAACTTATGGATAAAGGTATTCTATGTAAATGAGTGGCACAAGTGAAAGATACATTCGGTATAAAGGAATTACTCTATAACATAAACAAGCCTTTTTTGCCCTTATTAGTGAGTTTTTCAGCTTCCCTTTGACCCACCGGTCTTCTATACCGGCCACGTAATATGGCAGACCTAATAGGGGATGCCATTTTCTTCCTTTCCCTCCACTGGAGTTTTTTCTTAGGGCTCCCTATCCTTCTCAAGCTAGGGAACGGGTCTCCAGATACATTCTAGGCCCTGACCTTAAAGGAACTAGAAGAGTATTGGAATGACCTTGTGTGTCACTCCAGCCAGTGAATTCGCACATTGAACATACAGATAAGCGGCTTCCTTTAGTCTAATTGATTGAAATGCCATAGACAGAATGTCAGTCCAGAATGGAAATCTGTTGAGTAGATGCTATTTGGGAGGACTTGTCTGGCACTTTTCATTTTTTTTCCCCACATAATTATTTCTAGGTGTCATATTATCAATCTGCAAAAGCCTAAGCAATTTGATTTCGGTAAGCCTTGAAGTTCTTCCTCTTCAATGTAGTAGCATAGGATTGTGTATTTAGGATGACATTCTGTGCCTCTTCCGAGAGTCCAGTATTTCATTACATATAACTAGATGTGGGACATTTTAGGTACAATCCCTGGACCAGGAACTGGTTCTGCCTCTCAGTCTCTTCCAGCCTGAACACACCTCCTAGGTCAAGCCATGCAGTCCAGCTCCCGTCTCAGGCAACCCCGAGAAAGAGGCATTGTAGCAGAGAAGGGAGGCTGACAGAGAAGCAGTGATGTTGGAAATAAGTGTATTGTTAGTCATATTTTTTCTGAAATGAATAATACAGTTTCAGTGTAACCCACCAATGCCTCAAGGCATGCAGTAAACATATTTTGAAGCTTAGAAAAGAATGTCGTAGACTTTCACGAATAGCACCTATTAATTTTTGCAACACACTTTTGTTTGGCATAGATATTCCTAAAACATCTGCATCTTGTCTGCTGAGGCATCATTATTGCCGCCTGATCTTGGAACCAACACATTGCAAATTGGCAACGTCAATAATTCAACATTCATGTATGAAATTGAACAGCCCTCTGTGGTCATCTGAACTGAGGGAATGAGCTTAACATTATAGGATTTATAGAAGAAACATAGGCTGTGGTAGACTGGAACGTCAGAATCATTCCAAACTTAAAATTCTAGGAATAAATACTAGGAATGTCTGGCAGGTTTTAAAATCAGATAACTTCACAAATTTTGAAAACAATTGGCTAGAAATATAAGAATTCATTGGAAATTTGGAAATATTGTTTTGGTATTACTGGCAAATTTCAGAAATGTATTTGGAAATTTATTTAAATGACTTGAAGAGCTTTCAAATAGATTCAAGATCGATCTTCCTCTGCTAATAGTCGACCAACGTTTCAAATACTGAATGGCCATCTACTATGTGGTACAATTAGAACTGCAGTCATCCCACATAGAACTCAAGAAATAGAGACAGAATCCTTCTCCTAAGGTGCTTACAACTGAAACGAAGAGATTAGTCTGACATGTACAGAACAATAATACAAAATACCCTGTACATTATTGAAAAATATTCACTGATGTTTACTAATGTGCAGTGCACTGTGCTAATTACATATAGTACCTAATCTAATTCTCTCAACAACACAATGAAGGAAGAAGATAGAGAAATGGGAACCAGATAAGCAAATGAATATTCCCCAAATTAAATAATTGTGATTGTGAAGCTGAGCTTTAAGCTGCGCCTGTCTGAATAAATGCAAGGCCATTGCTTTTAGCTCCTGTGCTATTTGCCACCTGATGTACCACAGCATCAGCTATTACTCCCTTAGAAATTCACAGATGAGGATATCAAGGCTATCACAAAGATGCCTCTTTCCCTGCCCACTCAAAGTGTGTTTTGAACTCTGAAGTTTATGCGGTGTCCCAGGTAGAATAAGGGAGAAAGTATCTGTTTGCTCTTTGTCATGTGGAATACGACAGCCAGAAACCCACCTCTGATTTGAAGGTTTTCACTGCTGGTGCCCACCCTGGTTTCATGCTGATAGAGATTTCTCTGCATTACACTTTCCTAGGGTAATCTGAACTCTCTTTTTCTGCATGAGATGCCAGTTTACAGCATGCAACAGGGAGAAACTAAAACTGAAGCAGAAATGTGGGCAGCAGAAAGCAAAAAATTATCAGCTAAATACTGTCAGGGAGGAGATGGGATGGGTCTCCTTTTGCATTTCTGCCAAAATACCTATGTGGGTGTCAGTTCTGTAAGTATCAAGTATGTCAGCCACGGAAGACAACCCTTAAATCAAGACTTACCTTCAGAATGAAAATCTGGCATCTTATGGGAGGCAAAGTCATATTTCTTGTTGACCCAACAATGTATCTGCTCTTTCAACAATCTTCAAGACAAATATTATCATCCCCCTTTTCACAATTAGGATACTGAGGCTTGGAGAAGCCACAGGAACCCAGCTGCCATCTATCACATACATTCTGCATTGTGAATCAACAAGGAGATTTTGAAAGTATTCTGAAATGTAAACACGATTAGAGCTGTTAACTAGACCATACTGTACTAAGCAGCAGAACTTTCAGCTAGAAAATAGGATGTAACTTGCCAGGCATGGTGGCTCATGCCTGTAATCCCAGCACTTTAGGAGGCCAAGGCGGACGGATCATGAGGTGAAGAGATAGAGCCATCCTGGCCAACATGGTGAAACCCCATCTCTACTAAAAATACACAAAAATAAAATTAGCTGGGCATGGTGATGTATGCCTGTAGTCCCAGCTACTTGGGAGGCTGAGGCAGGAGAATCACTGGAGCCCAGGAGGCAGAGGTTGCAGAGCCCAGATCACAGCACTGCACTTCAGCCTGGTGACAGAGAGAGGCTCTATCTCAAAAAAGAGAAAGAAAGAGAGGGAGAGAGAGAGAGAGAGAGAAAAGAAAGAAAGAAAGAAAGAAAGAAAGAAAGAAAGAAAGAAAGAAAGAAAGAAAGAAAGAAAGAAAATGGATGTAACTATGCCAGCTATGCACTAAGAAAAATGAAATGCCCCAGTTGAGTAAATCTCTGAAACCACATACTGGGGACTTCCCAGGCCTTGATGCTCAGCTCAAGCCAGGCTGCCAGCAGGAATGATACAAGACGCCCAGTGGATGACAGACACTGCCAGGATCTGGTGGTGCATTTCTGCAGCATTCACTGACTCCTAACAAAGGCAATATTTAGTTCCCAAGCTCCCGATCCTGATTGATTTGTCTTTTTTTCTTTTTTTTCCTCTCCTTTTCACTCCCAATTTAAATTATAAACTATTTATTACTGACACATCCTTTTTTTCCAGCCCAGCAGTGTCCTGGGCAAGCTTTTTGGCTCAGGTTTTCCCAGGCATTGTCAGGCATTTCCCTGGCTCCAACGACTCCAATGTTTGTCTGCAAGTGTTCCAGGCAGATGTCTGAAAATCACCCACTGACAGATTTATGTTCATCAACCTCTGCAACACTCTCCGCCCCCAGCCCGAACCATATCATACTTGTGGGTGAAAGCCCTTGGAGGCCAAGTTCACCAAGTCCTCTCAAGCACATGCAAAACTAAGCCACGGAATTGCAATGGCATCCCCACCCACCTCCTCGGCAATGCACGTTTCCCTGGCCTGTTTTCTACTCAAGATCTGGAACAACGTGGGTCTCCAGGTTTTTGAAACAAGATTAAAAGGTCTCTTTTACAGCACTTGCCGAAAAGCTCCCCAGAGGAAACGTGGTTGGCAGGTAGAAAAATCAGGACCTGTCTCCTTGAAAATCACAGCTGTGTTATCTTTTTCCTCCACTGATCACTTCCAGATTATCACTAGGGCAGCCAGCCATTGAGCCGGTCCACTGTGTCCCAGAGCCCAACTCTGGCAATAGCTCATTTCCCCAGAGACGGAAACCCATTTAAAGATATATAACTGGGTGATGTGCAGAGCCAGGGAGGAAGAACTTGTTAATGAGTGTGACTTTGCCACCGAGGCAAGTCCACACAGGAAGGTGAATTAAGAGCTGGTCCAGCAGGAAGTTTTCCAACGCGTCAGGACGAGGTTAAACACAAAAGAACCCTTTCTGGGAGGAAAGAAGATTGAAACTGTAGGGAAAAACAAAATGAAAACACACCCCATGTGAACCTCACAGTGATGAAATCTGTTGTTGGAGAACAGAGTCCTTCATTCAGTGTCTCCTGTCTGCTTTTGCAGAACACGTTTTCTGCAGTGCCCGGCTGGAAACATCTTCTTCTCCAGGGTTCTCTGGCACCTGCCCATTGCTCAGATCCAACCAAGAGGAGTTGCTAACAGAAGGCAACCTCAGCTTCAGACAACTACTGCAAACAGAGTCACCACTGTGATTTTTTCTGAAAAAATAAAATTGTCGAACCAGGACCCTGGCTGCTCAGAAGTCTCTTTAACAGAATTCATTAAATTGGCAACCCAGCAGGAATGGCAGCTTATGGGGAAAAGATTTGTGCTGTAGTCCCTGTTGGTGTTGACAATGCAAATGAATTGTGTCCACAAGAAGTCATTGCTTTGGCAAGAATCATCAGGAAGTTGACATATATATTGAGCCATTCTATTCACCCAGCATCTGTTCCATACCTACTGTAGGCTGGGACTGCACTAAGCACAAGGACAGGGTATCTCCTACTGACTCCCAGGGCCTGGATTAGCAGCTCCCAAATAGTGCTTTAAGGCATACCAGTCTTGAGGCAGAAAAATATGTTTCTATCACTGGAACATGGTTAGAAAAATGCTACATTAAACAAAGTTGAACAGGTTTCTTCACTGTTGGGCTCTCTACAGCCTTTATGTGCTGATGTGCCCATTAGTAGCATTTGCCAAATTTATTGACCATACAGCACTTTTCTATAACATACTTCTTAAGGTTGAATTGTACACCAGTGATCCAGTTGGCGAAGAATTGCTACAGGCTCTCAGTAAAGAGACACAGGTGACCCAGAGCAAGACTCCCCTTCCGGGAGTGCTCTTCTAGGTTTCTTCGCCTTGGGGTAGGTGTGTTGCTGCTCACTAAGCCTTACCCCAAAGTACATGAACTATGAGAGAGGCATGTCTTGGTCACCAGACACTGGGCTGCATGTGTTGTCTGTACCTTCACGTTACATATCACAAAAATCTGTGGGGCAGATGTCACTCTTCTGGTTTTAACCAGACAATAAAAACCAAGCTCAGAGATACTGAAGATCACGAAGGCATGGTGCTTTCAAGCTCCACAGCACTAACATTCATGCCCTATGATCAGCAGCAAACCATTTTCACTTGGAGGAAGTAATGAAGATGGATAATAAATACAGCACCATCTCCAAGGAAAAACCGATGAATGTTCTAACACTTGAATTTCCAGACTTTGAATGTAGAAGGAAGGGCACTGTCATCTCACCTTGAAGTCTTTTCCTAAAACATGTGTGATTTCACTGGACTGTTGTGCTTTTAATCATTAATTAAGCTGTTTCACCAAATCTGCACAAAATAATCTCTATAATCTTTCTTCACATAGCTACAAGAAACATCAGGATAGCTGCACTTCAAAGGCAGCAAATACCTGTTTTTTCCTTGGAAACATAGATATGTTTCCTTAAAATTGAGATCCTGGCCAAAGCTCCACTAGAAAAATCAGCTCTTAATCATCCTCCGATTCTTTTCTGAAACATTCTGCAAACTTTTAAGGGGGTTGCTTTGGCATGGCCAATATTTTTTCAGTGGTGTCAATGTTTTATGCTTACCTATTTCTATTAAGATTACATATTTTTGCAGTTCCCAATAAAACTGTTATATGGTACGCTAGAATAAATCTCAAAATCTCCCTGAAGTGCTAGAAGCTTTCAGATATATGTCTATTAAATTTTTATTTCTTCAGCAAGTGGCATGTGTGCCAAAATATGCATTCCATTGCTGAAATGATCACAAGTCCACAAAGCTGTGTTAAAACTGTGAAGGAGTATTGAGCTGTCCATCACTAGAACTCTACATCCATTGAGTGAGGAGTAGTTACTTAGTGGTTATTCCCACCTTCCACAGAAATCCCTGAACTAGCTGGTGTAACTCCCATCCCCCAAACACATTGGCCACTCAAAGCACATTAGCTCAATTGAAGTTTGAATTTTCCAGGAACAGATCAGATTCTTTTCTTCTTAGAATGGCTCAAGGTTTTTGCCCTAGTTTCAGAATGCCAAGACAGTCGGGTTCTCTTTTATCCTTAGGATACGGAATCACAGACCAAAACTAATAAAAATGCTTTCTGTTAAAACTATAATGAATAATTTTTAACTCTACCATCAAAAGGGAAAGACATACTGCCTACAGGTAAAAGGGATGCGAAGACAGGTTTCAGATTCATATGAGCAGGAACTTCCCATCAGATTAAGTGCATTCATGTTTCAGGCTATCAGATGGCATGAGCAGGCTCATGAGGCAGAAGTTCTCTGTCTCTGGAGGTATTTAAGCACCATCTAGATCGGTGGTTCTCAAAGCATGGTGCCCAGATGAGCAGCATCATTAACAGCTGAGTACACACCAAAAATGAAAATTCTCAAGACCCATCTCAGACCTGCTAATTCAGAAACTCTGGGACTGAGGTTCAGCACTCTGGGTTTTAGTAACTCCGATGCCTACTGGAGTTTGGAAAACACTGGCCTAAACCACCACTGGTCAAGAATACTGCAGGGAGAATTCAATCATCAGATGGGAGATTGGACTGGATGGCCATTCGATTCTGTAATTTCACAAGTCTCATACGGTTCTTTGGTTTGCATGATTTTCTTTTTGGAAATGAGGAACTGAAGCTCTACAACTCTCAGGTTTGACCAATGGCAACACTATGAGTTAGGGAAAGAGAACTAGAATACATCACTACAATTGTTGTCAACTCTGACATTAGAATGGCCGGAGGAGCTTTAAAATAAAACAGAATACCAATACCTGGGACTAATTTCTGGAGATGACACCTGGACTTACATTTTACCAGGTACTTTCACATTAATTATCTCATTTAGTCTCCATAATAACCTTATGAGATGGGCACTGTTACCATCCCCATGTTTATAGATGAAAAAGCCTCAGAGTGGTTGACTGACTTGGCCAAGTTCACAGAGCCAGTAAATGCCAGACTCAGCACCCGTGTTCCTTCTCCTCCACCTGCTTCCCTCCTCCTTTGTAGACCAGAGACTTTCTGCATGCCTGCGGTTCCCCAGGCCACCATGCTGCTGCCCTCTGGCTGCACTGGTTTTGTCACTAGGCCCTCTCAGCTCATGCCAGCATTTCTTGCAGCTCTACCACTCTGTGCCTTCCCCTCTAGGAAATCCAAGAAAGTATCATGGGTATTTCATTCTCTTGTAAACATGCTTTCATTGGCTGCCCTCAAAACTCACCATCCATGAGCAGAAAAAGAGGCTGCTTTTGGGTTCTGATATGAAGGCCACTAGGAGACCCTTATAAGCCAACTAGGCACTGCTAGCTAAAATTCTACTTTTTTTTTTTTTATCATTTAGCTATGTATTTCTTTCCACTAAAATGAAATTAAATAAAAATGAACTCAAAGGAAGACCATATCAAGTTGGTAACAGCCAATTATATCTTTGGGTGTGAATTCACTTAATTAGATCTTTTCCCACTCAAAAACAAAACAAAACAAAACAAAACGGTCTCTGCATGAGGTAGAAGAACAAAGGGGTGCAGAGCACAGTGCTCTTCCAAGAAGGACTGGCTCCGCAGGAGGTGTAAGGAAGGAGGGAGAAGTTCTGGTCCGAACAGCCCAAGCCTCCTGAGAAGTACAGAGGGCCTGTGGGAGGGGCCACATGAGCAGGGAGACTGTCACTGGGAAGGGAGGAGTACAGACTACAGAGAGAGACAGTGCCTGCCATGTGATGCTTTTGCTGCAGAAAAGGTTCTGGTCGGTGACTCCATGAACTAGTTAGTTTAGTCAGGGTCTTCAATGACAAGCCACGAGGTCCAGAGAGGTGCTGTACCTTGCCCAGGAGTGCACCAGCCAGACGTGGCAGAGCCAGGACCAGTACCCAGGGTTCCTGACTCCCTATTTTCTAAAGGAATGTATCTTAATACAGAATTAAATCAGAGTCTGTGGCAAGCTGGTCTAAATTAAAGAAAGTGACCAAGAGCATCAGTGACTACACTAATTTGCTGGGGTAGAATATAAAGTACATTGTGTAGGACCAAAGAACGTTTTAAATTTGTAAAAGGAGGACAACTCCAAAGGTCTGTTTCTGATCAGTGTTCCACAGGAGGAGGGAAGAGCGGACAGTGGGGGATATGTTTGAAAACATATCCAAGGTTTCCACTGCCCAGGGTTTTAACTGCTCAGTTCCCATTGGTCTTAATGATGCAGGGACAGCTGAAGTTCAGCAACGTTCTTTCAAAATAGGTCCTAAGGGCTCAAGAGTCCATGAAAAGTGAACTGAAAGATAGAAACAGTACCAGCCTCCCTTAGATGGGAAGCCAACCCAGGGGTGTCTGGTCACAATGCCATTTACATTGTCTCCTTAAATTCAGTGTAGGCTCATCTGACTGGTTTCACAAAACCACTTTTGCATTAAAATACGTATTCTTTAAAAGAGATTAAAGAGACATAATGACCAAACATCCCATGTGGACTCTATCTAGATCACAGTTCAAACAAAGCAACTGTAAACAGATATTCTCAGGACAGTTGGGAAAATTTGGTTATGATCTGCATATTGGCTGATAGAAAGCTGTGGTCATCGAGCATAATAATGATTTTGTAATTGTTCTTTTTAACATCTGTATAATTCAGAACACCAAAGCATGCAGAGGTAAAATGACATGAAGTCAGTCTTTTAAAATAATTCAACCGAGAAGAGGGAGAGAAGACCGAAGAGAGGAAGCAAATAAAGCAAGATCTGAACAATTAGGTAAACATACTTTTGTGTATGTTTGAAATCATATAATTTAAAAATCCTTAGACAAATATATAGAGAAATGTATCACCCTGCTCTTGCAATTACTCCTAAGAGCAAAATTGATGTGAAACTCTAAAAATTTCATAGTTGAAAAGAATGTTAGATCTTGTCCAGTCCACTCCACCCATCCCTGTCTCCAAGATGAGGGATCTCAGATCCCCAAAAACTCTTCTAACTATTTAATAGTCCAGCCAGAACTAGAATCTGGTTCTCCAGACTTTCTGTCCAGAGCTCCTACACAAACACCATCAGACAAGCCTAAGAATGTTGTTTTCTAATCTGTGTGATATAAACTCTCAGAGAAGGTACTACAATTATTTTACAGAAGCGGGGCTGGTCAAGGGCCAAATGAACACTTCCTTTGCTCATTCTGAGTAAACGTTTGCATGAAATAATTCTTTCTATTCTCTACGGCCTCACCCCCCGCTACTCCCTTCCACTCTTTTTTCCACTCCTTTCTCCATCCCCCAGGACACCCGCTCCTCTAGGCTTCTTGCATTCTTTGCTGCTTTTGACCTCATACTTTGGGTATCTGTGTCCACCCTCCACTGCCTAGCTCCTTCTCCTGAAATGTTGCTTAGTTCCAAAGCCCAGGACAATGCAGACATTCCATGAACCCTTTCATCCCTCCTCTAGTAGAAAGTGTTCTCTCCCTTCTCTGGACACCCCTAGCCCTTGTGTTGAGCCCCATTATGGTCCTTATCTCCTTCCTTGTTGATAGTTAAGCACATGTATGGCCTGACCTTTCAATGGTCTCATGTCAGGCGTGCTGAGATGCAGTGGTAGGAATCAGAGAAGAAAAGGAGGAAGCCAGAAGCAGAGAGACCATGTAAGGTCAGGAGCTATGAGGTGGCTTGTCCTGGAAATAGCAAGGGAGGGATAGAGCTTTGGACCAAAATCCAAACATCATTTCTAAAGGGTATGAAGGAAACCTGAACTTTTCCTAGCTGGAAACATCGATATCCAAAAGGAACCAGCTGAGGGCTTAGGCCTGGTATGTGGGCTCTCCTAGCATTGGCAAAATCAAGTCAGGCAGCTCAGCAATGAGGGCAGGGCAACACCAGCCAGGCTCTCAAACTGGGAAGCTGGTGAGGGTTAAGCAGGATGTCATCCGGGAGACCTGCGTCCAGGGAAGCCTCTATCCCTGGAAAGGAAATACATTAGCAAGTAGGCACAAATCAGGAGCATGTGCCAGAAACCCAGGCAAACCCACTGAGCATGACGGTGGCATGAAGAGAAAAGAGGGTCCTGAGACTAAGGCCCTTTAAGCGGGTGATCCAGGTGTGTTAATTTCACATGTATTGATTAAGCACATACTCCAAACCAAATGCCAGGGATACAGGGGTGTATTAGTCAGGGCTTCCCAGAAGAACAGACCAATAGCACGTATGCATTGAGAGAAAGAGATTTAGTATAAGGAATAAACAAATGTCTCACATGAGAATGCAGGCTGGTAAGTCCAAAATCTGCAGGGTCGGCCAGCACACTGGAGACCAGGAGGGCCGATGCTGCAGCTCCAACCATAAGGCAAAATGGGCGGTCTGGAGACCCAGGAGAGCTGCTATTCTGGTGTGAGTCCAAAAACAGTCTGCTGTATAATTTTCGCTTGCTGGGGAGATAGCTGGTCTTTTTGTTCTACTCAGCCGATTGGTTGAAGCCCACCTACGTTATGGAAGTCTCAAAATCAACCCCCCTAAATGTTCATCTCATCCAAAAATAACCCTCACAAAAATATCCGGAATCATGCTTGATCAAATAGTTGGGCATCCTATGGCCCAACCAAATGGACACATAAAATGAACCATCGGGGACAAACAGAAAAGATCTCAACTCATTGCAGAAACTAGAAGACTAAAAGGCCTTATACCTGGATGAAGACCCAATCATTATATGATTCCTGAGATGGGCAAGAAAGGATGAGCCCAGGAGCTTGTAGGAGTGGGTGTGAAGGGACTGTGCCAGGGGCCTGGCATAAGACAGGCAGCTTTTTAAGCTATTAGAGGGAAGGGAGCAAGAAAGCAAGCCATTCACCACTAGCACACGACACCGGAGCCAGGCAGCCTGGGTTTGAGTCTAGGTCTAACACTTGCTAACTTGAATAAGTTGAAATTTTTCTTCAAATAATACAAAATGAAAAGGGGCTGAGCCACATAAAGAGTAATTGCAAGAGCAGGGTGATCCATTTCTCTACATATTTGTCTAAGGATTTTTAAAATTATATAATTTCAAACATACACAAAAGTATGTTGACCTTATTTTTCAGATCTTGCTTTATTTGCTTCCTCTATTCAGTCCCATGTTTTTAAAAAGGCAATTTTATTTAAGTTGCCTAATTAAAACTTTTTCAAGTTTTCCCTTTGCCTTAGGAAACAGACTCAGGTTCTTATCAGGGCCTCTAAGGCTTCCTGATTTGCTCTGGATGTGTCTCTGCATTGACTCACCTCTTGCCTCTCTCATCTATGATCCCCAGGCACCAGGGATGCCAGGTTACTCCGAGTGCCCTGAATTATCTACAGGGCCTCTGCTGCGCTGTCACCCGTGCCTGAAGCAGCCCTCCTTGGGCCCTGCTCTACTCACCTGCCAGCTCCCCTGCATCATTAGGGGCTCAGTTTAAGGAAAAGTCTCCACAAGGTGTGCTTCTGTAGTCCCTCCTCTTCTTCACATCAATCGTCAATAACCTTGGAATTCGATGTTCAATCATTATCTGTCTTCTTCCTCACCCTAAGACTAGGAACCAAGTTTGTATCATTCACAGTTGAACCTCTGGGGCCCAGCACAGTGCCAGGCACATTGTACTCAGCAAATACATCTTTGAAAGAATGTAATAAATCTAGAGATGACAGGTTTCAGCTCTCAGCTAAGTCCAACTCATTTCCAGTGGCATTTTAGAAGCCAGATTGAGGATTCCGGAGTTTTGTCACATGGCAGCTGTCTAAGCCCATTTGTGCTGCCTAGACTGGGTAATTTATAAAGAACAGAAATTTATTTCTTATAGTTCTGGAGGCTGCAAAGAGCAAGGCATCAGCAAGTTTGGTATCTGGTGAGGGGGCTCAGTCTCTCCTTTGGTGATGGCACCTTGTTGCTGTGTTCTCTGGAAGGGATGAAGACTGGGTCCTCACCTGCTGGGAGGAATGGAAAGGCAAACTTGCCCCCTCAAACCCCTTTATTAGACACTAATCCATTCATGAGGGTAGAACCTTCATGGTCCACAGATCCTAAAAGCCCCACATCTTAGTAGTACCACCAGGGGTATTAAGGTTCTGTATGAATTTTGGAAGAAATGTATTCAAACCACAGCGGTGGCTGAGTGTGAAAGTTTCGTGTCACAAGCAACATGTGCCATAGCCAAGGGACATGAGAGGAGGAGCAAGGGCATGTGACATCCATCTCTTTATCTGCTGGGAGTTAATTCCATACGCCATCATTAGACTTCATAGTAGCCAATAAAGTTTCAAGAAAAAGTATGAGGGTGATTCCTATCTGAACAGGTAAAAACTGCTGGAGCGATCATTGTACCACAAAAGCAAGTAAACCAGAATGTGGTCCTCTATTAGATTCCTCCTTCAGTCATCATCCTCACATTTCATATGTATTCATGAATACCTTTTTATAGCTACAGAATTGTATCTGCCTGTACTGACACCAATGTTTTTCACTGCCCATTTAAAATCTTGTGCCATTATGGGCAATAAAGATTTTTGATTTGGAAGTCTGCCCTGGCAGATGTCAACCCACTTAGGAACCGGCTGTAGCTTCGGAAGGGAGCCGGAGTGGTTGGAGTAGTAAAAGGGCAGAGGTTAGAGTCAGAGATTTCAGAGCTGTGTGATGGTCTACAAGTTATTACCCCTTCTGAGCCTCAGGGTCCTCCTCTGTAAAATGGGTGTGTAGAGAAGAGAGCTCTCAGTAAACAGTAAATATTACAACTGGTATTCAGTTTCACACTTTGTGGATTTCTGCCTATGCTAAGCATCAACAGCAAGTGTTATAACTATGGACGCTTTGGCTGGCTGCAGCTACAGCCCAGGAAAGAATCTGGCTTTCTCAAACAGATGGCACAAAGACACCATCTAGGAATAGCTGCAGCATTGGCAGTAATAACAAAAAACTGGAAATAACCTAAATTGTTACCGATAGCAATATGATGACCATAAAAGCAAGGGGTAGACAAGAATATCATTTTTGCAAAAAAAGTAAAACGTGTATACATGTCCATATGCATATGTGTAAATGTACACACACACACATATACACATATGCACACACTGTTTCTGGTGTATAGACAAATATCTGGATGGGTTCATGCATATTATTAGTTGTTACCTCTGGGCAAATTTTATATACTTCTGTATTGTTTGAATTCGTTCACAAAAAAAATATGTTACCTGAATCAATCAACAAGTAAATAATTGAGGCCAGGTGCAATGGCTCACACCTGTAATCCCAGCACTTTGGGAGGTCGAGGTGGGCAGATCACCTGAGGTCGGGAGTTTGAGACCAGCCTGACCAACATGGAGAAACCCAGTCTCTACTAAAAAAATACAAAGTTAGCTGGGTGTGGTAGTACATGCCTGTAATCCCAGATACTCAGGAGTCAGAGGCAGGAGAATCAGTTGAACACAGGAGGCGGAGGTTGCAGTGAGCCAAGATAGTACCATTGTACTCTAGCCAAGGCAACAAGAGCAAAATTCCATCTCGAAGGAAAGAGAGAGAGAGAGAGGAAAGAAAGAGAAAGAAAGAGTAAACAAATAAATGAAGTGGTTCATTAAAATGAAATAATGTTTAAAAAGAACAAGCAGACAGGTGATATTCACCATGAAGTCTAACGCTGAGTGATCCAGGAAAGGATGAAAAAGGGTGGCTACTGGGAGCTATGAACAGCAGAGTCCCCACAAGTGAAGGAACTCACTTCAGGAGGTGTTCTTAGAATTCCTAGAATTCCCAGGGAAACGCTGGGTTCCTCTGACACCCACACTGATGTTGAAGGAAGTAGTGGGTTGGCCTCCAGGCTTGTTCAGCAGTGCACTGTAGGTTTTCCTGGGATGTTCTCTGAGAGACTCAGAGAGGAGGAAAGAAAGGAAGAGCAAAAGGCTAGACAAGAGCTACTGTAAAGACCGGAGGTGAGAAAGCCAAGGTGTGGGTTCAGAATTGTGTTTCAACATGAAATCAAGGATATTGTAAAAAAGACAGTTGAACAGGCCGGGCGCGGTGGCTCACGCCTGTAATCCCAGCACTTTGGGAGGCCGAGGCGGGTGGATCACGAGGTCAAGAGATCGAGACCATCCTGGTCAACATGGTGAAACCCTGTCTCTACTAAAAATACAAAAAATTAGCTGGGCGTGGTGGCACGTGCCTGTAATCCCAGCTACTCAGGAGGCTGAGGCAGGAGAATTGCCTGAACCCAGGAGGCGGAGGTTGCGGTGAGCCGAGATCGCGCCATTGCACTCCAGCCTGGGTAACAAGAGTGAAACTCCGTCTCAAAAAAAAAAAAAAAAAAAAAAAAAAAAAAAAAGACAGTTGAACTACCCCAGAAGAACAGGGGAGATGAATGTGAATTGTTAAGAGAAGTGTATTTAAGAACTTCACTGAAAGAGAGATGCTAAATATTCCTCAGTTATGTTTTAGGACAAGATCGGCAACTCATAGCTTCATAATTAAAAACAAGAGGCTGGAGGAGCTAGACTTTTTTAAAAATGTTTTTTTTCCAGGGGCCGGGCGTGGTGGCTCACGCCTGTAATCCCAGAACTTTGGGAGGACGAGGCGGGTGGATCACTAGGTCAAGAGATCGGGACCATCCTGGTCAACATGGTGAAACCCCGTCTCTACTAAAATTCCAAAAATTAGCTGGGCATGGTGGCACATGCCTGTAGTCCCAGCTACTCAGGAGGCTGAGGCAGGAGAATTGCTTGAACCCAGGAGGCAGAGGTTGCGGTGAGCCGAGATCGCGCCATTGCACTCCAGCCTGGGCAACAAGAGCGAAACTCCGTCTCAAAAAAAAAAAAAAAGTGTTTTTTCCTAGTTACAAAATTTGACAAACATGTTGCAAATTTGGGGACTATGAATGATTTAAGTGAAGAAAGTCATACATACATATACTGCCTGGACATAATTACTCCACACACTTCAGTGTATATTCTTCCAGCCTTTCATGTGTACAAAAACATACATATTTTTATAAAAATCAGAACCATATAGTATTTTCTGTCTTACAGGCTGCTTTTCCCCACTTAATAGTCTAACATAGAAATGTTTCCATTCTACTCCATTTTTTTACAATGTGAATTTTAATAGCTACAGCGTATTCCATGGTATGGGTATACTGTACTATAATTTATCTACTAGTCCACAATTATTGGATATTTATGCAATTTCTCTTTTTATGGACTTACAAAAACATTAATCTTTATGCATGCCTATCATTGCTTTTGAGATTTCCTAGGTGACAGAGAGAGCAACAAGTTTATGGTTCTCCATAACTACTGCCCAATACAGTCCAGAAAATAATCAACAAATATTCCCACCAGCAGGCTAAGAAAGTACTTTTCCTTTGACCCAGCAATCCTATTACTGGGTATATATCCAAAGTATTATAAATCGTTCTACTATAAGGACACATGTACACAAATGTTCATTGCAGCACAGTTTACAATAGCAAAGACCTGGAACCAACCCAAATGCCCATCAATGATAGACTGGACAGGGAAAATGTGGCACATATACACGATGGAATATTAGGCAGCCATCAAAAACGATGAGTTTGGCCGGGCGCGGTGGCTCAAGCCTGTAATCCCAGCACTCTGGGAGGCCGAGGCGGGTGGATCACGAGGTCAAGAGATCGAGACCATCCTGGTCAACATGGTGAAACCCCGCCTCTACTAAAAATACAAAAAATTTAGCTGGGCATGGTGGCACGTGCCTGTAATCCCAGCCACTCAGGAGGCTGAGGCAGGAGAATTGTCTGAACTCAGGAGGCGGAGGTTGCGGTGAGCCGAGATCGTGCCATTGCACTCCAGCCTGGGTAACAAGAGCGAAACTCCGTCTCAAAATAAATAAATAAATAAAAATAAAATAAAACATATTAAAAAAAAAAAACGATGAGTTCGTGTCCTTTGTAGGGGCATGGATGAACCTGGAAACCATCATTCTCAGCAAACTGACACAAGAGTAGAAAATCAAACATCGCATGTTCTCACTCATAGGCAGGTGTTGAACAATGAGAACACATGGACACAGGGAGGGGAGCATCACACACTGGGGTCTGTTTGGGGGAAATAGAGGAGGGACAGCAGAGGGTGGGGAGTTGGGGAGAGATAGCATGGAGAGAGATGCCAGATATAGGTGAAGGGGAGGAAGGCAGCAAAGCACACTGCCATGTGTGTACCTATGCAACAATCTTGCATGTTCTTCACATGTACCCCCAAACCTAAAATGCAATTTAAAAAAGAAAGAAAATTATGCTGTTTATAGAAAAAAAAAAGAAAGTACTTTTCCTTGCATCCTTCCGCCCCAATCAAAATGCGGTATTAGCATTTGAAGGAGATGAAAAGGAGGAATTTAAAAGGGAGAAAATGAAATATCTACTATAAGTGGTAATGTCTTTGTTTACTTGTCAAGAGCATTTTTCCACATACCTGTCATTAGTTATTTTTCACATATCCTCTTGCACTATGAGTCTATGATTGAGACAGAGCCAAATAAATATATTCCATTTTCTTTTCTTATAAATCTATATTTACTTAGGTAATAGTCTGGTGGATGGTTAAACCATGATATTCTTCTTTGTCTGGTCACACACAAAAATTGCCAGGACTCTCACTTATTTTTCCTCTGAGATCAGGCTCACATCTTTAATGGAAGACTTATAGATAAAGAAAACAGGATGAAGCCTTATATTTATTCTTGCTATCATTAGGTTCTAGAATAACACTGTTTAATTTATACATTCGAGCTACATTATAGCATTCCAAGTGCCAATATTGGAATTATGAAAAAGCAGCTGTTCTGGGCCAGGCGCAGCGGCTCAAGCCTGTAATCCCAGCACTTTGGGAAGCCGAGGCGGGTGGATCACGAGGTCAAGAGATCGAGACCATCCTGGTCAACATGGTGAAACCCCGTCTCTACTAAAAATACAAAAAATTAGCTGGGCATGGTGGCGCATGCCTGTAATCCCAGCTACTCAGGAGGCTGAGGCAGGAGAATTGCCTGAACCCAGGAGACGGAGGTTGCGGTGAGCCGAGATTGCGCCATTGCATTCCAGCCTGGGTAACAAGAGTAAAACTCCGTCTCAAAAAAAAAAAAAAAAAAAAAAGCAGCTGTTCTTTTGAGCTATTTATTCTCTTATTAGCAAGGTTGCTTAATTTTTATTCTGAAACTATATTTATTTTATTCCACTTTTATTGCCAATGTAAATTAAATGTATGTTTTTCTTTGCATATATTTAAATTTTATTTTTGAACACTTGTGCAAAAAATATTATAAAATCCCATTAACATTAATCAGGTCCATATTTCTCAAATTCTTATCTGCAATAACATTAAGTCAAATATGTATGTATAAGCGTATATTTTGAGTTATATCCATAAAGTTTTAGAAAGTGAGAAATTGGCCACAGGAAGGGAAAACTAGATATTTATATCAATCCTATTCTTTTACTGCCTCATAAAAGGTCCAACACAATATACAATTCCTGTTCATCTTCAGCAACCATGCAAATATTCGTGTCAAGCAACTTAATCAGAAAGCACATACACATTTATTAGGTGTTCCTGCATTTTTACATACAGCGAAGTTAGAAAAAGAAGAACCTCTCTACATTAAAATGCTCAAATGTTAACTAGATAAAGGCTGCTAATTTCTCTCTTGATTTATTGTTACAGTATTTTTTAAAGTTTTATTGCTTTCATCTTATAAAATGAAATGTAATCATATGTCACTTTGTTTTTCTATTAGATCTTAGTTAACTGTGCCAACATTTAAGTGAGGGCCCAAATTTTCAACTGGCCTCAAAAATTATGCCTATGAATTAGGGCAGTCCAGAACCAATGGCTCTTACCCAAATCAATAAGATTCATCGTAGGTCTGCTTACTCAACATATATTGTACAAACATTTGGAATTAGATAAGCTACAACTAATTCTAAGATTAGGACTAGAAATACAGACCTATGCTCTGAATTTTTAAGAAAATGGTGTTGGAGATGAGAGAGCAACTCTATATGCTGCCATCATCCTGTGAACAGCATTCCTTTTCTTTCAAGTTTGATTTTTATAGTAACTTAATCACCATAATTGGTAGGCAAAGAAGAGGTGATTTCTGTAATTTTTGTGGGTCCAAAGCCAAACAGATGTGGTTTTCTGTTCTCCTAAAGTGATTTTCCATGTTAGTCTTTAAAAGTGGTGCTTTAGCGATTGTTTTCCATGCTGGAGAGAGGGCTGGCTCTCCATGGAAGGTGAAAGGGGGTGTCCACAAACTCCTAAGCAGGACTTTCGTGGCCTTGCTTGCCTCTTCTGGCTCCAGCCCATCACGCCCTAAATCCTCCTTTCTGGGACTTTGGAAGAGGCATGAAAACTTTTTGGCATTCACTTTCCCTACCTATAAAAAGAAGGGATTGAATTCAAAATCTAAAATCTCCTCCAGCTCTAAATCCTATGAATTTATCATATTAAAATCCCACCGCTTAGATAATTATATTTACATAGTTTGATTTCTAAACAGTAAACATGACAAAAAATACATTAAAGTCCATTGTCATTTTAGCTTCAACCTGTATGAATCATTTGAACTAAGGCAGATTTTTAACATGTGATATTCACTTAAGAGAAATGCATAAATGTTTTGGAATCAATTTAACATGGGTATGTCTTCTCAGTAGAAACCAAGAATCAATCCAAAAAAATACCCCTCAAATTATCAGTGACATACTTAATGTGATATGAAATAAGCAGCCATTTA
The DNA here is from genome assembly GCF_048565385.1 of Saimiri boliviensis. Lineage (NCBI taxonomy): Eukaryota > Metazoa > Chordata > Mammalia > Primates > Cebidae > Saimiri > Saimiri boliviensis. Next base: position 94,757,066 of record NC_133458.1, on the reverse strand, counting down.
TTTGGTGCTTTAAAATTAGTGGATTAATATTTTTATATGATATATAGGGTTACTGATATTTCATACTTTGTTATTTTTAGCTTAATATACCACATTTATTATGACAGAAATTAAATTTGCTAATGATACATAGGCCACTCAAATATTCTCTGACTTAATCTATTTTAAAGAATTTCCAACCCAATTGCTTATTATTTTCTGAAGTAGCTTCCATTTAAAATTCTCTCTCCAGATATCAAACCTCTAACTTCACTCAGTTACTTTTCCTATTTGGCAAACCTCCAGAGAATTTGTCTCAAGGTGAAACTTTTTAAGAATAGACATCAAATCCAAAGAAAGTCTTTTTAAACAATTGTTTCTGTCACATTAGTAACCCTGGGAACTCATTCACATCAATGGGACTTGTGCATCCTCCTCTTCTGAGCTAAACAAAACAAACTTGTGAACCACAGAACAAATATTTAGAATCAGACAAGCTACAATTAATTCTAGGATTAGGACTGGCAATATAGACAACAGAAATTCATAGCCAGGCTGTGTCTTCCAGAGATGAGAATGCTTTCTCTTCTTCTAGAGTACAGAGTACCTTTAGACAATAGGGGTCTTAATAAAATGTAGATCCTTATTCAGTATATCCTGGGTTGGACCTGAGTTGTAATTTCCTTTTTTTTTTTTTTTTTTTTTTGAGACGGAGTTTCGCTCTTGTTACCCAGGCTGGAGTGCAATGGCGCGATCTCGGCTCACCGCAACCTCCGCCTCCCGGGTTCAGACAATTCTCCTGCCTCAGTCTCCTGAGTAGGTAGGATTACAGGCACATGCCACCATGCCCAGCTAATTTTTTGTATTTTTAGTAGAGACGGGGTTTCACCATGTTGACCAGGATGGTCTCTATCTCTTGACCTCGTGATCCACCCGCCTCGGCCTCCCAAAGTGCTGGGATTACAGGCTTGAGCCACCGCACCCGGCCCTGAGTTGTAATTTCTAACTCACTGCTCCAAGTCCCAGAGCCTACATCAGCATCTCAGAGTTTGTGGGAAATGCAGACTTGCAGACTTTCAGGCCAAGCCCAAGCCTCCCTTGGCAGACTCTGCATGTATAATAACAAGATCCCCTGGTGATCTGTATGAACATTTGTGTTTGAGTAGTACTATTATACCTCAGTTTAGGGCTTATTTCCCAATGGGTTTTGGTCAATACTAAAGTTTGCTCCCACACACACTAGTCTAGAGTGACTGGATTCTCCCCCTCATGTACTTGAAAGGCTTAAAATCCCTACCAGACGGTTTGACCACAATCCAGGGACAGCTGAAACAACTGGTTGTCTGATGTCATACCAACCTGATCAAAAAGGAAGCTTGAGTGACTTTTCTGCTAGAGCAGGGGTTCTCAAATCTGTCTACATATTGGAGTCACCTTTAAAAAGGGCCTTTAAAAAGATCAAAATGTAGATCCTAACCTGGACCAGTTAATCACAGTCTCCAGAGCAGTGGTTCTCAAATTTCCAAACATCTGAATCACTGAAGGAACTGTTAACACATAGACTGCTGGACCCAAACCCAGTCTTTGTCTGGGCCAGGGCCTGAGAATCTGCATTTATGACAAGTTCCAAGGTTTTGTGTGTCTGTGGATTACGCCTTGAGAACCACTATTCAGGAGTTGGCCCTGAAGAGTAGTATTTTTTAAAGCCCTTCATGAGAGTTTAATGTACAGCCAAGTTTGATAACCACTGTCCTAAAGATGAGTCTATGAAAAATCCTATTAGCTCCCATACTTCGTGAGAAATGTGTTTCATCACATTAAATCACACACACTTCAGCACAGATTATCCATGGTTTCCAAATGTTTTGGCAACAGGAAATGTTCAGTAGGATTTTTGATTAAATGTGCATTTTTTAGCTTATAATAACATTAATTTATTCTTTTTTATTTATTTTATTACACTTTAAGTTCTGGAATAAATGTGCAGAATGTCCAGGCTTATTACATAGGTATACACGTGCCATGATGGTTTGCTGCACCCATCAACCTGTCATCTACATTAGGTATTTCTCCCTCCCCAATTCCCTTACCATCCTACAGGCCCTGGTGTGTGATGTTCCTCTCCTTGTGTCCATGTGTTCTCATTGTTCAACTCCCACTTATGAGTGAGAACATGCAGTGTTGGTTTTGTGTTCCTGTGTTAGTTTGCTGAGAATAATGGTTTCCAGCTTCATCTATGTCCCTGCAAAGGACATGAACTCATCCTTTTTCACGGCGCATATACACCATAGAAACGTGCATTTTTTTTTACTGCTCCTCTGAAAACTCCTCAAAAGCAGGGGCTGTCTTGAATGCACCTTTGTACTCACAGGTACCACACACAGGGGCATGGCACATAGACTGAATCTGTTTATTGTGTGCCCAACACCAGCCACCTGGAGATGGACATTCGCTCTCCTGAGAAAAGGAAAAAATTGCCTGAAATTTTCATTTTTCACCGAGCTGCCTTGGCAGCATATAAATGTAACCAAAACTCCTGAATCTTGACACAAGTATTAGACAAGCAAATTATCTTCTCACAGCCCATTCAGTTGGTGTGTACATGTGATATTCTCAATGGGAGCCAAAGCTTGAAAACCGGCAGCACACGAGGAAGGTGAGAAGCCCAGTTCAGGCAATCCCTGCACAGACAAGGGAGGGTCAGAGTTTGACAAGGTGAGCATCCCTCCCTGTATGACTGAAATGAAATGCCTAAGATAGAAAAAAAAAGAAAGAAGTAAAGCTAAAAAGCAGTATAAAGAACAAAATGGAAAACAGGATGAAAAGGGCAACACATTACAAAAAACTGGATCTGGAGAAATTCGGATTTTCTGAATAACTACATTTAATTATCAAAATCTTAGTGATTTAGATTGATTCTTAGAATGTGCAAGATGCAAATTCGATTTCAAGACCATGTTGATGTCCATCAAACACATTATGCAATGTGTATATTAATTTACTCTAGCTCCTAAACTTTGGTAACACGCCATTGAAGCTTTGCAAAATGTATCTAACACAGGGTCAATGTTAAGTAAATGTTTATTGGGTCACATCGCACAATGGGTGCTAGTAAATAACACTTCCTAAGATCTTCAGGTAGCATCAGCAGAAAACATCCAGTATTTGTCTATTCTTTTGAGGACAATAAGCAAAGAATACCAGTAGCCCTGTCTAGAACTTTCTGCAATGAAGGAAATGTTCTATATCTGTATTGTACAGTATGATAGCTAGTAGCTATATTAGATTGTTGAGCAACCAAAATGTGGCTAGTATGACTGGGGGTCTGAATTTTTAACGTATTCAATCTTAATTAATTTTAATTTAAATAGCTACACATGGCTGCTGCCTACCATACCAGACCTCCAGAAACAGGACGAATGCCAGAGTATAAATGCTTTAGGCACTACCTGTCATTCTCAGAATGGTGTCCAAAATCTGCCTCTTGCTCCACTCCTTGGATTCATCAGATCAAAAATAAGACAAACCTAAAAATACTCCAGTTAATTTCCTATAGAATAACAACACAGAGACTTCCAATGTGAAATCCACGCTCTTTGAAAGGCCACAGACTTCCTCACTGTTATAAACAGTCAAAGTAAAAGCAATCACAAGGACCAGCAGCTTTAGTATTTATATATCTCAGTCCTTCAGACAGAGGGAAAGACGCCCTTTTAAAGCCCAGACCTCTTTAGAGACTTCCAATTGTGCCACCCAGTGGCAATATGGTTGGTTGAATTTCTGACTCCAGCAGGATTCTTTCTGGCCAAGGAAAAATCCTGCGTCGCCAGGATGATGAGAAGTAAGTAGTCAGGTAAGACAGTGACGATGACGGGATGGGGGACCTAACCTGTCCATTCACACCGTGACTTTGTCACACTTATTTCCATCTTCAGTCAATCCATGCTTTGTCTTATAGCCTTTCTCAAAAGGATTGTAAAACAGCAGTGGTCATCATCTTGGTGGGCTGTTAATTGTGTTTAAGATTCCAGAAGATTGTCTCTGAATTCCTTCAGCCCAATGTATTTACATTACAGGAAATATATCTCCCACTCATCAAATTTTATATGAAGGTGTTAGATGAGTCTTTGCCTTTGATTAAGAATTTTTTAAAATAGAACACTTAGTGAGCCAGAAACATTTGGTAACATCATTTTCTGAGGATTTAAAAACACTTCAACACAAAATTAAATGCAGATGTATAATTTGAGAGTTCATGAATCATTAGTTTGTATATACATTTATAATTATGCTAAACCTAAATATTTGAAAAGCCACATTAGTCTCTGGCTATTGTAGCTAATTCTCTGGTAAAGAATTTGAATGGCATTGTGTGTAGGATTTAGTTGATTTTGTTTTCAATTTAGAATAACCATTCACCGGGAAAAATGCTCAATATGAAATATAGGTAAGCTCCTTATAGATGTAGGTTCCAAGAAGCAAATGTCTAAGAAACAGAAAGTTACATAGAAACTGAAAACAGGGGAACAACATATACTGGGGCCTGTAGGAAGGTGGGTGGTGAGAAGGGACAGCATCAGGAAGAATAGCGAATAGATGTTGGGCTTAGTAACTAGGTGATGGGTTGATCTATACAGCAAACCACCATGGCACACAGTTACCTGTGTAACAGACCTGCACGTCCTGCACATGTACCCCTGAAATCGAATAAAATTTGGAAATTAAAAAAAGGAACTGAAAATAACCAGCTCCACACAGCATTCAATGTCATTGTAAAGCAAGCAGATGGCGCACCTCTGGCTTCCACGACTCAAGAGGGCCCAAGACTGTACTAAGTTTGGCACAGAATCTTGCTGGAGCTCCAGATCTTACAAAAAATGTAACTCCAGGGGACATTTTAAAGTGATAGGAGCTGCGAATATCCCCTGGCACAAATGCAGAGAGAGCAAGCTTAAACCTAAGAAAATGACATGAACACAGCACTGGCCCACTTAGCATGTGTTGACACTTTTGTTGGCAGTCCTAGCAGAAAGACAAAGATTAAATGAACACAAGCACTCAGACTGGCACTAGGTAAGTAGCGCAAAGATGTTCGTCACATTTTTTTTTTTTTTTTTTTTTTTTTTTTTGGAGACATGGTCTGTTTCTGTCACCAACCTTGGAGTGCAATGATGCAGTATAGTCCCAGCCTCCGATCGTGGTTCAAGTGATCCTCCTGCCTCAGCCTCCAGAGTGGCTGGGACTAGAGGCCCACGAGACCAGGCCTGGCTCTTTACTGAGGATTTTGGAAGTCCTTCTCAGAAGAGCTCTGCTCTGGTTTCTCCACTGTCGTCCCCAGAGCCTGTTCTCAGCATGCAGTGGGAACCTAGCCAATTTGTTTCTTGACTCTAAATCAGTCCTTCACTGACTCCATCACTTACTATCTGTGCGGCCTGGGGCAGGCCACTCATCCTCTAAGCTCTGGAGGATCATCTCCAGAGACGTCTCCGAATCCAAACAAGGTACAAACAATCACAGGAAGTCCTTTGAATCCCGAGACAACCCTTGGATATGTAAAAGAGGGAGATTTTAGCAGACGTGAGGCTACATTCCAATTCTAAGTTTAGGAGAAGCACATACTATAAGAAAGGAGATTTGAGGTGGAGGATCCAGCCGGGAAGACTTTCCTGAGGCCCCCAGGCGCCCCCTACCGTGCACCTTGAGCATGCTTCTTTCAGCAACTGCTTCTTGACTCCTCTGTCTCCACCAAAGGAAAGCCTTATCTCAGCCATATTTTTCCCCCACATCTAATTTAGTCACTGGCCCACAGAAGGTGATCAACAAATGTTTGTGAAATGCATTTCTATGATTCAAAGCAACGTCATCTAACTTGCCAAATAGCAGCATCGTTTGAAGAGCTCAGTCTCTCCTTAGAATGTGTTTTTTATTCAAAATAGAAATAATTTATCAACAGGATGAAACATTCAGAATTTTCTGGCTAAGTAGAAATATGGCTGGAATATTCTGGCAATGGTGTAGCTGAGTCAGAGAAAAGTACTGTAGCTGTTAAGGAGACTCATGAGAAAAACAGAAAACCTAGCACACAAGGAAGGAAGGCGAGAAAAACGGGAAAGAAAGGGCAAAAATGAGAGAAGGCAGGAAGAAGGACAAAGCAATCTCATTTATGGGCTTCCATTTTTAAAAATACTGAATACAGTATTAGCAAAAATAACCTAACAGCATTTCAAAATAATTAAACGATAACCTGGTTGAGGTTACTTTGCGAAATGTAAGGTAGACTCAATATTAGGTGATCTGTTGATTTAATCCATCATATATTTAGAGCAAAAGGGAAAATTCATATGATCCTTTTTATAGATGCTGAAAAGATATTTGTTAGAACTCAATATCCCCTCTTTTTTATTGTTATAAAATACACATAATACAAAACTTACCACTTTAACCATCTTAGGTGTACAGTTCGGTAGCGTAAGCACATTCCCATCGTTACGGAACCCTCACAACAATCACAAAGCCCATTCATCTTCCCAAAGAGAAACTCTATACCCATTAAACATTAACTTCCAGTCTTCCCACTCCACAGCCTGTCTCTACATCTCTATGAATTTGATCACTCTAGGTACCTCCGAAAAGTGAAATCATACGATACTTTCTTTTTGTGACTGGCTTATTTCACTGAGCATGCCTTCAAGGCTCATCCATGTTGTAGCATGTGTCAGACTTCCCATTTTTTAAAGACCAAATATTATTCCACTCTATGGGTATACATTTTGTTTATTCATTCATTTGTTGATAGATACTTGGGTTGCTTTCACCATCTGGCTGTTGAAATAATGCTGCTATGAACATAGGTCCTTTATAAGCTTTAATTCTTTGGGGTATGCACCCAGAATTGGAATTACTGGGTCATAGGGTAATTCTACTTTGTATTTTTAGGGGAACTGCCATACATGAAGACATGAAACATGACACAATGTTCAAGTATACTTGAGAGATGTAAGTTAAAATGACACTAAGCGTTCCATCTACATCAAGTCATCCTCCATCCACTCATGCGTCCACCTCTGTTTATCCAGTACACATACGTCGCATGCCTACTATGTGTTGTTTGTGACTTCTGTATGAGACTCTGGAGGGAAGAACTCAGGGCTAGAAGACAGGAGACCTGGATTCTATCTAGATCAGCTCTTGATCTCCCTTCTCCCAACACTCCCAAAGTGTTAAGATACAATTTCCACTTTCAGATTAGCAAAAGTCAAAAAAAGGCTGACATACTTCTAACATGCTATAACATACTATGTTAGGGTAAATATGAAGAAATAGGCATTCTCATACATTGTTGGTGGAAAATACATTAATACAGCCCCTGTGGATGGAAACTTGCCAGTATTTATCAAAATTGAAAATGTATGAATATACCCAGAATTGGAATTGCTGGATCATACGATAGCTCCATTTGTAATTTTTAGGGAAAGTGGCACCCATGAAGACATGAAACATGACACAACGTTCAAGTATACTTCTTTTTCCTAAAATGGAGTCTCACTCTGTCACCCAGGCCGGAGTGCAGTGATGTGATCTTGGCTCACTGCAACCTCCACCTTCCAGGTTCAAGCAACTCTCCTGCCTTACCCTCCCAGGTAGCTGGGATTACAGAGAGCACCACCACACCCAGCTAATTTTTGTATTTTTAGTAGAGGTGGGGTTTCAATATTTTGGCCAGACTCGTCTCAAACTCCTTACCTCAAGTGATCAGCCTACCTCGGCTTCTCAATGTGCTGGGATTACAGGCATGAACGCCATGCCTGGCCTCAAGTATGCTTTTGATGAGAGAGATGTAAATTAAAATGACACAAAGCCATCTACATCAAGTCATCCTCCATGCATCCATGCATTCATCTTTCCATTTATCCGCTAAGTACAAGTTGCATAACTTTTGACTCAGTGATCCCAATTCTAGTAATTTATCCCCCTATCGTTATGCCAATGTATAAGAAAGGTGACATTTATGCAAAGTTATTCATTGCACTTTGCTTGTAAAAACCAAGGCAGGAAACAAACCCATCAAAAGAGAACAAGTTAAATAAATCATGGTACATCTCTGCAATGGAATACTAGGGGATCATTAAAAAGAACAGGGACATTTTCCTTTGTGCTGATGTAAGAATCTCCAAGAAATGTTATTATTTGGAAAGCACATGTATACAGTGTGCCACTATTCATATTAAAAGAAAAGAAGCCTGGGCACAGTGGCTCATGCCTGTAATCCCAGCACTTTGGGAAGCCAAGGCGGTTGGATCATGAGATCAGGAGTTCGAGATCATCCTGGCCAACATGGTGAAACCCTGTCTCTACTAAAAATACAAAACTTAGCTGGGCGTGGTGACATGCACTTGTAGTCCCAGCTACTCGGAAGGCTGAGGGAGGAGAATTGCTTGAACCAGGGAGGCGGAGGTTGCAGTGAGCCGAAATCCTGTCACCGTACTCCAGCCTGGGTGACAGAGCGAGACTCTGCCTCAAAAAAAAAAAGAAAGAAAGAAAGAAAAGAAAAGAAAGAAAGAAGGAAAAGAAAAAACAAATATGCTTTATGTTTTTGCTTTTTATGCATTTTATATCTCTGGAAAGACATAAAAGAAAACTGGGGACGATGGATGCTTATGGAGACTGGAAGTGGCACCTGAGGGACTAGGGTGGAATGGAGGCTTTTTACTGTATCCTTTGTACTCTGCTAGTTTTTGTAACAAATGACTAGGTTACCTATTGTTTTATTAATTTTTTTAAGAGAGAGGTATTCATCCAGATACTGACCTACATTACCAAGAGAACTTGCATCCACATTCAATTGCTGAGACTACAGTTTTAGGTTAAATAAATTTTTCAAGTTGACTTTTTCCACACTGTTGTCAAGACAACCTTCCTTTCTCCACAACATTGAGAGAATTAGGTGTCAACCTGGCATCTAGTCAGAAATAGCTGCTTAATTCCAAACATGGATGGGTTAGGAAGGCCAGAAAGTTATTGTTCTTATAGATTCATGTAACACCTTGTAAATACTTTTTGCCCAGTGGGGGCTCAATAAATGTTGCTGACTCATCTGTCACAAGGCAGCAATATTAACTCAGAAGGACTAACTGAAGTCAGTTAATCAGAAAATCAATTTCATTTTCCTTGTCATGGGGAAAATATTTCTGCTAAGTCGAGAAAAATGTAGAGTTAATTATTTTGTGTCAGGGATTCAAATGGAAAGCCAGGAGTTAAAGTGGTGAGAACAAAACAGTTGCAAATCAATTTGCTTTGCATTACAGTTGGCAGTCTTGGGCACACTTAGCCACATATGGAAGTCATGTTTACTGTTTCAAGAATATAGTATCACTTTACAGCGCTTAGTATTCAAAGTCCCACGTTATATTGCTTTTTTGTAATTTTTGAGCAATTTCTGGGCCAATATTTGGCACAAGGAGTACTAGAACCCTAGAATAATTGCAAACTTGCTTCCCCCCCCGCCAAGCTTTACTTCTTGTGGTCCTAAGACCATGATTGTATCAGATATTAATCTATAACCCAACCGCCAAATGGATTTTATTGAAGCTGCTGTAATTCCACCACCAGAAAACATGACAAATAGCCAACATGTCACTGAAGATTTATGTTTGGTTTTGAAATCCATTATCTTTTAGGAAATATTGCATAGTATGATTCACTGAGTAGTAGCAGTCTCATGTAGCCCAAGGTTTCTCTGTATTGATTTCACAGCATCGTTATTACAAATCAGAGTGTCTGCGCTTTGCTAGGCTCACAGGATTAAAACCATGCAGCTTCAGGGATCATTAGCAAAAAGTAAATGTACCCTGCAATACTAAGAATCTCAGACACAGCTTCTACATGATGGGAATAATGCAGCCTATATTTCCCCCTCTGTTGAAGGCAAATTCAAGATGGGGAAATGTGTTGCTTTGACTCAAGTGACAGAACTGAGTGCATGCTGCTTTTCACTGCTGGCAAATGAAATGGAACCACTTCAGATCTATGCAATATTGGAGTCTGAAGGGTCCTTAAAGATTCTGCAGTCCCAAACTCTCTCTTATCATGAACCAAAGCTCAAACAGATGAAGTGGCTTTATACCAATGCTCTGCCACTCCACCATGTCTAACACCTCTGCCCATACCCAATGCGGTGAGGGCGTGGTGTGGAAAGGAGGCAACTCAAGGGACTAAGAGCACAAATCACTCAAGGCCATGGTTCTGTCAACTCTCCCTTTCTGTTTCATTTGGGGAAATCCTCTTGATTAGTTAGGTGAGGGCACTAAACACTCTTGTCATGATGAAAAGCTCAGGACCTTGCAATTTGACGTGAGATGAAGAGGGAAGTGGAGGCAGGGGACAGTGGCAGAGGGTGTTCAAGTTACCTGTACAAACCGTTTCAGCAGACTGCTACTAATTAGGTGCTGCAGCAAAGGCTCATATTCTTACCATCACCAAGTGGATGTCCTAGATGGCTGTCTTGTTCTCATTTAGTTTTCTGAGTTTGGGAATCTAACTTTCTTTCTCTGTTCTTACTTTACTAAAACCTCTCTTCCACATTAGACACAGCTGACCAGCTCTTCCTTCTTAAAAATACTTTCCCCTCTTTGTCCTTAACCCTGCTAGTTTTCCTTCTATCTCACAGACAGTTCAATGTCAATCCGATTTTCTCCCTGTCCCTGACCCCTCATTTCCTCTCACCCGCTTTCTCCACTTAATGGCTAACAGACATCTTATACTTGACATGGCCAAAACAGAATTCATCATTTATTTTCTCCCACCACATATATTTCCCCCACTTCACCATCTCAGTGAAAACAATTCAGGAAACCATAGTCTAAGCCCCTAAATGTGTCTCATTCCTGAGCAAACAGAAGAAGGAGGACTATGCAGAAGTCACCAGCTGCCTGGCCCCCAGTGGGGTGAAGGCTTTGATTCCTTGGGGAGTCAGCACTGGCCTTCAAAGGCAAGGCACAGTCTGCAATGTCAACTATTTGCTGAATGTGGCACATTTGTAATGCAAACTCGGTCTGGCCTGATTTGCGTCAAGAAATAGCTCTAGTTCGTAAAAGCATAAGACCTCCCAACACTAAGTCAAGCAGCAAATCAGCTATTTCTTAGTTAATGAAAAACTCCTTCCCAAAAAGCAATAGGTAAGTTGAATCGTTATTGAGGTGGAAAGCATGGGAGGTGGGAGAGCAGAAGCAGACTGGCAGAGGAAAAACCTCATTTAAAAAACACTCTCCCTGCCTGGGCAACATAGGGCGAACTTGTCTCTTCAAAATAAAATAAAATAAAAATGAGTTAGTGATGGTGGCACACACCTTTAGTCATAGCTACTTAGGAGGCTGAGGTGGGAGATCGCCTGAGCCCAGGAGTTTGAGGCTGCAGTGAACCATGACTGCACCACTGCACTCCAGCCTAGACAGCAGAGCGGGCCCTGTCTCTAAACACAAAAACAAAATAGAAGGAAGCACAGAAACACTATTAATGAAAAGTGCTGCTGCATATTTTTCAGTGTTGTCTGCTATAATTGGCCATAGGAGAAGTGCTGGGGGCCTACCCAGGGGGCATTTTTAGAGCAAACTGGTATCAACAGTCAACAGCCACATGGAAAGAAATGAGGCTGGGGGAGGGATGCTGGAGCGCCTGATCGTAAGTTTTCTTCTTACCTTAAGCACTATTTGATAATCTGAATTACAATACTTATTGTGTGTCTTTAGAATAAACCCCTAGAAGGCCTCAATTTCACAATCACAATTTTCTTGCATAATCCAATGCTGTAATGGCCCAAGAAAATTAGAAGAGTTACTTGTGACTCCAATCATTTTTGAAATGTATCTAATTTGAATGTGGTTTTCATAGATTCATAAGTTGGTTTTATAAGTTAAAGTGCAGCTAAAACCTGCATAAAGCTGCCTAAAGCCATGCCAAGCTCTTTTTTAAGAAGTGTTTAAAGGCCCCTTTGGAAATGATGAGTGGCTACTGATTATTAATTTGTTTTGTGAAGGAATAAAGTTAAAAGATTCTCTTTGACTCTGAGCCAAAGTGAGTGTTCCACAAGTGATGGGATTATTCCAAATCATTCCTGGAAAAATGCTTGCTGGGCTGGTCATGATGAATTGTAACTTGCCCCTGTATGTAATTTAGTCTCTTCCATTCAAAATGTGGTCTGCAAACTGCAATTCCACAACCGGGTGGGTGGCTTTGCATTATCTCATTTAATTGTAAAATGACAATCCTATGACCATGTAAGGCACTGTTATTCATTCCATTTAACCAAAGAGAAAACTGAGACTGAGAGGGTTTATGCGATTTACACAAAGACACCCAACTGGCAAATGGCTGTATAGGGACCAGAATCCCAGTCGGTCTGACTACAGAGCACCAGCTTTTGTTTCAGGTTATAAATATTCCGTATCACAAAGTCACTAGTTTCCTTTGTCTGCAAATTTCTAGACCCTGGGACTCCTGAAGAAAGAATCTTAACAAACACTGATTTTTGTTTGTTCACCAACCAGACATATATTCCTCAGCTGTTCCTCGAGATCTTAACAGAGTATAGGAGCTATGGTTATGTTTACATACCATTTTCCCATGTGTTTTCCCAATCCTTATTCCAACCCTCTGAGGCAGGGAATCATGTCCTGATGTTTGAGGTGACAGGAAAAGGCCCAGGGAAGTACTCGGTGAATCAGCAACTAAATGGCACAGACTTCAGGCTTTGGCCCCTGACCTCTGTCTTCTCAGCACCGCTGACAGACGGTCCAAGGCCGTATTCCTGACGAGTCTGTTTCCACTTCCAATGAGCCATGGGGCATTTCTCCCTTTAGGAAAACCTTCTTCAAAATGGCTTCAATTTGGAATTGGTCAGACCCACTCTTCATCACTAACCTGTTTTGGAGACATGATTATCACCTTGATCTGTCTGTTTCTATAGCAGCTATAACTAAATAAATATCATACCAAATAGATCAGGTTGTAGAAAGGTTTACTTTTGGCTTTGCTCTCCACTCATAGCATAAATTGTGCAATGGAAAGAGAGCAGAAGGAAGTCCTTGTGATGCCACACAGACCAGGTAGTAGAGTGAGAAACAGAAAACAGGCTGAGCTGTTCTGGGGCCTTTAGCCCATGCTGCTTCAAGATGCAGGCAAATTAGAGCATTTGACTTTTACTTGTAGTTACAAAATATGAAGATTTTATGCATCGTCTGACATTCTTGGGATTGAGAAGGAGCAGGATAACTCCTAACAACTGAGATACACACACAAAAAAACTGTTTTCAATAAATTAAAGAGGAGAAAGAAAAATGATGCAGCTTCAGTCCTCAGAGATGTGACTGCTACGCCTACAGGCAATAGGACAATGTAGGACAATACACACACACAAACACACACACACGCATACACACATGCACACTCACATACACACGTGCGCATATGCACATGAACACACATGCATACGCACATGCACACACCTACACATGCATATGCACACGCACACACACCTACACATGCATATGCACACGCACACACACGCACATGTGCACACATGAACACACATGCATATGCACACGGACACGCACACACATGCATACACGCATGCATGCACTTGCACACACACATACATGCATACACACATGCACACACACATGTGCACATACATACACATGGCTAACATTTATTGAAAAACATTATGCGAGAACACATTATATATATATTAGCTCATTTAATATGGTTTGGTGATATTATTTTCCCCCATTCCACAGGTGAAGAAACTAAAGCCCAGAGAAAATAAAATAACTTGCCCAGGGCCTTTCAGCTAGTAATCAGCAAAGCAAGGATTTAAATCCAGATGACTCTAGAATCTACACTCTTCACCACCAGAAAGACGACGTCCTTGTGATTGACGGGATCCACAGCACAGACCCCCTTCATGGGCCTACAACTAACACAGTCACACAAGGCCCTGGGCTCAGAAGGACCCACACTAGGATAAATGCTCTGTTGTCACTGTCTTTAAAATTCTTAATAATTTGAACAAAGGATCCTGCATTTTTATCTTGCACTACAACTAGAACTGATGTAGTCAGTCCTCGGTAGGGAATACTGATTAGCAAAATCATGAGGTTAAAATGATCCTCCTTAATTATTTGGGATTTTAATTGAATGCTTCTGTGTTTGTGTCTGTTGTTTGTACCCTTTGGATATGTTTGAATTTTCTCAAGTATCCTAGAATGATTTAAGCTGACGAGGATTTGTCTTTCCCCCGAATCTGAATTCTAATTAACTTCCTTCTCCCGAACACTAACCTCTTTTCAGCCTTGGGAAGGGTGTATAATAGTCCAGAAGACAGGAACCAGGCAGCCTCTCCAGGTTCAAATTAGAGTCTTGGAAAAGACTAAAGGGGAAGGAATTAGGGTGGCCTTCAATGAACTGCTTGTCCATACTGTTAAAATTCAGTAATAATTTAGCAGCAAGTAGGACCTTTAAAAACTCACCCCTCATGAGGCAGCCAATACAGTAAGCGTTATTTTCTTTCCCAAAGTTATCGGGCATGTTTTGGGTGTGTGTTTGAAGGACTGAGATGGTGCTTCATTGTGTATGGATGGGAAGAAATTATATATTTGATTAAAGGTAAACGCTAATCTCAAAGGAAGTGAAAAGGGGTATACAGAGACAAGTATGTCTCCCCGCCACCGTGTTCCCTACCCCTGGTCTGGATTCCTTCCCTGAGTATAATCTAGTTACCTGTCTCTTGTGAATCCTCCTAAGAGTATTTAGGGTTAGCTGTGTCTTTGTTTTAAAAGGAGGAGGAGGAGGAGATCAAAATAAAGTAGATAGAAACTAAATATTTAAACCAGAAAATCTGAGACATAATTGCTATTATAAAAATTAATGGAATCTGGGGCTAACAGTTAAGAAGATACATGAATAATGAAAGACTCAAGTTGATATGGTTTGGCTCTGTGTCCCCACCCAAATCTTATCTCCAATTGTAAATCCCCACACCTCTAGGGAGGGACCTGGTGGGAGGTGATTGGATCATGGGGGTGGTTTCCCCCATGCTGTTCTCATGATAGTGAGTTAGTTCTCACAAGGTCTGATGCTTTTAGTTTTTTGTTTTTTGTTTTTGTTTTTGTTTGAGACGGAGTCTTGCTCGGTCACCAGGCTGGAGTGCAGTCGTGCAACTCGGCTCACTGCAACCTCCGCCTCCTGGGTTCAAGCGATTCTTCCGCCTCAGCCTCCCGAGTAGCTGGGACCACAGCCGCGCACCACCACACCTGGCTAATTTTTGTATTTTTAGTAGAGACGGGGTTTCACCGTGTTGGCCAGGATGGTCTCAATCTCTTGACCTCGTGATCTGCCTGCCTCAGCCTCCAAAAATGCTGGGATTACAGGCGTGAGCCACTGCGCCTGGCTGGTCTGATGGTTTTAAATGTGTTTGGTGGCCAGACATGGTGTCTCAGCCTGTAATTCCAGCACTTTGGGATGCCCAGGTGGGTGAATCATAAGGTCAGGAGTTCAAGACCAGCCTCGCCAAGATGGTGAAACTTCATCTCTACTAAAAATAATACAAAAAAAAAAAAATTAGCTGGGTGTGGCGGTGGGCACCTGTAATCCCAACTGCTCAGGAGGCTGAGACAGAATTGCTTGAACCTGGGAGGCAGAGGTTGTAGTGAGCCAAGATCGCACCACTACATTCCAGCCTGGGTGACAGAGTGAGACACCTTCTCAAAATAAAAACAAAAAAAAACGTTTGGCACCTCCCCCATCAAGCTGTCTGTCTCCTACCATCATGTAAGATGTTGTCTTGCTTCCCTTTCACCTTCCACCGTAATAAGTTTCCTGAGGCCTCCCCAGTCATGCAGAACTGTGAGTCAATTAAACTTCTTTTCTTCATAAATTATTCAGTGTCAGGTATTCTTTATAGCAATGTGAAAATTAACTAATACAGAAGTCAACCTGTGCAAAATTTAAGTGTTTTTCTTTATTTAAATCAAAAGAAAATGATTAAATGAATCATGTGGGAAAAAACAGAGGGTATTATTTTGCATCCCAAAAAATGTTAATTGGGAAATTAAAAGTTGTAATTTCCTATAGATTTAGCCTGGACTGGAACACATTTTAGTGAAAAAACAGAGCTTTATGCATTTCTTTTATTCATTTTTTTTTTTTTTATTAAGACAAGGTCTGGCGCTATTGCCCAGGCTGGAGGGCAGTGGCATGCTCTCGGCTCACTACAACCTTTTCCTCCCAGGCTCCAGCCATCTTCCCACTTCAGCCAACCAAATAGCTGAGACTACATGCATGCCTCAGCCCACTCAGCTAATTTTTGTATTTTTTTTTTGTAGGGACTGTAGGGATGGAGTTTCACCACATTGCCCAGGCTGGTCTCAAATTTTTGAATGGAAGGGATCTGCCTGCCTTGGCCTCCTGAAGTGCTGGGACTACAGGCATGAACCACCATGTCCAGAGCATTTCTTTTAAATTGTACGAATATTCAATAAGCATCTGTAATGCTCTGATCACTTTGCTAGATACCTAGGAGCTGCAGAAAAATAGGCACAACTGCTGATGAAGACAGACATAGAAGCATGACATAGCAACAGTGCTAATATCTACAAGCCACCATGCCAAGAGTGTTATGCCTTAACACATTTGATTCTCACAAAGATGTCATTGAGGACATTGAGGCCTAGAAGTCACACACCTTTAGTATTGAAAGTGTAGTTTATCATAGCAACAGGGTGAGCAATGATAGCTACCCATATGAGTGAGTGCTGTGAGTATACAAAAGAGGGGCCATGGAGGGGCAGTAATTATTTTATTAATTTGTTTTTTAGTTTGAACTTGGGAGTATCTGTAAAAATTTTCTCCTTACCCATTCACTCCCACACCCTACCTCATTTCTCCTAAATCATTCCCTCTTCCTTCCCCCACTCCCTCAAGAAATAGCATTTCAGACTCTGAGAAAGGAAAGAGAAATTGTGTACCACTTTTAAAAATGGATATAGCTTCATTATCTGTGGACATTGATTAAAAGTTGCCCAATGTTATATTGTCATTGATTTGTTATTGATATATAAATGTGTGTGTGTGTGTGTGTGTGTGTGAGTGCACACACGCATACATAAATAAATACACAAACTAATGTGTTCCCTTAAACTTGTTCTTTCTGGTGAAAAATACTGTAACAGTCAAATATGGAGATTGGAAGCAAACCAATATTGTGCTTGCATATGGCTATGAAAACCAAGGAGCCACGTCCAAGGAGAAAATAAAGAAGTAACTCAGGTCACCTCTGCCAAGTTAGAACAAAGGTCTCCTGAGAACCTAAGGACTTCCTGATGGAAAGACATTTCAGGAAATGAAGATCTAAGATTAGACATAATTTCATCTCTGAAACTTTTCAAATGATAAAATTCATCCAATATGTTTTCATAAATTTGATCCAGAGCCCATTTTTTGACACAATATTTGGTCTATATGGTAGGATGTGTTGTTTGGATGCCTACCAAAGTATTGGAATTCCTTTGACAGGAGAAACTGCAGATTTCTACATTCAATTCCTACCCAAAACCTAAGATGAAAAAAACTCCAACATAAATGAAGGAGTTTATCCAAGAAAAAAAATACAAATAACCTTTCAGCCATGGAAAACAGTGACGAACTGGGATTTAACTACAGATGGGATGACTTCCTTCACAGCATAAACTTGTGTGGAAGTGAACGACAGCATCTGAAAGCTAGAAGGTATCGTTTTAATTATATCAGTCATTTTTTTTTTGTAGGAATGAAAGTTCGAAATTCAGACCAAACATTCCAGGTAATTTCATTCACTCAATAAAACATCTGATCACTTTTATTCTTCTAATAACGCAAGAAATATCCTTTTAATGGAATGTTTAAAAAAATGTAATAAAAATTTTTAAATAAGTTTAAATAAATTTTAAAAGGAGCCAACATTAATATTTTGGGATATAGTTTTCTAAATATTATTTTATGCATTGGAGAATATAAAAACATAGATTTTATTTTTACAAAAATATATGCTCACTGAAACTATACATCAATGAATATATTTCTACACCACCACTTTGATTACCTACATGATATTACTCTGAATGTACAAATCATAATTATATTGGTTATTTTTAGATATTTATTTTTGTTCCCAATACAGTGCTAAAATTTATTTTACTGTTATTTAAGTTGCAATGTAACTAGTCTTGATACACATCCCTAATTATTTTCTTAAAATATATTCCTAGAAATGGGATTTCTGATTGAAAGGATATACACATCTCTAAGACTTTTAACCACTTTTGCCAAATTAATCTCTATTTATTCAGTCAGCAAATACACATTGATTGCCTATTATGTGTTTGCTTCTATACCCAAGTCTGAGTTACAGGTGGGGGACAACAGAGATATAGTCCTTGCCTTTAGAGAGTTTACAATCTAGATAGAGAGAGAGAGACAAGAAGCAAATACCCAATATTCATGACAGTAATAAATCATGAGCAAAACCAACAGAGTACCATGAGAAAATAGAATACAGTGACCTCACTTGGGCAGGGCCAGAGGAGAAATGCCAAGGAAGTTCCACTGGGACATTGAAACTAAGAGCAGAAGGTGAAGAGTGGCTGGACAAGCATTCTGAGAGAGGGACTAGCATTGTGTGCTATCCCCACATCCCCGCAAGAAGAGCTCCACGAAGGGACGGAAAGAAGCCATGGGTCCAGAGTTCAGTGACAGAGAAGGAGCTTGGCAGGTGCCACACTAATTGCAATGAAAGCTATCACTGAACGGTTTGAAGCAGCGGAGTCACATGGCCTGACTAATGTTTTTTAAATGACTCCCTCTGGCAGCTCTAAGCAAGTTAAGTAACAACACCGTTTAGATTAATTCTGTTGTCCAGAAAGTCAAGACAATGGTATCTTAAAAGGAAGCAATGGCAAAAGACATGGAGAGAAGCGGAAGAACTTAAGATATATTTGGGGATTGTATCAACAGCTAATAGCGGCTCAAGCACAGAAGAGGGCCTGCTATCCTAAACGCACAACACTGTATTTTTTAAAATAAATATAGTAAGATAAAAATAGCATTTTGATATTGTTTTTTATTTTGCATTGCTTTGATTACTAGCCCTCGAACATTGTTTATGAGCAATCTGCATTTTGGGTGCACTGCCTATGATTGGGTTTTCTCCCCCCTCTGCTGCTAGATCATTCTTTTTCTGGTTGCTTACGTGTCAGTTTCCTAAGGCTGCTGTAACAAAATACCACAAACGAGGTGGCTTAAAGCAACAGAAATGGCCAGGCATGGTGGGTCACACCTGTAATCCCCACACTTTGGGAGACCGAGACAAGTGGATCACAAAGTCAAGAGATTGAGACCATCCTGGCCAACATAGTGAAACCCCGTCTCTGTTAAAAATACAAAAATTTGCTGGGCACAGTGGCATGCACCTGTAGTCCCAGCTACTTGGGAAGCTGAGGCAGAAGAATCGCTTGAACCTGGGAGGTGGAGGTTGTAGTGAGCCGAGATTGTGCCACTGCGCTCCAGCCTGGCAACAGAGCAAGACTCCTTCTCAAAAACAAAACGAAAAAACAAATGTATTTTCTCACAGTTCCAGAGCCTGGAAGTACCAAATCAGAGCATCAGCAGTGCCATGCTCCTGCTGAGGTCTCTAGGGAGGATCTTTCCTTGCCTCTTCCAGCTTCAGGCACCCCCAGGTGTTCCATAACTTGTGACTGCATCAGTCAGATCTCTGCTTCCATCCACACGTGAGGTGCTCCCTGTATATCCATGTCCCCTCCTCTTACGGCACCAGTCATATTGGCTTAAGAGCCCACCCTACTCCACAGTTTAATTATTCTGCAATGACTCTATTTCCAAATAAGCTCCCATTCTGAGTGAGGTACTAGGGGTTAGGACTGTGACATATCTTTTGACGGACCCAACTCAAGCTGTAACAACTCACAAGAGATCTTAATACACTGCAAGTATCTTTCTCAGTTTGTCATTTTCCTTCGTATCCTGTTTATGATGTTTGGGATGGATAGAAGGTTTTAATTTTATGAATTTAATTGATCAGTTTTTCTTTTACCCAATATTTGTTGAGTGCCTACTCCGTGTATGTGTGTGTAACAGATGCTGTTCTAGGTATCCTTAGTCCAAAGATGAATGAGAGTTGACTCTCTTATCCCTACATGCCCAAAGTCTAGGTGGCAGGCACGTAAACAAATAAATATCATTCAATATGATGACTACAACAATAAAACTTTGCACTAGGGAGAGCGGGGCAAAAATAAGGAATGCTCAGAGAAGTTTGGGCAGTTGTACGGAAGAGGTCACTCATGCCAGCCCCCCTCAACTCTAGTAGGGACGGCACCAGGTTCAAGAGGCCGAACAAGAGACCCAGAGCCAGCAAAGCAGACATGGGGTTTACTGAGGGGAATTTACTCACAAGGATGGTCCAGGGTCGGTGGGCTGGACAGGAGCACTGCTCTTCCCAGTGGCAGCGGGCAGGGCAGGAGAGCTGCTTGTAGGAAGCGTGCAGTTTAAATAGCGTTTTCACTTAGCACCTTCCTCCTAACAACCTCCAACTGGCAACCTTCATTTAACCCAAAACACAGGGCTTTGATCTCCTGTACAGCCTGCGTTCCTTGGGAGGGCTGAGGGGCTCAGATATTCCTCATAGATAAGGAATGAATCTTTAGGTCAGCCACTTCTGGATTCCTTAGCTTGGAACTCCAAACACACATCTGGGTGCATCTGCCCTGCAGGGTCATTCTCAGGGTATGCTGAAGTCAAGTTATCGCTGTCAGGTGCGTCTACTATCCACAGGTGTCTATTGCACAAGGCCCGTGGGCAGTAGTTAAGGAATACAAAGTTTCACTAAGTATGCCTCAAACGGAAAGTTTCCCAGCTGACTGTCCATCAGCAGACTCTCACACAGCATCAGCCTCACCTGATAGCTTGTTAGAATGCAGAATCTCAGGCCCTGTTTCAAACCTAGGCAATGAAAACCTGCATTTAAATGACATCCCTGGATGATGCGTATACACGTGAAAATCCGAGAAGCACTGCACTAGCTTTGGAAGTCACTTTTTTCAGATTTGCAGTCACAGGCTTTTGTCTGTGATCACAAGCACATAATTAGAAAGTACTCTAGGAAGACTTGGAGCACAAGGGCAAACTTTTAAACTCTTCCCATGTGTTATGTCAAGATGCTGATTAGTACATCAAATGAGTAGCCTTCACCACATAGCTTCATAATCCATGGGAAAAGAGACCCAGTGTGCACATTTCAGGGTAAGCCCAGTGGAAGCAGAGGGGACAATTTGCTCTAGAGATGACCCTGGCATGACCCTGTGATTCAGACCGAAGATAAGCCTCCAAATCCATTCCCTGGATCAGCTGTTCAAAGGGGATTTGTCTCCTAGGTTATAATTGGTCTCCCGCTTGTATTTTGAGCAGGTGGTTCAGGGAAAAGGGAAACTTTGTTTCACTTATTTAAGCAGTTGAATAAAGGAAGCATCTCTTTGGGAAAGGAGACAGACAGAAATTGTTCCTGGCGTGGTAATTGGGTAGAGTAAGCCTGAAGAGGTGGGGGTAGAAGAGAAAGTGATGGAGAGAGAAACGGAAAACAAGACCTGGTTAGAGAAGAAAACTCTCACCAAAGTATAACAGCTGCTGGATCACTCAAAACCCAGTATTGTTCA
This sequence comes from Saimiri boliviensis, assembly GCF_048565385.1. Classification (NCBI taxonomy): domain Eukaryota; kingdom Metazoa; phylum Chordata; class Mammalia; order Primates; family Cebidae; genus Saimiri; species Saimiri boliviensis. Next base: position 94,735,332 of record NC_133458.1, on the reverse strand, counting down.
CTTCAAAGTCAAGTTCAATTCTGCATGCTGAAAAGGAAGGAATGCAAGGTACACACAAGGTGGATAACTAGGGACGAAGGTGTAAAACAATACAGCCTCTAGATATAAGACATTCCTTAGGAAACATCGCAACATGGATGAAGCCAGCCTCAGAGTGTGCAGTACCAGCCGGCAGTCTCATCGTTGGGTCATTCAGTCATGGGTTTTACTAGAACAAGACTGGAATCCATTCTAATGTATGCTAAAAGATATAACAGAGGCATTCAATGCAAATATTAAGCTGGTCTAGTGTTTACTACCTGTCTCCAATGCATTCTTCCCACCAAAAATCTGCCAGTGATTTTAGAGGGAACTTATGGGAATTCATTTTAATTCAGCAAATAAATGAAAAGACTTACTGCCTACAGTTTATTGTGATGGTCAGGGTTACCCTGTACAGTGAGAGAGACGTGCACTGCTCAACCCCAAGCACCCTTTAACGCTGTGTAGTACACAATCCATAAAAGCAAAACGTAGCTGCCCTGGGGAGAGAAGATGATAAAAACAAAGGGGATTAAGACAAGGTATCTACAGTCAAGAATTTACCATTTAATACAAAAATAAGTAGCTAAAAAATACATCCAGGAGAAACTCTCAAATTTCTATGACCAGCTTTGCAGAGGCTACTGCCGCCAGGAGTCCCGGTACCATCAGCCACGGTCAACCCTGCAGTGCTCAACGTTGCTATCGATGGCGACCCCTTGGACCACGTCTGCTTCAACCTATTTGCAGAAAAGTTTCCAAGGACAGCAGAAAATGTTCGTGCTCTGAGCTCTGAAGAAAAAGGATTTGGTTCTAAGGGTTCCTGCTTTTACAGAATTATTCCAAGTTTTATGTATCAGGGTGGTGACTTCACATGCCATCATGGCACTGGTGGCAAGTCCACCTACCAAGAGAAATTTGATGACGAGAACTTCATCCTGAAGCATACAGGTCCTGGCGTCTTGTCCATGGCAAATGCTGAACCTAACACAAACAGTTCCCAGTTTTTCACGTGTACTACCAAGATGGAGCTGTTGGATGGCAAGCACGTGGTCTTCGGCAAGGTGAAAGAAGGCGTGAATATTGTGAAGGCTATGGAGCGCTTTGGGTCCAGGAACGGCAAGACCAGCAATAAGATCACCACTGCTGACTGTGGACAACTCTAATTAAAGTTGGACTTGTGTTTTTTATCTTAACCACCAGACCATTCCTTCTCAGGAAAGCGCCCCTCCGCCCCACCTGCTCACAGTGTCCTAGAATATTTGTGCTCTTGCTGCAGTGCCCTTTGGGTTCCATGTGTTTCTTGTTCCCTTCCATGCCTAGCTGGATCACAGAGTTAAGTCTATGATTATGAAATAAAGACTAAATAACAGTTGTCTGTCCTCATTTGAGTCAGGGCATTGATGTAGCCTACTTAAGGATGTTACTTCTGAAACATCACTTACATGTTTGCTTAATTCTACATATCACTTAATTTTTTTTTCACTTTCCAGACCCAGGAAGTCTCAATGTTATTTGTTGAGTGGAATAGTGAAAATGTAGGCAGGGGCTGGGCATGGTGGCTTACTGCCTGTAATCCCAATGCTTTGGAAACCTAGGCAGAAGATCACTTGAGGACAGGAGTCGAGATCACCCTGGGCAACATAGTGAGACCCTGTCTGCACAAAAAATAATTAGCCCAGCCTGGTGGTACATACCTGTAGTCCTAGCTAATCAGAAGGCTGACATGGGAAGATTGCTTGAGCCCAGGAGTTAAGGCTGCTGTGAGCTATGATCATGCCGCTGCACTCCAGCCTGGGTGGCAGATTGAGACCCCGTCTCTTAAAGGTAGACACGGGCAGAAAAAGCAAGCAGCCAGAAATTAAAGGTTGAACCAGTGCTCAATTAATTCGTGCATTTAGAGGTGTTCTTCAAGGTGACTAGTGTCACAAAGTGAGAAATCCGTTATGGCTAATTTTTTTAACAAAGCTAAACTTAAACACTGCTAGTATTCCTTAAGGGCTTTAGTCTCTATGGGGAGGCCCTTTGAGTTAACTGAGTTGGACGATGTAGGTCCAGTTTATACATCTTTTAAGTTTGGTGGAATTCCTATGTAAAGTCTGAAAAGCCAGGTTCTTGGTACTAGAGTCGAGCTCCCTGCATAGGGTTAAGGCTGAGACCATCTGCAGTGACTAGTTACTCCTTCTAGCATATAGAACCTCTCCCTAGCTTTGGTTATGGAGACTTTGAGGTCTTGCCAACCTGACCAATCTGAGCCACAAGATCTGGTCAAAACAATTTCCTTCCCTTAACTGAGGACTTGGTTTCTCATGAAATTAAATGTACAGTGCTGGCAATTAGATGTATAGGCTAAACAATACATGTCAGAGGACAATCTAAGCTGTGGAAGCCCCTCCACTACCAACCTTAACTGACATCTATGCTTCTTTTTTTTTTTTTTTTTTTTTGATACGGAGTTTCGCTCTTGTTACCCAGGCTGGTGTGCAATGGCGTGATCTCGGCTCACCACAACCTCCGCCTCCTGGGTTCGGGCAATTCTCCTGCCTCAGCCTCCTGAGTAGCTGGGATTACAGGCACGTGCCCCCATGCCCAGCTAATTTTTTGCACCTTTAGTAGAGACGGGGTTTCACCATGTTGACCAGGATGGTCTCGATCTCTTGACCTCGTGATCCACCCGCTTCGGCCTCCCAAAGTGCTGGGATTACAGGCTTGACCGCGCCCGGCCCGCCATCTATGGTTCTTAACGCAGCAATCAAGTTTGCCTCTCCTAAAGATGTGAGGTTTGATCAATTGGCGTGTTCTGCAGATTTTTGTTTTACTGTCTAGCTGGTTCCTTCTGCATGAGTTACCAGTGCAACCCCTCTACCACCATCAACACTTGCTCATATCAGTCCTGTATGTTGCCTGATTACCTATCTCTGGGTGACATCATTCAATGTCTTAATGTACTTCAGCTCAGGCCTGAGCACAACGTGGAAATAAACATTCTTTAATTATCAAAAAATTTTTTTAAAGTCTATGACCTCTGACAATGAGAACCAGAAACTTTAAAATCCATTTGTCTTCATATAATGTGCATAAAAGTTATTTGGGCATTCATGGACCATTTTTGAATATGTTTTTAGTTGGATATTTCACGATCCTGTTATTTTTGAATTGCCCGTTTGCTTAAAATTTATCACCTAGATCTTTATGACTGTTTTCAGCTTTCTTGTGACTAAATGAGATTGGCAGGGCAGGGGAACAAAAAAACACAGCATATACAATTAACAGAACAATACACAGGCAGCAGCTACCTGACAATTCCATTTTCAGATCTTTTCAAAAAGGAAAAAGCTTACTTTGTTTTTGTATATCTTTTTCTAATTCAGTCTAATGATGATCAATTTAAATGTCTAGCTACAGGCATAAAAATTTTGAAACGACAAATGTTAGGACTTTGAAAGCTGTCAGTTCATTATGATCATAAACTTATTTTTAAAATACCTTTTTATTCTTAAAACCATTTTATTCTGAAATATTTTTTGTGAAATATTTTTATTCTTAAAATACCATATGCCCCTACCTCACACCATATGCAAAGATTAACACAACATAGTTCACAGATCTAAATATAAGAATTAAAACTGTACAATGCGCATGTCTACCAACTGATGAATATATAAACAAAATGTAAATACCCATATAAAAGAATATTAATTAAAGTTTTGATACACTCTACATAACCTTATAGACATTGTGTTAAATGCAAGAAGTCACACACAAAAAGCTACATATTACATGATTCCATTTCTACAAGATGTTCAGAATAGGTAAATCTGTGGAGACACAAAACAGAATTAGTGACTGCCAGAGACTGGAGAGAGGTGAGAAGGAAAAATCACTGCTGATAGGTACCTTTCTGAGGTTGATGAAAGTGTTCTATAATTAAGTAGTGATAACAATTCAACATGTGAATATACTTTTTAAAACCCACTGAATTATATACTTTAAAAGGATGAATTTTATGTTAGGTGACTAATATTTCAATAAAGCCATTATTTTTTAAAACTACACATGTATTTCAGAAAAAGAAAAACTAGAATAGGGAAAATGTACTCCAATTCTAAGGCTACAAAAGCCCTACAAGATTTATTTTCTAAGAGAAACATTTTTCTTTTATAAAAATGAAACAACTAGAGGGACTGTGTAATTTGTCAATTTATAATACAAAAATGATCGGGTCACTCCACAAACCACTCAAGTGAACTGTACATGGAAATGTAACATCCTGCAGAGCCCGAGGGTCTTTGCCCCAGACTTCTGTACACATTAAAATGAAGCTTCCCCAAAACTGCACTTACACACTGAAAGATCAAGGAGTAAAGAGTCATGATATCTACAATTTATTCTCAAATTCTTCAGCAATAACAACAAGATTAATAAATATCAGTATTTACCTAGAGAGAAAATAAATACAGCAGTCACTAGTGAGTCTGGGTTGTAAGTAAACAATAATTCATTACATTATTCATGCAGACTTTCTCTAAATTCCAGTTTTGCTATTAAGATAACAAGTGCAGAAAGTAATAAGGTGGATTTTATATACAGTGACTCTCATTTGAGGGAGCCTAATGCAGGATTTCTTGAATTTCCTATGTGTATCCACCTGTTACCTGAGAAATTAAGTGGGGTGGTGGCAAGGGGCAGTAAAAGGAGTGTCCCCGCCAATACCAACTTCCCAGTCCTGGTTTCTCATGTGAGTTTCTTGGTGATGGGTGGCATTTGAAGAAAAAAACATATCTTACCCTAACTACTAACTTAGGAAGGTCCCAGTCCTCACTCTCCATCAGTTAAGGCACTCATCTGAAGTGCTGTCATACATGCTTGCAAGAGAAGAGTTTCTTCTCTTGTTCCTTTACTCCAAAATTATGTTTTAAACAGTTAATCTAAGTTATAAAAAATGCATTCCTATACACACATGAAAATAACTGAAAGGATATCCACTAAACTGGCAGGGGAGGAGAGGAAAAGAGAGGTGAAAAAGGGATTTCTACTTTTTACTTTGAGTATATATTCTGTGTTGTTTTTATGTGCTTCAATATTCATTATGAACATTAACTAGTTTTATAATATTTTTGAGCCTGAATATCTGGCAAATCATTTTATAATTTTTTAAAAAAAATTACTCCTCTAGTGGGATGAAATCATACAATCTCTGTAATTTACTTTAAAATATTTCAACAAAGAAAAATATTAACTAAATGTGGCCAAATATTGGTAATTATTCAATCTGGACGATGGACATATGGTCGTATTGTACTCTCTATGGTGTATTTTAATTTTTTATAATAAATATTATTTAAAGGACCATTGTAAAAAAAATGTTTAAAAGAAAGAGATTGAGGGGGGGAAAGCTGAATCCATACATAAAATTATATGAGCAATAATTTGTTTTTTGTTTTTTTGAGACAGGGTCTTGCTCTGTTGCCCAGGTTGGAGTGCAGTTGCACATCACAGCTTACTGTAGGCTGTACACATGACTGTGTTCCAATAAAACTTTATTTGCGGGAACTGAAATTTGAATTTTATGTAATTTTCACATCAGGAAATATTATTCTTTTTTTTTCAATCACTTAAAAATGTGAAACCATTCTTAGCTTACAGGCAATACAGGCCAATAGCATGTGGACTGGATTTGGTCCCCAAGCCGTATTTTGCCAGCCTCTGCTCCCATCTAAAAACATTTATCATATATACAATGCAAAAGTGTATATTTAACGTTTCTCTACCAAAAAATATGATGAGGAGTTAAACCTTTAAATAGTAATTACCTCTGGGTGATGAGGTTATAGATGGCTTTTATTTTCTTCATTATAGCTTTCAGCATTTTCCAAATATCTTAAAATAAATGTATTTCTAATAAATAATGTTTTTAAAATAATCCTTTCACTATCTTCAAAAAGAGACAGGAAGACGAAACATGGAGATTAGGAGATTGCCCATCTGTCTTGAACGTCTTCTGGAGTTCAGATTGGATTAAATAACTTCTGAGGATTTCCTTCCTGTTCTGTGATTCTGTCTCCTCACACAATCAAATGCCTGTAACATAATTCTCTTCAATTTGGAAAGCAATCCTCTCTCTCGCTTCTCTCTGAAAGTAAATTTCCGAAATTAAGTCCGTAGGCTGAGGGACCCCCTTTGCCATCTGGGCAAATGTAATTAGCAACCCTGTCTGGTGTTCAGGGAACCAGGCAGCCTCACTCTTCTCAAACCAGCCTGGAAATGCAAAACGCAGTAGCACTAAACACACACCCCCGGAGGAAGGAGGAACGCCACAAGGGGGCAGAGAATCTGCAACCCAAAGAAAAAGCAGGTTTGGCCCCAGATAGAACATACTCTTTTGTAAATTGCCCAATTATCTAAATCTCTTTCAGCAACCAAATTAAGAATGCTATAACGACTTCAATTTGTTCAGGTAAAATGGTAATTCACAAAATTGAGCATGCCTTCTTCTTGGAGCCTAGATAACGAGGGTTTTTCAAAAAGGTTAAAGCCAATTGTGTTTTTTTGTTTTTAGCTATGATAAAGGATCTGGAAAATGTATACATTTTTCTTGTCAAACAGAGATTTTTTTTTTTTTTCTAGCTCACAAGCAACCACTGCTTTACAAAAATAGTCTGTTTTATTTTTTTCTATATAGCAAAATACAACCAAATCAAATTTGAAGGGGGAAATTCCTATTTATTATAATTCCCTCATAAAAGATCCAGGAATCAAATGGAGAAATATAAGGAATATGGACAAAGGAATATCCACTAAATCTGTTTAACCACGTAAGTTACCCTAATAAAGTAGCTAGCATTGTCTCCTAATTCACACATTTAAAAGTTAGGTAAAAGATTTAACTTTTGCTTTTTCGAAGTAGCAAATAATAAAGAATAACAAATAGTAATTGTACCTACTATTTATTCAGCACTGACTTCTCAAGAAAATACTTTTCATGCATTTTTTAATAATCACGACTACCCTAGGTGTAGATAATATTGTTACTCCATTTTTCTAAATGCAAAAATTCATCTGCCCATCTCTCACCTGGACATTCCTGACTCAGGCCTACTCACGTGTATACCCTGCTCTCTTCCATCTTCCCACTGAAAGACAGGCAATCCTGCAAGCATTCTTAGATTGATAAACATAATTCTTCATCAACATGAACAGACAACTGAGGATCACAAGAACAAAACACTCTTGGTCTCATTTCTACCTCTATTTTTCTCCTTTCCTTCACAGAAAGGAAAGAGGCCAGGCAGCAAACACAGACACCCCCAAGTCTGTTGGGGGACTGAGGCCTTCCCAGGCCTCCAAAGGTGCAGAGTCCAGAGATATCCAGAGCCTGCACCGGGGAGGACAGGGCTCCCGCCAGCTCCATGGAGCCTGCAGTCAGCCCCAGCCACACCTCACAGCCTGGGGCGGAGGCTCCAGGCCCTCCCTGGGTGCCTCTCTGCTCACCCCTCCATGCTGAGCTGCTCCACTACTGGCAGGCAGCCCCCAGGGCAGCAGGCTCTGGGAGAGTGGCAGGGTCCCGTTTGTCCCTGTCTCCCACCAGCTCCATGGAGTGCAGCACCGCACTGGGCTCAGCTCTGCCTCCTCCCTGCACCCTTACTGCAGAATCAGTGGGCAAGAGCAGGAAGGCAGGGTCAGAGTCCAGAGCAGCAGAGGCTCTGGGCCTGGGGGTAGGTCTCGCCTGGCCATGAGAGAGTCTGGACACCCCAGTCAGTACAGTCGACTGGCTTGGATATGCAGGACACAGAGGACCCATCACCACCACTGCTGTTCCCACAGCCACTCCTGCTGCCACCACTGGCACCTCCCCACTGCAGCTGGAGTGGTGGCAGCAGCCACCTCAGTCTGCTGCAGTGGAGTGGGCAGCTCCAGGTGCCAGCAGAGGTGCTGGCTCTCTGCCAGGCTGCAGCTGGACCAAGCACACTGCAAACAGCTTCCACAATTGGCACTGGGGAACATGATGGCCTCCAGAAGCTTGGAGATGCCAGGAACCTCAGGGCCCTAAATACCACTGCCATCAATATTACTTGGCCTGTCGTCAGCGTTTGACACTCCTTGATTCACTTGCCTCACTTGGATTGTAAGACACTACAGTTGTCTGGTTTTTCTCCTACTTTTACTGATGGGTCTTTCTTAGTCCTTTTACTGGTTCCTTCTCATTTTCTTGATTTCTAAGCTTTAGCGAGTTCCTGGGCTTAGACTTTAGACCTCTTCTTTTTTATATTTCCTCCCTAGTAATCTCATCCGATCTTACGGCTTTAAATACCATTTCTATGCCAACACTCCCAAATTTATATCTTTATCCTAGATATCTACCAGAATTCCAGACTCATATATTAAACCACCTACTGGCCATCCCCAAACGGATGACTAATTGCATCAAAAATTAACATATCTGAAACTGAGCTCTTGATTTTCTCTTTCCATTTTACAAACCTCTCTGCCCATAAGCCTCCTTCATCTCAGTTCCTGGCCCTTCTATCCTTCCAGTTGCTCAGGCCCATGTGGAGTTATTCTGAACTCTTCCCTTTCTCTCACACTCCCCAACTAATCCTAAAAATCCTGTTGGTTCCACCTAAAATGTAAAAGAGTAGATGTAGATAAATGTGATCACTTCTCATCATCCCCATTGCCAGTACCATCCTCCAAGCCAATTCATGGACTGTCTGTATTACTGAAATGGCTTCCAGGATGGTGCACTGATTCTACATGTACCTCCCTTTCATCTATTCTCAACACAGAAGCCAAAATGAATCTGTTAAAACGTAAGCTAAACTGTGTCATTTCTCCGGACAAAATCCTCCAGAGGCTCCCCAACTCATTCAGAATGAAAGCCAAAGTCTTTATTATGACATACAAGATTCAGTGTAATCTGATCCTCAATGCCTCTCTGACCTCATCTCCCAGTCTGTTCCCCATTGCTCACCGCTGTAGCCACACTGCCCCTCACTGCCACCTGGAAGTCAACAGCTCACCTCAGGGGCTTCTCACCTACTATTTTCTCCATGTAATGTTCTCCCAAATATCTGCCTGTCTAGATCCTTCACTTGAGACACTTACTCAAAATTCATCTAAATGAAGCCTCCCTGGTCATCCTACCCAACACTTAAAACAAACAAAAAAACCCATAACCCAACACTTTATACTTTATATCCCACTCGTTTAAACTTATGTTTAAAATTTGTCATTATATAATATATTATATATTTGACTTATTTATCTGGTTTATTCTCTCTCTCCTTTTCTCTTGTAAACTCCATGAAGGGGATTTTATCTACTTGGTTTACTTCTGTATACCCAACATATAAACAAAGGCTAGAGGGAGTATGCACTTAACATCTGTTCACTGAGTGAAGAGAATAAATAATTGACTAGATAAAATATGAATTAATAAACAAAGGTCAATGAACATGCAAGAAAACAAGCCACCATGAGTGAGTCCACAGAAACCACACACACCAAAAAAACCCATATTTAGAACCCCTTCTCCAAAGATCTCAGATATTGAAGTCATTGGCACAAAATATAACTACATGGAAATATTTTTTAATTAAAAATGAAGTATTTACAAATAAGCAAGGAAAAACATCAAAATGGCCAGATTCATAAAATAATCAGATTAGATTTTTGGTAAAAACATAATTGTTGAAATGTTAGAATCCTGTGAATCCGTTAAACAGAAATTAGACATAGCTGAAGAGAATATTAGTCACTCACTTTACGTCATATACAAAAATTAACTCAAAATCAAAGACTTAAAATAAGAGCTAAAACTAAAAATTTCTTGGAAGAAAACATAGGAGCAAAGCTTTATAACTATAGATTTCATAGCAATTACTTGGATATTATACTAAAAGCACAGGCCACACACACAAAAAAAAACAGGTAAACTGGGCTACACAAAATTTTTTTAACTTCTGTGCATCACAGATTACAAGGAACAGAAGGAAAAGGCAGGGAGAAAATATTTGCAATTCATATTTTTGATAAGGGTTAATAATAACCAGTATCTACAAAGAATTTCTACAACTCAACAACAAAAACCCTGATTTTAAAAATGGGCAAAAGGACTTGAATGGACGTTTCTCCAAAGAAGATCTACAAAAGGCCAGTAAGTACATGAAAAGATATTTAACATCACTAATCATCAGTGAAATGCAAATCAGAGCCCCATACTTATTTAGCACTGCTGCTATTTTTTTTTAAATGAGAAAATAACAAGCGTTGGCAAAGATGTGGAGAAATTGGACCCTTTGTATGCTGTTGGTGAGAATGCAAAATGGTGCAGCCATGCGGCAAACAGTATGACAATTCCTCAAAAAATTGAAAATAGAATCACCGAATAATCCAGTAATTTAACTTCTGGTTATATAACCAGAAGAACTGAAAGCAGGGTCTCAGATATTTCTACATTCATGTTTATAGAAGCATTATCCACAACAGCTGAAACATGGAGGCAACCCCAGTGTTCATTGATGAATTAATGGATAAACAAAATGTGGCATATACTGTACACACAATGGAATACTATTGACTTTTACAAAAGAGAGAAATTTTGGCATGCTATAACATGATGAACCTGGAGGATATTATGGTAAGTGAAATAAGCCAGGCACAATATTACAAATACAATATGATTCTACTCATAGGAGAAACTTAGAGTAGTCAAATTCATAGAGACAAAGTAGAATAGTGACTCCCAGAAGCTGAGGGGAAGAGGAATGGGAAGTTTTTGTTTAATGGGTATAGAGTTTCAGTCTTGCAAGATTAAAAAACCTCCAGAGATTGGTTGCCCAATATGAACGTACTTAATGCTACTGAATTGTACACTTAAAAATGGTTAAAGTGGTAAATTTCATGTTATGTGTATTTTACAATTTAAAAAGAAAACCTAAGTGTGGGAAAATATTGTCTATTGTGGTTTTTTAGTGTCCCTGACCATATAAAGTACCTTGCAGAGGTTATTTGTCCCTTGAGGACAGATGATGGTCAAATCAAATGAATTTCTACTTGGTGAAATTTCATACAGTAAAGGAGACAGTGAAAAAATTCAGCCAGAAAATACTGGTCATGTTTAATTTTACATGTGCTTTGTACCTTGTTTTCCTAGTACTTGCTCTAGCTGTTATTTTATTTAATTTGACTGTGTTAAATTAAACTAAATTTGGCCTGAGGCTGTCTCTGTACCGAGTCCCTAAATAACAAATGCAATCCAATTGTACCTAAATAAACCGAAAGCCTAATTTAAGAGTATATTTTGTAACAAATAGCTGCACTTCAGCCAATCATAGCAGCTGAGCTTCAGCCAATCACAGGCTGCCAACTGATCAGACCATGTCCAAATAAGGCAAACGCTGAGCTGTAATCAATCAAGCTGTTTCTGTACCTCATTTCTGTTTTCTGTCTATAAATGCTGCCTATCCACATTGCAGAGCAGAGTTCTCTGAACCTCTTCTGGTTCTGACAGCTGTCTGATTTGCCAGTTGTTCATTGCTCAAATAAACTCTGTTAAGTTTAATTTGTCAGAAGTCTTTCTTTTAACAACTGATTATCATCAATATCGAACGGTGAAGTCCATGAGGACAGGAAGCAAGGCTGGCTTTCACTCACTTTTCTGTTCCTAGTGCCTAGATACATCTCAGTGATACTTTAGTAGATACTGAAAACAGAGGAGCCACAATATAACAGTATCAGTAAAAGCTACCATTCATTAGACATCTTCTAAGTGCTTTACATATGATTTCTTATTTGATGCTCACCACAACTCTCCCAAGTAATGTCTGCCGTTTTCCGTGTTTCCACAGGTAAGCAATAGAATTCATCTTTAACAATCCATTTATTTCTTTTCCAATATTTTGACCTCAAAGACTGAAATGGAGTTTCACTCTTGTTGCCCAGGCTGGAGTGCAATGGCATGATCTCGGCTCACTAAAACCTCCACCTACCCTGTTGTAGCGATTCTTCTGCCTCAGCCTTCTGAGTAGCTGGGATTACAGGCACCGACCACCACACCTGGCTAATTTTTGTATTTTCAGTAGAGACGAGGTTCCACCATGTTGTCCAGACTGGTTTCAAACTCTTGACCTCAGGTGTTCCGCCCACCTCTGCCTCCCAAAGTGCTTGGTTTGCAGGCGTGAGCCACTGTGCTCGGCTGACCTCAAAGACTCTTAATCAATGGTTCTTAATAAGGGAGCCCTAGATCTGCAGCATCAACATCACCTGGAAACTTGTTAAAAATGCAAATTTTAGGGTCCCACCTGAGACCCACTGAGTCAGAATCTCTGGAGCGGGATAACCAATCTGTGTTTAAACAAGCCCTGGGGGTGATTCTGAGGCAGTTTGAGGACCCACAACTGTAAAGTCTCCAGTTGGATTTTTTTTTTTTTCTTTCTTAGACTTTTTTTCCAAAATCACTCCCCTGAGTTACTTTATAATACTGGTTATAAAAGTTTGAGGGCCCAGAACAAGGTTAGCTGTTTGGTGAGTCATTGGTAACTCAGGTGTTTGCAAATTGGTAACTATACACACATTATGAACATTTCCGCTAAAAGCAAAAGAAAAACACTTTGAGCTCATATTTTGCTACAAGGCCAAAGTTATTGTTTCATTCATTTTATTGAATATGCTTTGGATTGCCTCTGTAAAAGATTAGTTTTCATGTGAAATTCTCTCCATAAAAGTTTATATTTCACCAGTTCTTTTCCTTATGTCATGACCCCTACCCAAAATAAATTTAAAAGTTATTTAGCAACAACACTAATGTCAATAATAATAGCTTCCTTTGTTTTATCATTAAAGGAAGTTTTTGGAGACTTCTTTAGAATGTTAATGTATCTACTGCAAAGACCCACTTTTGTAGACTTAACTTTGTTATATTAGTATCTGATACTATGAGAAAGACAAATATGCATGCATGAGAAGAATCAACTCGGTAAGGCAAAAGTGAGTCTGAAAATTTCTTCCAAAGAATCATAAATTTTTGCAAAAGTGAGTTAGCCACTCATGGTAAGTTCTAACAAATTAGGTTAAATTGTGATTTTCTGAAATGTGGTTTGGAAAATGTATGCACCAGGGAAATAAATGAATTGGAAGAGAAAGAATAGTATTCACAGTATGAAAAGATACAAAGTGGACTAGATTCCTCTACCTAGAAGTCATATGTAAACAGTACTTATAGACAGAAAAGAAAGGCAGCAAAACTCCTCCACCAATGTTAGTAAACCCCAGCAAAAGTTTTCCAGTCTCTCAAGTCAAAACAAGTCAAAATAATCCAGTAAGTTGGCTTTAACTCACACGTCATATTAAGTGCTGAAGTGAAGTAACTGATGACTTGGCTTCCTTGATCTGATCAAAATTAAAATCCTCTTCACTCCCATCTCCTTTTTGTGGAAAAAAAAAAAAATGCATATATTTTTTCTGTTACTTTTCGATTACTTTGCTTTTTAAATGCAGTTCTTAGCTTTGTGTTATGTTTATCAAATACTAATAACTCACTTGATTGGGCCATTGCTCTGGGCCAAGTATACACTAAGGACTCCCCTTACATTGTTTAATTCAACTCCCACAACACCCCTGTGAAGTGGAAGCGTTACCAGCGGAGGGTGTCTAGGTTCTAGGCGTCTTGAACAAACAATGGGACACAATGCACAAACAAAGCAAAGAAAGAATGCAGTGACAAAAGCAGAAATTCACTGAACGTAAAACAACACTCCACGGTGTGGAGCGGGCCTGAGCACAGAGGCTCAAGGGCCCCATTACAGAATTTTGGGGGGTTTAAGTATCCTCTGGAGGTTTCCACTGGTTACCTGGTGTACGTTTTATGTAAATAAAGAGGATATAGTAAGGTTACAAAGTCATTTACTTGGCATATGCCCTCGGGAGAGGGTATTTCCTGTCATAGCTTAAGTGTGGATCGGGCTTATGTTCCCTGCCTGCAGATCCTATTTTCCGGCCTCAGAAGGTGATACCCTCTTTGCATATGAGAGAACCAAAGATAGATGAGAAAACTTTCCTGAGATCACACTCTGGTAACTGGTGTAGCCGATACCAGGAAGCAAAAAGTCATCTGTCTTAGGCAAAGTGAATGTTCCTCACCAAAGTAAAAAGCACAACAGAATACAAAACAGACAAAAACGCCAACAGGGTAGACCAGAGATGAGCTGTCCGGGATGAACTTGCAGAGACAAAGGGAAGTAGTAAATGGAGATTTTAATTCAACTAAAGAGATGAAGTTGTTTATAAAGAACACTTTAGTTCCCAAGAAACCACAGGAAGGCTATGTTCCTCATGGAAAAAGAAAGGGAAAGAGGAGGATTTTTCCTCCATACAATTACCATGACCTCCTGAAACCTGTCAAGCAGTGGTTCTCAAAGTGCGGCATGGGGCCCAGCAGCATGGGTAGCACCTGATGGCTTGCTGGAAAAGAAAGTTCTAAGTCCCCGTTAGAGCTACAGATATGCAGACTCTGGAGTGAGGCCCACTAGCCTGTCTTAACAAGTCCTGCAGACAGTTCTGATGTACATTCAAGTTTCTTTTGTGACATCCTGGGAAAACTTAGCAGTATGGCTTATTACAAACATTTCCATGTTTAAATCTTGGACCTGCTTACAGTGAAATTAATATTAACTCACTTAAGAATATTAATCCCATTCGGCTAAATGTTTTACCAAAACTACCTAAGCTAATGCTTCGAGCCCCTACGTTTAAAATAACAAAGCAAACACTTTTCGAACACTGACTATACACCAGGGACTCTTCTAAGTGTTTTACATTGATTAACTCATTTAGTCTTCATAAAAACGTATGAGATTTGTACTATTTTTACCCTCTTTTTACAAATAAAGACACTGAGGTTGAAATAGATTAAGTAACCTGCCCAAGTCCCACAGTGAGTAAAAGACAGCTGAGATCTGCACGTAGGCCACACAAGTCTAGAGTCCCTGTTCCTAACTGCTAGACTATCTTGGGGCAAAAACTCTGTAAAAAAAATCTATGTAAAGGATATTTGTAGGAGAAAGAGAGAGAAAGGAAGGAAGGAAGGAGAAAGGAAAGAAAAAAAGGGAAAGAAAAGAGAGAGAAAGAAAAAAGGAACGAAGGAAAGAAGAAAGGAAGGAGAGAAAAAAAGAGTACCTATGAAATTTGAATTTTGAAGAATTTTAACCATACTTGTCAAACCAGTCAACATATTAGAGGCAAAAATCAGAGTCCTATAATTTCATGATGTTAAAAGTCTCCGGAAACATATGTTAGAAGACTTTTGGAAGTCTTGGGACATTTGGAAGAAATATTAAGCTTAGGTGATTTTGTAACTCTACTGATTTTAAGATTCTGTGAAGGTATTTTGGAAACAATTTCTTTCTCGGCTTCTGTTTCCAAATTACATAATCATCTTCATCCTGTGGCAGTGCATTTATCCTGTAGTATATAACCAAGAACCACTCCAGAAAGCAAACTGCACTGACAGGTGAAATATACACTCGGTTTATCACATTTTGGCCTAAACAAGGAGCACAATAAGTAGACTGGAAGACTTTACTCTGAGCCCCACAACTCCTATTCTCAATATTTAATGACTGGGTTTTTTTTTTTTTCATACTCTTTCTGAATATCTGGCTTATTGGCTCTATACCAAATTAATTTTTGTTGTACTAGTGTATATGTAGTTAACCTGAAAACAGAGTGAGAGTGTTGTGAATGCAAAAAGTTTAAAGAGTTCTGCTGCTGGTTCCGGCCTACTCCATGGAAATTCTGAGGCTCTGCTTACTTGAAAGGTCAAAGCTGGATATCCTCTTCCTGTTAAAACCTGGGAAGTTTTTATCACTGCTACTTTGCAAAAGAGGTTAGTTTTCTGGTGACTGAGGAGGAGAAGAAAGGCTGGGATAGAGGGTGGGTTCCAGGCAAGATGGTGCCCAGGCAATCCGAGAGCTGCTGCCTCTCCACATCACAAAGAATGTATTAGGATTTGGTTCAGTGCCGAAAGGAAAGACATACCAAGAAGAAAATTACTTAAAATAGTGTCTTTGCTTTTTACATGACAGGAGTATTGCCCTTGCAAAATTCCTGCCACCACCATCACCTCATCTGGGACTTCTTGAGACATGGAGAACAAAGGTATATGTGGCCACTTGGAAATGAGGGGGATGATAATGCATGTCATTTGTTGGGATTAGAAAATAAAGAGGTCTCTGAAGTCGTGTGTCTTGTCCCATTTCCTTTACCAAATCTTCCATCATGTGTCCTACCAAAGTAGGAAGCTTTCCCAGATCCTTTGTGAGACCTTTGAACTCTTCCTATTTCGAAGGAAAGAAGCTGGTCTCTTCCCACATATTGGTAACTGTCAGTGGCTTGCTCTGGTTCCACCTGAAATATGCTCTATCATTGTCAGATCAAAAAAATTACCCACAAATCTACCTCCCAATGCATAACCAAAGTTGGAGATGTTGCTGAAGAGCTCCAGGAAAAGAAAAAAGAAATTTTATGCCACAAGCTTGGCTAAGGTAGGTTAATGAAAGATCTCTTTTAAATGATAATATTCTGAGACCTAAACATTGACAAGACTCAGAACCATCCAAAGTATGAGCGTTCCAGGCAGAAGAAATAGTTAAGTGCAGAACCCAGAGACAGAAACCAAGATTCCATGCTCAGAACCAGAAAGGTGAGTGTGGCAGGGGAAGGCTGCTCAGAGTGTTGTCTTCAACAGGTTGTCCACAACGAGGGAAGGGATTTGTGCCAGCATGTAATTCAAAGTACTGCTCTTTCAGCAAAAAATCTTACCTCCAAAAAAAAGCAGCTGAACTAAACAGTATACTTAGTGATGTAACTGATTCTTTTATGGGACTATTTTTTTGGCATTTTGAAAATATGTGAAGAATCAGTTTAGTTTAAGATTATAAATATTTGACAAAATTTCTGTGGTTTTGTACTTTAAAGATACTTTAATATCTTTTACTGTTAAAATAAGGATTAAACAATAAGCCAGGCACAGTGGCTCATGCCTGTAATCCCAGCACTTTGGAAGCCAAGGCAGGTGGGTCACTTGAGGCCAGGAGTTTGAGGCCAGCCTGGCCAACATGGTGAAACCACGTCTCTACTAAATATACAAAAATTAGCCAGGCATGGTGGTGTGTGCCTGAAATCCCAGCTATTTCAGGCAGGCTGAGGCATATGAATTCCTTGAACCCAGAAGGGAGAGATTGCAGTGAGCAGAGATCACACACTGCACCCCAGCCTGGGTAACAGAGTGACATTCTGTCTCCAAAAAATAAATAAATAAATAAAATTTAATATTCCAAAAATCTTCTACAATCTGATCATCGCCATATTTTTATTTTTAGTAACATTTCGTTCTTTGCTCCTATAAATATCCTTATATAGTTTCAATCATATTGGACACACATTTTTGCATTTTCAGTTAATATTAAATCTCATGCATTTTACATATCTATAAATAGAAATAATAAGAGTCACTTTAAAACATAATCACCAATTGCATTTTTTTTTTTTGAGATGGAGTTTCGCTCTTGTTACCCAGGCTGGAGTGGGATTACAGGCACGTGCCACCATGCCCAGCTAATTTTTTGTATTTTTAGTAGAGACAGGGTTTCACCATGTTGACCAGGATGGTCTCGATCTCTCGACCTTGTGATGCACCCGCCTTGGCCTCCCAAAGTGCTGGGATTACAGGCTTGAGCCACCGCGCCCGGCTCACCAATTGCATTTTTAACAATTGATTTAAGCACCTATCTTTCATGAAAAATTTATTTCCTTTTTTTTTTTTTTCTCTTACAAATAGCTTTGCTATGAAAATCTAGGTACACACTCTTTTTCCTTCTTTTGGATTATATCCTTTAAAGAACTCCCAGAAGTTGAATTACTGTGTCAAAGAATATGAACCCACATTTGCTATGTATTGCTTTGTTGCTTTCTAAAAGGGTTATAGACATTTAATGATTTAGAATTTTATCTGCAGAATTTTTAATGTAGTGCAAGACATTTGGTACCTGTTGAACTGTTTTCTTTTCTTTTCTTTTCTTTCTTTTTTTTTTTTTTTCTGTAAGACGGAGTCTTGCTCTGTTGCCCAGGCTGGAGTGCAGTGGCCTGATCTCGGCTCACTGCAACCTCTGCCTCCCCGATTCAGCAATTTTCCTGCCTCAGCCTCCCAAGTAGCTGGGATTACAGGCACACACCACCATGCCTAGCTAATTTTTTTGTATTTTTGGTAGAGATGGGATTTTCACCATGTTGGCCAGGCTGGTCTTGAACTCCTGACCTCGTGATCCACCGGCCTTGTCCTCCCAAAGTACTAGGATTACAGGCGTGATGTTTTCTTTAGAGTTCTCAGTTCCGTGACAGTTGGGATCCACAAGTGAATTTATGCAAAAGATTGTAATATATATATATATATATATAATACAAAACATACTTTAATATCTTTAATATCTTCCATTACAAAAGATTGTACTATATATGTAAGACAATATATATATATAGTACAATCTTTTTATTAACTGGGTATATATATTTCTACAATTCAGTTAATAAAATGATTAATAAAATTGCTTATTGCAACAATTTCTGAGAGACATTAGTCATTAACAGCTAAAATTTTAAGCACAGTACTCAAAAAAACAGACATAATCCCTGAATAGAGCCATTGGTCCTTCTGGAGATTTTCTGTAACCCTGACATGTAAAGGTACCTAACCACACAGTCCAGGAACCAGTGATATAGGAGCTAAAAAGCAAAACATTATTTAGGCAGTTAATAAAAGAGTTCGCAGTGGAATTTCCTTTTAACAAAAATTAGCCCACAAATCATTTCTTTTCTAACAAAGGCCAGCTTGTAAAATCGAGCTGCACACAGAGATAAGAAAGCTGGAAGTTTGCACAGCTAAATGTCAGCAGATGTGCCAATAGGAAAAGACTACCTGGGGGCCAGGAATATTCAACATGGAGGTTCCTTCTTCCCTTTTCTTTGTTTCCTCGTGTTCGGTAAAAAAGCAGGCAACATGGCACCAGCCAGGTGGAGACCCCATCTGCATAATGAAAACTCGATGGGATGTCCAGTTTCTCGGCGCTATGTAAATGACACACGTGGTCCAACCAATCTTTGGGCCCTATGTAAATCAGACACCACCTCCTTAAGCTCATCTATAAAACCAGCTGCATCTTACTGAGAACCCAGAAACCCGTTGGGGACCCCTTCCTTTGCACAAAAAAGCTGTCTTTTTTCTTTCGCCCATTAAACTTCTGCTCTTAAACCCACTCCTCGTATGTCCACATCCTCAACTTCCTTGGCGTGAGACAACAAACATCAGGTATTACCCCAAATGAAGCCACTTCCTCAGGCTGACCTTGGGTTGTGATCCAAGTTCACTTTGCTACAAAGGAAATAGGCTTGTACCTGCAGAACTGGGAAGAATCTAATTCATTACACACAGAAATCGGGAAATTAGTCAATAGAAGAATTCACCTAGATAACACCCAGGAGCAAACCAACCAACCAAACTGAAAAAGGAGAAGCATTTGGTTCATCTCATTTAGTTTTTAAAAGAGTAACATTGAATTTTGATGTATTAACTAAATGCTGCTAATTCACAGAGCTAGGCATGAAGATTCTTCTCTTTAGTTTTTCAAGGACATTAATTAAGATCCTAGCCATTTTTGCATTAGTAGCAATATCATAGAATTTCAAAGTACATTTTTTCTTCGCATCCTTTCATAACTTCCCGGTCACTAACAGCTGTGACAGGTTTACACAGGCAGAAGTAGAAGATGTCAATTACCCTGTGTATGGTTCTTGTCTTCCATGACTTTAAAAAGAAGACATGGTTTAAAGACAGCCAAGCCCAGAGCCAAAGTGGGATGCTATTAGGTTCTCCTCAAGGTCAGCACTCCAGCCGGTTTTGGCTTTTGTCAGTCCTTAAAAGCCTGATAATCTGCTGCATTCAGCCACCAGTTTTTGTAGATACCATGCTGGGCATTCAGTAACATCCTTGCCTCTGTTCCGTGTATAACTTTGACACTAACCCCTCATTAAATCCACTATGTAGAGGACAGAAAATATCACTTCTCCGTCGGAATGTTTACTTGTGGGATTCTGCAGTGTTGAGTCCTACTTGCCACCTGAGAAGGTTACATACCATGACAAACTGTAGGTCACACTGTACTTTGAAGAACCTTCCCCAAAAAGGCTGATTTTGGGGACAGGATCAGCAGTGCTGAATGGAGTTGCTGTTTGTGGACAAAGTTTTCAGGTCAAAGGTGAGAAAAAGAAGTAGCAGCACGAACAGCAGGAGGCCTTAGCTAGCAGCCTCTTCCACAGTAGTCACTAATCAAAGGGCTGGCTTCCACGTGCACAAAGTGAAAGAGGCTTTTCATTTCCATGAGGTCTCTTCAGGCATGCATATGCAGGTACACACACCCCATAAATCTTAGTAACCATCTTCAAAGATGAGGAGAAAATTTAGGTGCACCTGCTGTGTCAACTCGACTTGCCATGGGCAAACTGCATGCAGACAACACTAATTGTAGAAGCTTCCTCAGAGCCTGTATCAGAATGAATCTTATTACGAAATACCTCACTTGAGGGTTTTGTTTTTAAATGCATTCATTGAGTAAACAAGAATGTAAAGAAAAAGGAAATTACCAAAACAATATTCCTATTGAAAGTTTAAAAATAAAGCAAGTCTGTCTTAAAGATTTTTTGAGCTCTATTTTTTCAATTCAGTACCATCAAGTGTTTTTATATTTAGAATCAAAATTTTCTCTGCATTCGAAATGTCCTACCTGGTCATTTTCATGCTGCCAAGGAAACTGACTACTGAGTAGATTGATTTATACTGTGGCATATAGCCTGGTTAAAAAATAAAGTTACGAAGAAAAAAAAAAGGGAGGGAAAAAGCCACCTTTACTCATTTAAAAAGACAAACACTGCATGACCTCATCGATATGTGAAACAGGCAAACTCCTAGAAGCAGCCAGTAGAGTGGAAGCTGGGGATTCAGTGGAGAGGTAGCTGGTGGGAGAGATGAGAATAGGAGAGATGGTCAAAGGATACAGAGTGTCGGTTAGGAGGAATAAGTTTTAGAGATGTATTGCATAGCATGGTGAGCACAGTCAGTAATAATGCATTGTATATTTCGAAACTGCTGAAAGTAGATTTTTAAAATTCTCACCACAAAAAACGGCAAGTAGGTGGGGTGATAAATATGTTAATTAGCTTGATTTGCTCTCCTACAATGTATACATACATCAAAACAACACATTGTACCCCACAAATGTATTCAATTATTTACTAATTAAAATTTTTTTTAATAAATAAGTTTTTAAAACCTAAAACTAAAACAAAAAAGTTTGAATGAAGTAGCTGAGATATATCTTCTGTAACTTTCAATAGAATATTTTAGAATGGTGGTATTTTATTGTTAAAGAATAATTTGGGGGCGTGGGATTGAAGGGAGGGAACTTAACTATGGGTCAATAGACGTAGCAAACCACCATGGCACACGTATACTATGTAAAATACCTGCACATTCTGCACATGGATCCAGGCTTTTTTAGAAGTATAATAAAATTAAAATAAAAAATAATTTGCTTGACCTCATGCCATATAAAAAAGTTAAGTTGTGATCAATCATAGATCTAAAACAAGAGCTGAGACTAAAAAATATCTAGAAGAAAATCTTTGTGAACTTGGGTAGGCAAAGAATTCTTAGATAGGACACACAAAGCATGATCCCTAAAAGAAAAATATTAACCAGTTAGATTTTATCAAATTAGAAACGTCTGCTCTTTGAATAACATGATTAAGAAAATGAAAAGGCAAATGACAGACTAAGACAAAATGTTTGCGCACCACTATCTCATGAAGAACTTTTATTTAGAACATATAAAGAATTCTTACAATTCATAATTCAGTAAGAACAAATATAACACAATTTTTTTTAAAAAAAATGTTTGAAAGAAGAGATGCAAATTGCAAATCAGCAAATAAACACATGAAAAGATGCTCAATGTCATTAATTCTAATGGAAATACAAATCAAAACCACAATGAGATAACAGCACACACTCGTTTGAATTTTTTTAAAAGAAAAAAAACACCAATAATACCAAGTGCTGGTGAATGGAGAGATATGGAAATCTCTTATATTGCTGATGGGAATCATCGAAAACTGAAAACACCCCAAATATCTTTCAGTGAATAAAGGATCAAATTATGCTACAACCATGCAATGAAATTCTGTTCAGCAATAAAAAAGGAATGAACAGACTACTGATTCATGCAATGTGGATGAATCTTCAAATCCATTTTACAACGTGAAAGAAGACTAAAAATGCCATATGTGTAGAAATCTGACATTTATAAGACCTTATAAAAAAGGCAAAACTATGGAGACAAAAATAGAGCAGTGTTTCGAGGGATTGAGGCAGGGGAAGAAGTTGATTACACTTGGTATTAGCCAAAAGGCCGTGAAGTGGAAGAAGTTGATTACAAAGGAGGCTGGGAGACGTTTTAGGGTGAGGGAATGGTACTATATCTTGATGTGGTAGTGGTTACCCAACTGCATTTGGCAAAACTCATAGATCTGTCAAAGGTACATTTTATCAGATGTAAATTACACCTCAGTAAGAAAAACTAAATTCAATTCCTATTTCTTGCCAGATTAAAAATCAATTTTAGGTACATTAAAGATTAAAACATAAAAGACAAAATAAAACATTTAATACCCAACGCAGGAAACTATAATTTAAGATATTAGATTAGGGAAGAATTCCTTAAATAAGGCACGACATAGGAAAAGATGGATATATTTGATGACTTCTGTTCATCTGTTCATCAGAAGATGCACAAAGAGAGTGAAAAGTAAAGCCCCAAATGACAAGAAGAGATTTTCAACATTCATAATTATCAAAAAGGTATCAAGAATATACAATTAATTACTACAAAATAATGAAACAAGTACTCAAATAGAAAAAACCGAGCAAATACCAAAGTCAACTGACTTTAGTTACGCACTCTAGAGCGCACACATCTGAATGTTCTGTTGATGGCCTGCGATGTTAAGTGAATAATAAGATTAAGACACAGAAGAATACCTAAAGTATAATCCCATTGGTATCAAATTCCAAAACAGACAAAATTAACAATGATTTGCTTGATAGTACATATATCAGCTATTAAACAATAACGAAAAGTGAGGGCATAATGGCACAAAATTCACAACGATGGTTCATTTTGAAATGATGGAGGGAAAGGAGGGAGTTACAGGTTTTCTATTTCTTAACCTAGTGGCAGCTTCACACATTTTTTTTTTTATTATGTAAAGTGTGCATATGTGTTATATATGCTCTTATGTTTATGATTGTGTTTGTTCTAGTCCTCTAAGAAACAGATGCCAAAAATGGGGGTTGAACATGCAAGAGACTTATTAGGGAAATACCTGGAAGGGACCGCAGTGCAGATCTGATACCTCTGAAGGAAGAGAAGGAAGCAGGATTCCATAGGCAGAACTTTGGACTGCAGAGTAGTTCTAAGAAAGTTTCAGCCAGATCCATAATCCATAAGGAGTCAAGGTCACCCATGAGAAGTCCCTATTTTGCAGGAACAGTGTTCTTGTCATACCCAGCCACTGGTTGGGATCAGCCTTGGAAATCATGGTCTTGGTATGAATTCAGAGGTGCTTTCAGAAGGCAGTAGCTGTGATGTCATTCAGCTACATTCCCCACAGCAGGAGATTTGAAAAGTGCTTTTTTGTGGCTGCCACGATAAGTATGTTTCAAACTTTTTAAAAAACTAAATGGTAAGGAAAATGGGCAAAGGATGTTCAACAAACAGTTCCAAAAAAGAAAATCAAATGGCCCTGAAACAAATAAAATGATGTTCAGCATCACTCAAACTGGGACAATTAACTTTCAGATTAAATTGCATTGAGAGGCTCTTTGATGATCTAGGTGATTCCAAGTCTAGGGCAGGGAAAGTACAAAGGCAAGGCTAGCTTTTTGTTTATTACAGAATGATGTTATCGATACACGTAGAAGCAACACTGGCATTAGGGGAAAAAAAATCACCTTTTTTCAGTCCCCAAGGCAATAACTGATTTGGCAAAGATAGCATTGGCTATCTTTGCTAAAACACGGCGCAAAGTCTCACCCACCAGTTACTGACCAAATACAAAGACAAACTGTACATTACCGCTGGAGAGATCCAGGGGTCATCAGCCTTAACCAAGTAATCAAACCTGAGGACAGACCCAGTGGGGAAACCTGAGTGTGCGTGTCCCAGCTCACCTCACACTTTCAGGGCCTGGAGCTCAAGAACATACATAGGCTCAATGCCATTGTCTAGACATTTAAAACTTGTTAATGACCAACTTTCATAAAGTACATTTTATTCTCATATCTTGACAAATATACCTTTATAATGTGTATTAAATGCACGTAAGATACATCCAAAGCTATGGTTTTCAAACAAGGTTTTTAAGATAACTGAAACTTGGAAAAATATCAAAGACAACTGTATTTTATGATTAATTTTATTTTTATTTATTTATTTTTTGAGACAGCCTCTTGCCCTGTCACCCAAGCTGGACCAGTGGCGTGATCATGGCTTACTGCAGCCTCAACATCCTGGGCTCAAGGGATCTTCCTGTCTCAGCCTCCTGGGACTACAGGCATGCGCCACTATGCCCAATCAATTTCTGTATTTTTGTAGAGATAAGGTTTCACCATGTTGCCCAGGGTGGTCTCAAACTCGTGAGCTCAAGCAATCCACCTACCTTGGCCTCCCAGAGTGCTAGGCTTACAGGTGTGAGCCACTGTGCTTGGCTTATTATTGTGCACACGTGAATGTTGTATTGCTGGGCTGTGATTCTGTAATAAAATAGACATGCATAGTTTTATAAGTTATATATTTATTTAGAAAAAATTACTTTATGCTACCTTCACTTTACTAAAATCACTAACTAGGTTGTTATAATTAGCAATTTCACATGAATTGTGCCCTGTAGATAGTAATAATCTAAAAGACTAAAAATAAAATATAATGGTATTTAGATAGCTAAAATTTGAATATTTTATCAAAAATATAGGTTAAATAAATATAAATATATAAAATTTAAATTTACTTTTTATATATGCTTTCCAAAAATATTAATTTTCTTCTAAATATTAAAAATAATCTATTAAAAGGCAAATACAATTTGCCACTAACAAAAATCAAAATTTTATATAGGGTTAAACGAAAAGTATTTAATAAAGCTGCAAGTATATTTCCTTCTTTTGAAAACTTAGTGAAAGCTTATTACATACTTACAAGGAATATGGGGTTTCTTTACAATTCAAGTGTTCAATAGTCATCCAGTTACCCATATAAATATTAGATATTACACTTCACACATATATATGAACTGTTTGATACTAAAATGTGCAACTGTTACATACACCACACAAAATTATGAGTATTTCTGGAATCTCAGCTTCCAAGGTTAAGAAAAGCATGAAAATGGATGCTTGGTAGTACTGGAGGCAATCCTTCATTATGCAAGAGTGTTCTGCATTCATGTTGAGAAGAATGATTTTGTGAGTTAAGTTGTGTTGTCCTCTAAGTTCTTCTACCCCTCACCTCCTCATTGCATGCAAAAGCAGTGTCCCTCCATCATGGGCAGGGGCGCAAATCTAACTTTTCAGGGCACTGAGAACACTTTGGCTTCTAAGGATACAATGTGAAGAAGCATTTCCCTGGGGCCCAAACAGTGTTAGTGACATCAAGAGGAAACAAGCCAATGAATTGAGAATGGCACACTTTTTACAGGACAATTGGCCTGGTCTCCTTGAAAAGTTAGTATCATGGCTGAAAAGGCTAAAGGAATTAGGTTAAGAAACTAAGGCCATGTATCAGTCAGACATACCAGATGAAGCTTGATCTATTCCTGGTTCCAAAAAGTAAAACGTTGATAAAAGACTTGGCACAGTTAGGGAAATCTGATCAGGGACTGGCTAGCAGATGATACTATGAAATTATTGTTAAGATTTTGTAGCTTTAATAATGGCATTGTGGTTATATAGAAGGATGGTTTTATTTTTTAGGAAGTGCACACTGAACTCTTTAGCAATAACGTGTCATGTCATTAGCAACTTACTTTCAAATAATTCAGGAAAATATGTTTCTCAACTGAGAAACTGGTAAACATGCATATCACTATGGGGAACAGGTTGTGGTAAACAGGCAGCATTTCATAACTCTTAGGAATGTACATTGATAAGACCTGTAGAACAAACAATTTAACAAGGTCTAATGTGCAAACCCACAAATCTTTTAAGGCAAAAATTCCACCACTGGGAATCTACCTTACAGATACACTGGTACATGTGCAAAATGGTTCATGTCCATCAGCAGAGAAATGACCAAATCAATTATGACATGTGCATACAATGGAGTACTACACAGGGGGAAAACAGATGCTTTTAAGGTAGTGGTACAGAACGATCTCTATTACTAAGTGGAAAAAAAGCAAGGCACTGAAATCATTATAGTGTGATCCTATTTGTTTAAAAGAGAAGAAATATTTATGCATAAATTCTTTTTATGGCAGGATGCATAGGAAGTTAATCACAATGGTGTCCAAAAGGAGGAGAATGAGGTCTCTGAGATGAGAAGGATACTTTTCCCTGATGATTTTTGAATTTTAAATATGTGAATGAATCACTTACTCAAACCAATTTAAAAACTATCCACAAAATGCAAAGGCAGGTATCATGAATGTCAGACAAAGGTTTAATAACTATAATATATAAATAATGTACAGACCATTAAGAAAAGAAAACAGAGGGCTGAGTGGTGTCGGTTGTCGTTGACATTGCTTATAATGCTGCTGTAGGTTGACCTTTAACAGATTTCATTACTGGTTTTAAATTGTCTACAAACAATATACCCTCATATGACCTGTACCCAGGGTAGACTGCTGCCATGGTCCTGCCCTTAGTATGTGTCTGTCCCAACAGAACACTGGGTAAATGTCATGGGCAGGCAATTGACATACAGGGAAAAAAAAGAGAGGGAGAGAGACAGACAGAGGTGGGGAGATGGGTAGGGAAACAGAAAAAGAAAAGCCACCTCAAAATAGGTTCAACTTCATTACTAATCTTTTAAATCCAATTTAAAATATCTATGGAATAACATTTTCACAGGGGATTCTTAAGGTAGTAACATGCCATAGTGGAAAGTAATTGAAGAAGTAAGAAACCAGATTTTTAAATGTTCATAACCTCTGACCTCAAAATTCCATTTCTGGAAATTTATCTAAAGAATATAATCAGACGTGGGAACAAAAGCGTATTATTTACAACAGAAAAAAAATGAAAAAGTAAATCCCATAATAAGATACTAAGTAAATTATATCCACATTATGAGAAACTATATAAGCAATCATTAAAAATAACGCTACAAAATAATGTTTATTGACTTGGAAATGTTAACAAGGCCATTAAAACCATATGTAGCAAAAAAAATTTTTAACATGATAAAATTAACGTAAAACTTACCACTTTTTTTTTTTTTTTTTTTGAGACGGAGTTTCACTCTTGTTACCCAGGCTGGAGTGCAATGGCGCGATCTCGGCTCACCGCAACCTCCGCCTCCTGGGCTCAGGCAATTCTCCTGCCTCAACCTCCTGAGTAGCTGGGATTACAGGCACGCGCCACCATGCCCAGCTAATTTTTTGTATTTTTAGTAGAGACGGGGTTTCACCATGTTGACCAGGATGGTCTCGATCTTTCGACCTCGTGATCCACCCGCCTCGGCCTCCCAAAGTGCTGGGATTACAGGCTTGAGCCACCGCGCCCGGCCTCTAAAACTTACCACTTTAACCACTTGTAAGTGTACAGTTCAGTGGCACTAGGCACATTAACATTGTTATGCCCCTTCTACCACTGCCCATCTCCAGAACTTCTCTCATCTCGTAAAGCTGAAACTTCATATCCACTAAGCAGTCTTTCGTTTCTCCCTCCCTTCAATCCCTAGTAACCACAGTTCTACTTTCTGTTTCTAAGACTTCGACTATTCTACGTACTTTATATATAAGGGAACTCATACAGTATTTGTCCTTTGTAACAGGCTTATTTCATTTTGCATGATGTCCTCAAGGTACATCCATGTTGTAAGATGCATCAGAATTTCCTTCTTTTTTTTTGATCTTGTTGCACAGGCTGGAGTGTAATAGCGCGATCTCAGCTCACTGCAACCTCCACCTCCCAGGTTCAAGCAATTCTCCTGCCTCAGCCTCCTGAGTAGCTGGGATTACAGGCATGGGCCCCCACGCCTCGTTAATTTTGTATTTTTAGTAGAGACAGGGTTTCTCCATGTTGGACAGGCTGGTCTTGAACTCCCGACCTCAGGTGATCCACCCACCCCGGCCTCCCAAAGTGCTGGGATTTACAGGCATGAGCCACCGTGCCCGGCCAGAATTTCCTTTTTTAAGGCTGAAAAAATTCTGTTATTTGGATATACTATATTTTTTTTAATCCATTTGTCTGTCAGTGAATACTTGGGTTGCTTCTACCCTTTGGCTATTGTGAATAATGTTGTTATGGGTGTACAAACATCTGTTCAGGTCCTCAATTTCAACTCTTTTAGATGTACACACAGAAGTGGAATTGCTGGATCATATGGAAATTCTAGTTTTAATTTTGTGAGGATCTGCCGTACTGTTTTCTGCAGCAACTGCACACTTTTTCATTCCCACCAATAGTACACAACAGTTCCAGTCTCCACATCCTCACCAACACTGGTTGTTCTCTGTTTTTCTGAAAATAGTCATCCTATTGGGTGTGAAGTGGTATTTCATTGTGGTTTTGATTTGTACTTCCCTAATATTAGTGATGCTGAGCATCTTTTCATATACTTACTAGAAAGCAACCATTTTCATAACAGGAAAAAAAGTTTTTATATAAATATTATATAGGGGAAAAATGAAAAGAATAGACATCAAAATATTTACAGGGTACTGATATACTGTTTAGCAAATATCGGCTCCCTTCTCCAAGTATCACCGTGGGAGGAGTATAGTTCCCTGCCCATTCAAGTTGGACTTCTCCACCATTGTGCCTTGATTTGGGCAATGGAGTATGGCAGATCTAATTGCAGACCTTAAGAAATAGCATGTTTCTACTAATCCTCTGAGTAGACATGTTCCTCGTAATCACTGAGTTTAAGAAATAAAGTGACATCTATGAAGCAAACCTAAAATTGGCCTGTAGCCTGAAACAGAGCTGCCCAAGCCTACCCATGGAACTGTAAACAAGAGATAATCGCTCATTGTTTCATGCCGCTGAGATCTTTGAAGCCATTTGTTACACTGAAAAAGCTAACTAGTACATAGAGATTATCTCTGGATAGTGAAATTAAGTGTTTTTTAAATTATCTGTGCTTCTAAGTATTTTCCCAATTTTCCACTATAAATATGTACTGTTTCTAATATTACTTAAAAACCTAAAATATTTCATGCCAAATATGTGGTTTTTTTCCTGCTACAAATCACATATTTTAAAAGTATATTTCTTTAAATTTTGAATTTGTTTCACAATAAGCATGTCTTACTTTTGTAACTAGGAAAAAAATAATAAAGATTTTCTTTTCTTTTTTTTTTCCTGGAATAATGGTCATTCATGAATCCCAAAAGGGACTTCAAGGATTTAGTAGTGAAGCCAAGTAGACTAAGGATAAATCATCCTTCTTTATTGGTTGCTTGGGGCTGGGGTGGGACTGGAAAGTGATTAAAATGGCACTGAGTTTTTATTTGGGGTGTAGAAATGTTTTAAACTTGGATTGTAATCATGGTTATAAAATTTGCTAAGGACCATTGAATTATATATTCAAAACGGGTGAATTTTGTGGTATGTGAATTACCTTTCAATAGTTTTTTTTTTTTTTCCTCTACGTGACAATTTAAAGGAATAGAACTTCAGTTTCAAGAACTGAAACTACAAATAACTCTTTGTCCTAATAAAAACACAGACAACAATAAAAATAAAAATAAAAAATAAATATACAGACTCTCATTGAAAAGATAGACTAAGCGTCTTTGTGGGAGGTTGGGGAGGGGGAAGCCACAACCCTGAATTTAACAGGAACACCTTCCTTTCACTGAGAAAACTATGATTTGCAATCACATTCTCCTGAACAGTCTCAGATCGTCCCAGATAGCGTGTAAGAGTGAGGTTTCTGGTCAGAGGTTTAGTAATGGAATGGATTCGTGTTTTTGGAAGCCAGTAAAACTTCAAGATGGGGTAGGAGACACGTAAAGCAAAGGCACTAACGCACCCAGCTTGCTAACAACTGCAAGATGCAGACATCATCCACCATCCCCACAGCTGCAGGCTAACTAGTTAGCTGCTAGTTAAAACTTACAGAATATTAATGAATGAATTGAGTAGCTCCTTGTAAGGACTTGGAATGTAACCAAACACTCTATGGTCGGTTCCGAGGACAGCTTACTTGAACCAAAACAATTTCCAAATCATCTAAACTTGTCCAGACTACAGTAAAAGCCCTGTGCCCCCTTCCAAAAGTCCTAAATCAGCCCCTCTGTCTGGAAGTCATCTGTTTGTCAAACCTCTGGGCTGACATCTAACTCTTGCAATTTGAAAGTTGCCATAGCAACCAAGGGGAAAGTTTTGCTCAACAGAATATCATCCAAGAGCAATTTTTAAAAACCCTTTGAGCAGCTTCTAGAAGCCAAAGGAAATGTGAATGATGCACACCCCAAAAGTAAAATGTCTCACAGGTATAAAATCTGGGAATCACAAGGCAAGAAACAGAAAACGAGATGGCATTGTCAAATTAACAAAGCAGGAAACATGGCCAGCCCAGCCACCTCTTTTTATCCTGAGCACCTTACATGTAAGATGTCCAAGAAATGTTTGTTGACTTGATCTGATTTGGAGCTATTCAAATCCTTATTTCTTGTTCCAAAGAAGAATGAGCTTGTTTCATTTGAGCTGGGACCCAAATGCACTACATGAATATGAATTTCCAAAATCCCAGTACTTCAAATGATTGAGCTTTTATCATTGTGCTTCTTCAACCACCTTTGAGTTAGTATTTGATTTGACAAAAGTCCAAAAAACTGCTTTTGCAAAACTTAAATTCAATTAAGACAAAATAGAAAATAAGACAATTTAAAACAATTTTTTTTGAAGCGTATTTCAGGGGAAATTCTTTCTCTGTGTATAATGGGAATTTTCTTATTTTTCTATGCATTATTTATTCTGTCTTGTCTGATGAGGGCCCTTGATTTTTTTTTTTTTTTTTTTTTTCACATCCTCTGTGTTTCAGGGAACCTCTTCACATTTCAGAGGGAGGTTAGAACTATGTCTGGCCAATCAGATGTCTTACACTGCCCTTGCCACAATGATTGGTTTAGGGTTATACACATGACCCAATCAGAACAGAGTCAATGCTGGCTCATTGGCTGAAGAAACTGGAAGAGTTCATCTAATCTCATCATGTTTATTTCTTGGATTGTGAGTGACTGTAGCATGCTGCAAATAACACTGCACCAACAGACAAAAGGACTTGAGTTTCAAACTTGGCTTTGCTTCCTACAATCTGTGTGACCTTGGGCAAGTCGCTTAATCTCCTGGGGTCTCATTCTCCTCATCTGCAAAATTCCTTTGAAGTTTCTGTAAGGATTTCATAAGAGATGCATATGTGGAGCCACTTCATATGTTACAATGCCTTACTGAAACATCAGGCCTTGCCTTTTGTCTTCACGGCAGCCCCAAATGAAATTAGCATATAGGGCTGTTTGGATCCAGTGCCCTAAAAAACAAAAACACCCCACAAGAAGAAGAGAACCTGAAGCCACAGAATGTCACAGCCAAAAAGGAGCTTGGGTGATATCTGTTCCAACCCCCACATTTCTCCAATGAGAAAACTCACTCTGTCTACCCTTGAAAGGGAGGAAATGAGGTAAGAACAACTACTGCAATTACTCATGCAAGTTCCCCACATTAACTTAAAGCAATCAGATAACAACCTATGGCCTTTTAAGACAAAGACCATGTATGTGTTTTGGTAACGTGGTTATCTTTTCCTGTGGTAAACAGTGTCATCTGCGGATAAATGACAGTTACAGAAAAAAAAAATGGATTGACCAGTCAGTTCAACTCATCCACACAGTTCAGCCATCTGAGTTCTAAAATGGAAGGAAAAGAACTTTGCAATTGAAAAAATTGCTGAGCCATGTGTCTGAAATGCTTTAAAAAATCACAATGGGGATTTTATTTGTTTTTTTTTTTTTTTTTTTTTTTCATTTTCCTTGTTGGTGAGAACCACTCCTGCCAAGAAATTATTTGCCAAATGGTGACCTCATTTATGATGCCGGTAATGTGATGTTTAACAGCTGACATGTGACCAGTACTTCAAAAAAACTGGGTCCCTTCGC
Source organism: Saimiri boliviensis (assembly GCF_048565385.1). Taxonomy (NCBI): domain Eukaryota; kingdom Metazoa; phylum Chordata; class Mammalia; order Primates; family Cebidae; genus Saimiri; species Saimiri boliviensis. Next base: position 94,702,824 of record NC_133458.1, on the reverse strand, counting down.
TTACACAACGACAGAAGTGTTGCAAAAATTCAGAGATGCACATTGAAAATTCAAGAATTGAATATGAATAAGGGTTACTGAAAGGCACAGCTGGTCAAATTTTCATTTATTTATTTATTTATTATTTTATTATTATTACTTTTTTAGAGACAAAGTCTTGCTCTGTTGCTCAGGTTGGAGTGCAGTGGTGTGATCATAGCTCACTGTATACCTTAAACTCCTAGGCTAAAGAGATCCTCCTGCCTCAGCCTCCTGAGTAACGAGGACTACAGATCTGCACCACTATGCCCAGCTAAATTATTTTTAAAGATTATAATAATAAAAACCCCTAGTACTCACTATGTACAGAAAGCAGTTTATGTGTATTAAATAAATTAATCCTCCCCTTTCTGGAAAACTGGGACTAACTCTATGAGGTGGGTGCTTTTTTTAAATCATCCACAGGTTTGAAGTGAGGCCCAGAGAAGTTGAGTAACTTTCCCAAACTCTCACAGCAGGAAAATAGTAGAGCTGGGATTTGAACCTAGGAACTTGGTTCTATAGTCAGACTGCTTAACCACTCTATTATACTGACCTTTTTGTGATATTCCTGCACGTGGAATACCTCATATTTTCTTTAAAAAATAACTTATATATGAAATTAAAATGAATTAAAACATCTGTTCAAATTTATCTTTCTAGAACACTCTTTTAACGACAGCATCAAGAGAAAGCAGAGTAAGAATGCAATATTTGGAGCCAGGTCACTTGAGTTGAGGCAACTGACTAGCAGCTGTTTTGATCTTGAGAGTAAGTTCCTGAAACTCCCAATGCCTCAGTTTCTTTGTCTGTAAAATAGGGATAAGAGCGGTACCTAAATCCTAGAGTGTTTGCCAGGGTGATAGTGAGATAGAAAGTGAAATAGTTTATGTAAAGTACATAGCCCAGCCTGGGCAACAGAGCATGAAAAGCCATGCTCCACCTTCCTATGAGTGAACTTGTTCATCCTCCTGGAGATGAGTTATGATCTCCATAGAATTCTAAAGAAGAAAATATTCCAGGCAAATTGGAAAAGAAAAAAAGATGTGCTAGATTTACACCAAAAGGAGACAGAAAAACCATACAGTAGTTCAAAAGCTCTCCAAATTAGTGCTCCAGCATTATACAGGAAAGTTAACAGATATGTACCTGGCCAATCCCAGATTTTAATTAAAGCCTATATTTTAGGCCAGACATGAAGGCTCATGCCTCTAATGTCAGCATTTTGGGTGGCCGAGGCAGGCTGATCACCTGAGGTCAGGAGTTCAAGACCTGCCTGGCCAACATGGTGAAACCTCATCTCTACTAAAAATACAAAACCTAGCCAGGCATGGTGGTGCATGCCTGCAATTCCAGCTACTTGAGAGGCTGAGACATAAGAATTGCTTGAACCTGGAGGCGGAGGTTGCAGTGAGCCAAGATTGTGCCACTGCACTCCGGCCTGGGTGACAGAATAAGACTCAGTCTCAAAAAAAAATTTTTTTTATTAAAAATAAATTTAAAAAAAAAAAACATCTTTTATTAGTCAAAATATAACGGGTATGGCCACCCAGCCAAAAGAGAGAACTTGCTTAATACATATGTGCTCTCACACACACAACACAAACATAAACTTCTTAGCATTCTGTTATTTCATTCTGCGTGGAAGCAGCAGGATGTAGATGCAGACGGATTTTTCATGTATTTCTCTTGGCATTATAGCCATATTTAATGTAACATCCAGTAAAGCAGAAATTTTAATTAAGTTTATGGCCTGACCATCTGTATTTGTTTGGAATTTCTGCCTCTTCAAAGCAAAATGTGAACCTGGCTTTAGACCTGGAAATATCTCAGGCTGCAACCAAAAGAATTAATCAACAAACTGCAAATGTCTGGTCTGAAATACAAAATAAGTTTAGAAGAAGTTGAAGCCTATTATCCAAATATCACAAAATACCTGGATATGAAGTATGTAGTCACTAACTTATTTGGATATGCTTCAGGGAAGATGAAAGGAAACTTTTATATATTTTCAAGGGAAGAAAAAACTATCTCAGCATCAATAAACTGCCAGAGAATCATTTAAATGCATTTTATTTATGTCTCTGGGTTTTGATGTTGTTTTTCTTTTAATCTTAAGTTCTCTGCATTTTGTAAATGAATAAAGCCCATGTACAATTCATATTTAAATGTTTTAGTTAATCATGGAGGTTTCTTTTCTTTAAAAGAGTAAAAACTCACTAATGTATACCAAGTAAGAATAGTGAATGTGACCAATATAAATTAGTAAGAAGCATTTGCATGAACTTGGAAGCAATGACAAAACACTTAAAATACTCTCTACTGTATGTATGGGCATAACTTGGACCTGCAGCCTCTTGTTTGCCTTTGAGCGGGTGAATTGAGCTGCTCATAGTTCAACTTTGTATTCTCTGTGAAATGCTTGTTACCCAAATTAAAGGTGCAAATAGATGCCCAATTTGAAATGGAAAATCTGAATGGAAACCCTGAAACAGCATTGCTCAACTCCCTACTAAAATACATATGAAGGCAAAAATTCACAATACTGAAAACAAGTACAGTCTCCTCACTGCCAGAATCTGGTAGGCTTTTCCCAATTCTTGTCTCCAGAAAAATAAACTGTCTACCTGGGTAAAAATGCCTTTATTTTTTCACCACCACCATCTTGCCCCATGAATTCAAGCTGAAAGACCAGTACAAGTCCTCAGCCAGGCAGAAAAATAGGAACTCTGTCCTCTTAAAGGACTGTTGCTTTTTGAGGTAGTCAGGGCCCTGTGTCTCCCACTAAACTCTCCCATTTCCAAACTAACTTCCTTCTGCCAACCTTATCCATTATATATACTCACAAATTTACTCATAACACTGTGTGCCATGCCAGAAGCTATTCTAGAAGCTAGGAAGACAGCAATAAACCACAAGAGCAACAACAACATAGACTGCTTTTGTGAAGCTTATCCTCAAGCAGGGCACAAAGCAATAGATCTTCTGTTCAGAGACTCATGCTCTGAGAAAACAGCTCGGCAGGAGGTAAGAGTGAGATGGGAGTAGAACATTGCACATGGGGAGATGTGGTCTCCACCAGAAAGTGCTGTAGTGGGAACAGGAAAATCCCATTTTTCTGTGCTCCCTCCATTCAGAGTGATAAACCCCAGGAACTGGGTCTCACTTCATACTGTCCAGCAAAGCAGAACTAGATTAAAAGCCTGCTAGACAACAGGGAGATAAACCTGTTTGATGTCAGGTAGGATAAACCACAGCAGAGTAAGGGGGACAGGGAATGCAGGGGTAGGGGGTGGGAGTGGGGACAGGGTAGTCAAGGAAGGCCTCCTCGAGGAGGTGACATGTGAGCAGAGCCCTGAAGGAAGAGAGGAAGTGAGCCACGTGGATGTGTGGGGAAGAGCTGCCCAAACCTGTGCATGGGCGTCAGCCTCCACTTGGCGGCCTCTGCTCCCGTAGGAACTCCTGGTTTGCTCAGTCAAGGCCAGTTGTTTCTGCCAACAGCATCTCCACAGCATAGCTTCCTGCTTCTGTGCTCGGGAATCTTCTTTAACACAAACCTCCCGAATCCCTGGGCAACAGACTTTATGGCTTACCTTCATGGTAGAAGGGCTGCAAGAGAAAGAAAAAGAAAAAAAAACTGGATTACACAGAAAGTAAGTATAGCCGAGGGGCTTACAAAAGTAGTATCCATATTACATCTATTCTAGAAAAATTATTAAATTTAAAATACAAATATGAAGAACAAAAGGTTCTACAAAAGGATACAAATCAGGCTTTGCTCAGTCTTGGCCTTTATAATAGTAAATTTTAGAAGACGATGAAGACTTTAGGGAAAGGATATGATGCCAGAATGCACATATATGTATCTATGTATGTGTGTGTACATATATGTGCACACGTGTGTGTGCACATGCACACACATATGGAGACAATAGTAAGTCATTCTCAAGTTTGTGACATCTCAGATAGCGAATCATCCCAGTATCTTGAGGAAATTTTTAGAAAATATATGCAGATGATCAAGACATATAGGACAAGTAAGACCTCTGGAAGAGGAAGTTGTAGCTAACAGATCAGAGGACTCCTCATGTACTCAGGCGGGGGCCTGGAATCAAGAAAGCCAGCTGCAGGCCCATGTGAGGGGGCCAGGCATGGCCCCACAGCACTTCCTCCACCACTGCCTTTTCTGCAGCTCTCTCCTCACTTTCCAGTGCCAGGAAACGGGCTTGTTGCACCATATCCTTCAACTCTCAGTTCAGAGGAAACCTTCCGCACGTTTAGTGGCCACTTAAAGCAGGAATGAATAGTGTTCTCTTCCAGTCCTTTCTAACAGTGGCTACGTGGGTCACTCTGTTAAGAAACTGAACCAGGAGAATTACTTTAAAAAGGTATTTTCCCTGCACAAAAGCAGAATGACGGAGCGCAACCTAATTGTCCTTTTTTCTGCCATGGAACATGAATGATGGTTTTCTGTGTCTTTAAAAGTCATACTGAGAGTCCTGAGTCATTGAGGTTTAATTGGGGAAGACTACTAAACCACCAATAACAGATATGATCTGTCACTGAGCCTCTTCACACTCTTTCTTACGGGATCTGTGCACATTAATTAAGCTTCAATCCAGCATAATCACAATTATGCTTTTTGAAAAAGGAGTTATAAGAAAATACACCCAAATGTTAAAGGAAGGGATAGTTTCTCTGGGAGGCAGACTTCTAGGTGATATTTTTTCTTCTTTATATAGTTAGCAGATATTTTAAAAACAGATTTTTTAATAACCCAGCAAATGCAATTGCACAAATACCATGTAATTGCAACCATGTAGAAATTAATACAGATGCTTCTCGATTTATGATGGGATTATGTCCCAATAAACCCATTGTTAAGATGAAAATATCATAAGGTGAAGATGCATTTAGTACACCTAACCTCCAGAACATCATAGTTTAAACTTGTCTCCCTTAAACGTGTCCAGAACGCTTACGTGAGCCTACAGTTGAGCAAATCATTTAACAGAAAGCCTATTTTATAATAAAGTGTTGAATATCTCCTGTAATTTATTAAATACTGTACTGAAATGGTTGTGTGGGTCCTTGGAGTACGATTTCCACTAAATGCATATCACTGTTATCCCAACGTGAAGTCAAAAAATCCCAGGTCAAACCTTCATAAAGTGGCAACTGTTTGTATGTCAAAAGAAGAAAATAAATCACAATGGATATGTAAATGAAACTATTGATTATTTCTTCCTTCTCTTCATTTATAGTTTCTAAATTTTCAATAGGAGCATATATTACATCAGTAATTGAAAGAAATTTTTCTTAAATTAAGGTGGTGAGTGACTTGAGCATGCTTAAAGAGAGCAAACAGACTGCTACTCGGATGCCAAAAAAGTGATTGCTAAATTATAAACAATTACCATTTTCATCAAGTCAGTCAGGCAGTTTTTACTTATACTTCAAGTAGAAGCCAATGTTTTTAGTTGCAAAGAGCTGAATTGCTTCTATAATAGAGTTCGAACTGCATAGGCCTGTTCTTTGAGGACATTAGTAGAGCTCTATAAATCTTTAATTTAATCCAAATTTAGAAAGATGTTCTGTAGGAAAGAAGGATAACAGACCCTGAGTTGTAGCCTCAAGATGGATTAAGTAGTCAGATCTATGTAGCTCCAGGCAAATCCCGCCAGGTGCACAGAAGGTGCATCAACCCGTTGCGTAGCTCACCTCATACAACCCAGTCCAATTTTGGATGTCAGCTCATTCCTTAATTCCCCTCAGACCTTGGGATCTAAAGTTAGAAATCCCGTAAAGATAGGACACTTGTCTGCCACACTTACCTCAGTGTCCTAGAATATGGGAGGTGCTCATCAATTTGTGGGACTGAAAAATATGTTCAAGTGCCCAACTTCACTGAAGGATTGGAAATCACAAAAAAGAACAAAAGATCAAAGAATAGCAAAGACCTTCCCAGTGGATGTGACTGCCAGCAGAGTCGTAAGAGGAGCGCTTCCAGAGGAAAATGGCCTGCTAGCACTCTCTCCTTCATCCCTGGCCTGCAACCACCACTTTGCAGTGGCCAGTGCCTTCCCCAGCAAGAGCCCCTAGACCAGTTGTCTTCTCCCAGAGCCCAGACCCCAAACAATGCTTGAAGCAAAACTTTGCAATTCACCAACTTCTACCTTCCAGGATAAAAAGTTCTGACAGCCGGCGCGGTGGCTCAAGCCTATAATCCCAGCACTTTGGGAGGCCGAGGCGGGTGGATCACGAGGTCAAGAGATCGAGACCATCCTGGTCAACATGGTGAAACCCTGTCTCTACTAAAAATACAAAAAACTAGCTGGGCGTGGTGGCGCGTGCCTATAATCCCAGCTACTCAGGAGGCTGAGGCAGGAGAATTGCTTCAACCCAGGAGACGGAGGTTGTGGTGAGCCGAGATCGCACCATTGCACTCCAGCCTGGGTCCTATTGTCAAAAAGACAAGGCATCCGAATCCAAGCTGACAGTAGCATCTTTTCCACATTTTAGAACATCCAGTATAAAAAAACAGCAAGAGGGAATCACCCACAGAACCGAGGTGCTGGGCTTTGGAACTACCAGGCCCCTCTCTGTGTTGCCTTCACATCAGCAGAGAGAAGCTAGACTCCTTCATTCTTTGCTCATGCCCACCTCTGCCCCAGCTATCCTGGCATAATTATTTGGTCCTTTGGAAACCAAAAGAATGTCCAGAGTCATAGTAGCCCAAATCTATATTAAGAACAAAAAAGCATTTCCTTAAACAAACACATTGCCAAGATTTCACTTCACAATGAAATCGGCCTTTATTTTACTTTACTGATCAAGTTAGTTGTTCATTGTCTTAAATCTTTCCACTTTGGAAAGGAATTTTGCTTTTCATTTACACTACCAAATAGCACATTAAACAGACTCCCAAACAATGTGTTCTCAAAGTAGAAATCGAAGCACACACTCTCCCCTGTTTCTCAAAGTTTGCCCACAGCTGCCCTGCCTCAGAATGACGTATGGAACTCTTAAAAGTGCAGATTCCAAAGATTTTTCTGAATCCGAATTTCATAGGAATGGGTCCCACAATGCACATTTTAAAACAAATTTCCTGAGGAAAAAGCTATGTGGTTTACATGTTTCCTGTTTATTGTGATAAATAAATGAACATTTAAAAGTGGGGAGGAGTTTCTTGAATGATTCTAGTGCAAACGAAAGGCCCCACTGTTTTGCTCTAGAAAAATAAACTGACGTTTAAAAGAAAAAAAAAAAAAAGCCTGCTTTTGCGGGGCCCAGTAGCTCATGCCTGTAATCCCAGCCTACCGATGGAGCTCATAAGTTCGAGACCAGCCTGGCCAACATGGTGAAACCCCATCCCTATAGAAAAATACAAAAATTAGCTGGGGTGGTGGTGCATTCTTGCAGTCCCAGACACTCGGGAGGCTGAAGCATGAGAATCGCTTGAGCCTGGGAGGCAGCGGTTGCAGTCAGCCAAGATGACACCACTGTACTCCAGCCTGGGTGACAGAGGAAGATCCTGTCTCAAAAACATAAACAAAACAAAGTGAAGTCTGCTTTTCCCACTTCTCTTCCATGTTTTCCCATGGGTATTCCAAATTTTGGGGGTTCAGGCTCAGCTGAAAATCCTCTTGTACCTCATTTTACAGATAGGAAAAAGCATTCAGGAAGTGCTCACCTGCAGACTTTGCAAGCACCTTTGTGGTCAGACTTCATGATGGCGAAGGAACAGTAGTCTATTTGTTGACTGCTTATGTGGTCCGTGTACTTTACATACATTATCATTTTTAATCCTATAGATAGAAAAAAATCTTACAGATGTCATTATCTCCATTTTGTAGTTGAAGAAACTGAGGCTCGGGAAGAATTTGAACTCAGGTGTGTTCTTTCATTCAGAGCTTGGGTTCTTCCTACTGCATGCAGATGCCTGTCACCCACCCAATAACGTTTAACTAGTTTTCTCTTCTTTTGTTCTGTTTTATATTTGGACTTTTCACCTGCCAAAATATATTCTATATGCCAATTGATAGCTTAAATTACATATGTAGGGCTATCCCTTTGATTTAAAGATTTGTTTTCTGCTAAATTCACCCTTTTGGTTTTTGCTAAAATTCACATTTTTAAAAATTCTTTGGGCATTAATACTCGATCGGTTCCTGAAAACCCCTTTAATAAGGAAAGGATGGCACAAGAATGAGACACCAGATGCAGGGGGGAAGGCACAAGTTTAAGATGCTCCACCTGGCAGGTGGAGGCTGCAGTGAGGGAAGGGAGTATCTTGTCACTCCAGGGAGAGGCAACAATGATCAATGACTGTCACCCTCACAGTTTTACCCACAACCAGCTTGCCCTGGGAGCCTACATGGATGTCTTAGGATCCATGGTCACCGGTAACAGTACTGTTATGCCCATAGCGGAGTTTTTCAGAGGATCTTTATGTATAAAATGGCAAGGAGGAATATTATTTGCCTGGAGAGAGACTAAGAATACAACCGACATCCATTAAAGTAAGTATGTTTGTTATTGACGCCACATCTTTGTTTTAGGCCATAAAAATGAGACGCATTTGGGTTGTGATTCAATGTGGCAAATCAATTTTATGAGCTTTTGCTTGTAAGTTAGGCCATTATCAGGCCCTCCATTGTTCAAAAAGGAAATGACACAGAGAGTTTGTTTAACAGCTGAGAAGGCAGTGGAAGGCCAGAAGAGCAACTCGAAGTTTGGGCTTCGAGTCTTTCTTTCCTTTTTTCCACGGGAGTGTGGTTTTCTTTTTTTTTTTTTTTTTTTTTTTTTTGAGACGGAGTTTCGCTCTTGTTACCCAGGCTGGAGTGCAATGGCGCGATCTCGGCTCACCGCAACCTCCGCCTCCCGGGTTCAGACAATTCTCCTGCCTCAGTCTCCTGAGTAGGTAGGATTACAGGCACATGCCACCATGCCCAGTTAATTTTTTGTATTTTTAGTAGAGACGGGGTTTCACCATGTTGACCAGGATGGTCTCGGGGAGTGTGGTTTTCAATTACAAGCTCTATGAGGTTAGGGATGGTGTCTGCCTAGGTCATTGCATTATCTCCGGTGCCTAGCACCACAACTAGAACAGAGAAGGTGATCAGTCAACGTTTATGACGAATGTTGAATTGAAGCCTTTCCGAAATCCCATGTTGGCTTTGTTACACTGATTTTGTATTTTCTAACTTCTTGCAGTGCAATAGAATTGAATGCAGTACCAATGTCTTAAGTTGCTAAATATCTGAGGACATATGAAAGATTTCAAACATCCTTTTTTTGTCTTTAAAGATGTCACTAGGAAAAAATGTAATAATATAGAAATATGATAGTTTAGAACAGTGTTGAAGGATCAAATCAATTCAAAAATATCACAATGTTAGTTACTGTTTTTCTCTTTCCTTTTGTTCTGAGTAATATTGCTTTGCTCCAGAAACAATGACTCATTTGTCATCTGCATTATGCTCTCTTCCAAATAAAATAGCTATGTAGAATGGATTTATACACAAATGCCTTCTTGAGTCTGAAGACATGAGGATAATATATTCAAGACTAGTCATTAATAGCAGTTATAGAAATGTCTTAAGTTTTAAAGTCTAAAGAACTCAATTTTTAGATTGCTGCAAGTTTGTTTGTATGAATTATAAATACGGAAAAACATTATTTCCTTGGGTAGAGATATTAAAGTAAAGTAGTTTTGTTTGTTTTCAAAGTATGTACTATTCAGAGTTATTGGATATGGAGTCATAAGCAATCTACTTATTGTGGTTCATGCTAGTCTTACAGGAATCATGGATACTTCTGTATTATAATGAGAGAATTATAGAACAATAAAGTTAAAGGCTGGGCATGGTGGCTCGTGCCTGTAATCCCAGAACTTTGGGAGGCCGAGGTGGGCAGATCAATTGAGCTCAAAAGTTCAAGACCACCCTGGGCTATGTTGTGAGATTCCTATCTCTACAAAAAATTAGCCAGACATGGTGGCACGCACCTGTAGTCTTAGCTACTTGGAAGGGTAAGGTGGGAGGATCACTTGAGCCTGGCAGATGGAGGCTACAGTGAGATGTCTTCACGCCATTGCACTCCAGCCTGAGTGATAGAGTGAGATCTTGTCTCAAAAAAAGGAAAGAAAGGAAGAAAGAGAAGGAGAAAGGAAAAGAAAGAAAGAGGAACGAAGGAAGGAGGGAGGGAAGGAAGAAAGGAAGAGAGGAAGAGAGGAAGGGAGGAAGGGAGGAAGGGAGGGAGGGAGGGAGGGAGGGAGGGGCCAGGCGCAGTGGCTCAGGCCTGTAATCCCAGCACTTTGGTAGGCTGAGGCAGGCGGATCATGAGGTCAAGAAATCAAGGCCATCATGACCAACATAGTGAAACCCCGTCTCTACTAAAATATAAAAATTAGCTGGATGTGGCGGCGCACGTCTGTACTCCCAGCTACTCAAGAGGCTGAGGCAGGAGAATTGCTTGACCCCGAGAGGCAGAGGTTGCAGTGAGCTGAGATTGCGCCACTGCACTCCAGCCTGGTGCCTGGCAACAGAGCAAGATTCTGTCTCAAAAAAGAAAAACATTAAAAAAAAAAGAAAAGGAAGGGAGGGAGGGAAGGAAGGAAAGAAGTCTTTTGAAGAAAGACTTTAAAAGATCACAAAGTATGGGCTTTGTTGATACACATATTCTAGACTAGGGAATATATTCAAAAGTCTTAGAAATAGGCATGCCCCCTGACCCAGTAATTCTACTTCAAGGAATTTATCAGAGGTATAAAGATATATGTACAAATAAGTACATCATGGCCCTACTTGTGGTAGCATGAAATTGAAAACAGCCTAGGTATGCAACAGTGGCAGATTTAAAAATACTCTATGGTATATCTAATACTTTGCAACCACTAAAGTAATATTTGTTTACATGGCAAATGTTCACCATTTATTGTTAAATAAACATAAAAAGCTGAGAAGGAGACAGAGTATGGTTGGTATGATGCCATTTTGGTAAGCTTTAAACTGTGTGTTTTTATATGTGTGCATGCACAGATACATGAAAACTGTCAAAAAATTAATAGTGCTTGGATTAGACACCTCTAGGGCCTCACATTCTTTCATCCAGACTTTTTACTTCAGTCATTGCTGTGGAAACCAACTACATAGCTGTAACCTGACAGTGTATTGCCTCAGCCGGGAGGAGGTCCTACCAACCCTGTAGGTTGTCTGCAGAAACCCTCTCAGCCTTCCGAGGTCTGTGCAAATTTGGAAGAACAAGGCAGTTCAGGCCCTATGGGGTGACCCTTGACAAAGAGAATATTGGAGCTAGTGAATTGATACTTCAAGTGATGTGCCAATGAACCTTTAACAAGCAGCTCTCTAACAAAAATAGCCCTGATTTGTGGCTTTCACCAACTTCTATGGTGTAAACATTCCCACTGTGGTCAATTTCAAGCTACCAACCAGATGTCACTGAGCACAAAGTTGTCACAAGATATGCACAACAGGCCATGCCAAGCTGGGCAAGCGGGTTCCAACACACCTTTGAATATATTCACCTCTTCCATCTCTCTCCTCTCTCTCTGTCTCTGTCTCTGTCTCTGTCTCTCTCTCTCTCTCTCTCTCTCTCTCTCTCTCTCTCAGAGACAGGATTTCACTCTGTTATCCAGGCTGGAGTGCAGTAGCATGACCACAGCTCACTGTAGCCTTAACCTTCCATCTCTTGGATGAACAATCTGAAGCACATTCTACAGTAAGACTATGCCTTAGTTGCCCAGAGTGGTGAGTGATTTGACAATCACTTTTGAATGGTTTTTCCCTCTTTCCCTGTTTCTCTTTCTCTAGCCCTCCACTCCCATTCCCTGGGGTCACTTCCCAAAAGACAACCTGCACAGGAGCCCTTGTACCAGGGTCTTTCTGGGGAAACCCAAGTAAGACAGAGGTTATTCTGGAATATGACAATTCTGGATAATTTCGACTTTTTTATGTGTGCTTTTAAAATGTTGTCCATTTCTTCCATCAAACATGCCACTTATGTAATATTAATGTAAAGGTAAAATGCACGTTATTTATAATTGTGGGTGAATTTTATATATTATAACTGGGATCCTGGTAAGTTGGAAATCATTGTACAATTTAGAAAGATTCAGCCTAGAGTACATGTTGGTCATTCTCCACACTCGCTGTTCGTATCATCCTAATTTTGAAGATATGAGACCAATCCATACGAGGGGAATTGAAAGAAGGGTGGAACCAGAAAAACAAGGACTAAAGAAAAAGAAAGGTTTCCTTATTTTTTTTTTTGTTGCTTATTTTCCCCTCAATCCCACCAATGATCCATTAAAGGATAATGAAAATAACAGCTACTGATGAAAAAACTGATTGACAAAGTTTAATGAGCAGAAAAAGTGATTTGGCATACTATTTATATTTAGAGATAATTGCTATAGATACATGAGTCTTAAAAACATGTCCATCAACAAGGAAGCAATAATGTCATTATATTCAGGACATGTTTCATTCCAAAGAAATCTTCATAAAGAAAAAAAATTTATTATTAAAAGAGAATGTAGTTAAGCATTCCATTTGCAAAAAAAGGTATAAAAATCTATAGATGTTAGAAATGGCCAGGGAAAAATATAATAGCACAAACATTTTTGTTCACAATATAAAAAATAACACATAGTGTAGTATTAAACTCCACAAGAAATACGTGGTGGTGGCCCAGCGCAGTGCCTCACCCCTGTAATCCCATCACTTTGGGAGGCCGAGGCAGGCGGATCATGAGGTCAAGAGATTGAGACCATCCTAGCCAACATGGTGAAATCTTGTCTCCACTAAAAATACAAAAATTAGCTGGGCATGGTGGTGTGCACCTGTAATCCTAGCTACTCGGGAGGCTGATGCAGGAGAATCACGTGAGCTGGGGAGACGGAGGTTGCAATGAGCTGAGATTGTGCCACTGCACTCCAGCCTGGCAACAGAGTAAGACTCTGTCTCAAAAAAAAAAAAAAAAAAAAAAAACAAGAAAGAAAGAAGTATGTGGTGTTTATATTTGGAAAATTACAAAATTATACTGAGGAATATGATTCTTAGAGAAACCGAGGGATAGCCACATGAAGGGACTTGGAGTCCTTAATTCTCTTTCCACTCATGAATAAGACCAAAGAGACCATATTAACCCCCTGTGGTTACACTGCAGGAAGAATCTTTTCAGCTTACTTCCTTTCAATTTGCTTTGTCTGTAATCAATCTCTCTTTCTCTCACTACATATATGGATATAGATGTATATAGATTAAATAGATATACACATACATGTAGACATTATACACATACACGTACACATTATACACATACACACACACATAAAATCCTAACTATGGAAAGAAACACACTCAAAGCCTTGAAAAAGTCTACATATTATAGTTTTTTGGTTTTTGGTGGTTCTTTTCTTGAGACAGTCTCTGTGTCGCCCAGGCTGGAGTGCAGTGGTACAATCTCTGCTCACTGCAACCTCTGCCTCCCAGATACAAGCGATTCTCTTACCTCAGTCTCCCGAGTAGCTGGGATTACAAGTGCCTGCCACCACGCCTGGCTAATTTTTGTATTTTTAGTAGAGACGGGATTTCACCATGTTGCCCAGGCAGGTCCACGAACTTCCGGCCTCAAGTGATCCGCCCACCTCTGCCTCCCAAAATGCTGGGATTACAGGTATGAGCCACAGTGCCTAGCCTTATACAGTATAGATTTACAATGTCATTTTTTTCTTCTTTAAAATTTCCATCTTCTACAAGAAGACTATTGTATGTATTACTTTTATAATCAGAAAAAAATATTTAAAATCAATTGAATTTTATGTTATGTGTTTTTCTTAATCACAATAAGAAAAAAATTTAATCAAGTTCGACTGGAATACACTTTCAGACTCTCAGGTATTTACATATGAATTATCTCATCAAGGCTGTATTTCTACCCGCCTGGTAGCAGTCATCAAAATTCATCCATCAAGTGTGAGGCACTCGTAGGGCCAGGCATTATGAAGCCAGCCAATGTCAGTGGCAGCACTTGTCACAACAGGGAAGCTTGAAAGCTCCGAAGCTGAGGTGAAAGTGTGACTTAGCAATATCTTGGCATGGGGCACTAAGACAGACACGGACTCAGGGACAGAGGGCTGTTCTCCCCTTAGGCAACTGGTTTTTGTCTTGCAAATCCTCTGGGTTAGGTGCTGCTTTTTATGTCCCCCTTTCCTCTGGCCTTGAGAAAGTTCAGAATTTAGTTGTGTAACATCTTTTGCAACTCCCCATGACCCTAGGTACATATTTTCGGAACAACTTTATTTTCTTGCTCATACTTTCTCTTTCACTTGATTTTTTTTTTTTTTAATTTTGGAGACTCTACTGTATTTGATGTCTCTGTATAACCTGCCTAAAATCATTTTGGAAGAAAATGAACACAGAAGCCCGATGCAGTGGCTCAGGCCTGTAATCCCAGCACTTTAGGAGGCCACAGACAGCGAATCTCAAGGTCAGAAGATCGAGACCATCCTAACACGATACAAAAAATTAGCCAGGCATGGTGGCACACGCCTGTAGTCCCAGCTACTCGGGAGGCTGGGGCAGGAGAATCACTTGAACCTGGAAGGCAGAGGTTGCAGTGAGCAGAGATCATACTACTGCACTCTGGCCTGGGTGACAGAGCAAGACTGCATCTCAAAACAACAACAACAACAACAACAACAAACAAAACACAGAAATTAACAAACTAAAAAGAGTCAGGAACACACTGCATTCATTCCCTCAGGTGCTTTGCAAGCTCTGTTGAGCTCCCTGAGAAGTGCAAAGAAAATTCAGTGGAAAGGGGGAAGATCAGCCTTCTAAACACACCCTTCTCACAAGCAGGGCCTGAGTCAAACTACTGACTTTCTTGGACCTTACTCTGTGAAAGATTTGCTTTCTTCCCTAAAATTTCTTGGAACTTTCTCTTGTCCTAGCTTCTCTGACTTGTAAGAGCCATAAATATTAGCTACCATAAAGTATTAGGTTGACGCAAAAGTAGTTGCGGTTTTTGCCATTACTTTTCAATTTAATATATTTGATGAAGTCCATTCATATAACAAACATTTAATGATGGCCTACTATATATAGGGAAGTGTGTTACATTAAAATTCTCACACTCCTGATGCCCATAACACAATTTCTCTGAGATAATTCTAGAGAATTTCTTTCAAGATATTTACAGCTCTTTCATTCACAATGGCAAAAGGATTTGCTACAACGTAAATATTCCACTATTTGGGACCAGGATAAATAATTTCCTAATTTGAAAATTGTAAACATTAAGATGGGATAGAAACACAGAAAAGGATATAGGTAGAAACGTAAGTATATTTCTATTTTATTAAGTACAGATATATTTTATTATGTCAAAAGTATATATAATTATATAAGTAGATGTAATCATATTAATAATTATTTAACATAAATACATTTTAGCAAATTATGGCTGTTTCTGTATATAAAGCCAGAAAGGTGTACACAAGAATTTAAATGGCTGAATTTGAAGTAGAGTTTTTGTAATGTTTTGTTTTGCTTTTGTTTCTGAGACAGTTTAGCTCTTGTTGCCCTGGTTGGAGTGCAACGATGCGATCTTGACTAACTGCAACCTCAGCCTCCCGGTTTCAAACAATTCTCCTGCCTCAGCCTCCCAGGTAACTGGGGTTACAGGGATGGGCCACCACGCCTGGCTAATTTTTTTGTATTTTTAGTAGAGACGGGGTTTCGCCATGTTGACCAGGCTGGTCTCGAACTCCTGACTTAAGGTGATCCACCCGCCTCAGCCTCCCAAAGTGCTGGGATTGCAGGCATAAGCTACCTCGCCCAGTCTGAAGTAGAGTTTTTTTTTTTTTTTTTTTTTTCTTGAGACGGAGTTTCACTCTTGTTACCCAGGCTGGAGTGCAATGGCGCAATCTCGGCTCACTGCAACCTCCGCCTCCTGGGATCAGGCAATTCTCCTGCCTCAGCCTCCTGAGTAGCTGGGATTACAGGCACGTGCCACCATGCCCAGCTAATTTTTTGTATTTTTAGTAGAGACGGAGTTTCACCATGTTGACCAGGATGGTCTCGATCTCTCGACCTCGTGATCCACCCGCCTCGGCCTCCCAAAGTGCTGGGATTACAAGCTTGAGCCACCACCCCCGGCCTGAAGTAGAGTTTTAAGTGTACTTTTTGAGTATGACTGGTCAGAAAAATTAAATTATTATTATTATCACATCATCAGTTGCTTTGAACATTTAGGTGCCAAAATTTTGGAAAGACTTAAATTTGTAAAGGTATTAGTGCCCATAAACGTGTTCAAATCACAAATTCTTCAACAACTGATCTAATAATTATTTGAGAAAAATTCATGATAACTTACTGCCTTATGAAAAACTTTGGACAACTTTGCTTACAGTTTCAATAGTGTCAGTCTTCTTTCGGTGTTAGCAAGGCTATTTTCCAAGAGTTCGTTGGCTTCAGCAGAAGCTTATTCTTTACTGTAGGTCATCATTCTCTGTTTGTGGCAGAATAATAATTTCCATAGCAGCCGACTGGGATATTTCAAGGAGAGGATTAAGACTTCAGGAAAGAGATAAACAAGAGGAGCAGATGAATAATGAAAATAATCATGATCCTTATTCTCAATCGGAAATAGAAGGAATATTAGGATGAAAATTTACAGTATAGGTCTTTTAGAATTACTTCAGCCTTCAAAACAACTACTTCAGTTCAGTTTTCCAGGAGAACTCAGCTACCCTAAGATGCAGTCACTCTTATAGTGTAGATGTTGTATGAATAAAAGGGACAGGAGGAAGCCTAATCAAAGCTCCATAACATTCCAATCAGGTACACGCCAATTGTACAGAAATACTCTCCAATAGCATCTTGGAAAGATATTTATAGGTGTATGTGAGTTATTACATGTGGCATACTACAGGCCAGAGTTAAACTATTTTATTGTGTTAATTTACTTTTTTTATAACAAAAAGGGTTCCTAGGGAGCAGCTTAGACAAGAGTAAGTCATTTGAAGAATCAATTTAAGTGAAGCATAGATTAATATGATCCACACTTCTATTAAAAACACTCTGGATAAATAAAAAATTCAAAAGAATATTGATGGAATTTGCTTGTGTCATCTGTATTTCAGAGCAAGTATTACATAACAAATGATTAATAACATCACACGTGGGCAACCCTAAATGTTTAGTTCTTCAGCTTAAAGCAATTTGCATGTTATACAATCTGCTGTTACGGCTCTATGCTGGATATACCTATGCTGTTAGTTATCTCAGACAGCAGACCAGCAGGCAGGCAGCCAGTTCTGAAGAAAGCTAGCTCAACAAAAGGCCAGGAAATGTTTTCCTAATTGTTTTCATTATGTTATAATTTACATGTGGCTAAATGCACATATCTGAAGTGTACCATTCTAGTAGTTTTGACAAAGCTGTAGGTCCTGTCATCAACACCCAAATCAATATAGCATTTCTACCTAGCTAAAAGGTCCCCTCGTGCTTCAATCTTCTCCTCTCACACCCACCAAGACAAGCACTATTCAGATTGTTTCATTGTAGGTGAGTTTGCCCATTTAAGAACTTATGAAAGGAGTCATACAGACTCTATTCCTTTGTGTCTGGCTTCTTTTGCTCAACAAGTTTCTGAGATGCATCCACATGGTTGTAGAGATCAGTAATTCCTTTTTATTGCCGAGGAGTATCTCATTGCTTGAATAGACTATTTTAATTCATGCATGCTAATTGATCATTTGTGGCCAGTCTGTATAATATAATTGTAAATCACAAGCCAGCCTGCCTATATAACCCACACCCTCTGTCTCATCTACCACTATTTCGCACTTCTAAGCATTAAAATGAAGTTAAAACCTCATCATTGGGACTGACAGAAAAAGCCAAAATGATATCATTTTCGTTAAAGACATGAGTTTCATTGCTTTCATATTTTTACCCAAACTACTTGCTGGGCAACCGAAGTGCAAAGCAGGGATTTTCTCAGGATTGCTTTAATGAATCTACAGGGATTTTAATTAGCACATCAATTATTTCAGAGCTACCACAGGGCGAATGTTGTGGAGCAGATAAACTTTGATTTGGAAGGTCTTCCACTCCTGCCCCTCTCATTGCCCCCTCCCCTTCCCAGGGCCCTCCCCAGGACAGCTATCCTGACGCCAGTCTCACACGGCCTTGATCGCAGCTGGCTATGACAGATGGAAATGGTTCTAATAAGTTAATTCTAGGGGTTAGATAATGAGGGCTTAAGGATTTTTTCCTGCCAGAGGGAATTTACATTTTAAAAGGGGCCTCTTGCAAAGTGATGCCAGCACGTGGACGGTAATCAATAAATGCTATCTCCATTCCGTTGAAGAACCAAAGCAAACTTAGAGGGTAAGAACGATATTTTCAGATCCAGAGAAACATCATGGCATCCTTTGAATTCGACCAAACTCTACTGATAATGTTGTAGTGGAACTGCCAGTGTCCATCCTGCTGCTGAATAAAGACAAGCAGGAGTGTAGACTAAGACACAAAGAGGGAGCAGCCTGCTCAGTCCTCCAAACCCCGTATTCAGACAACTCACTGATAGCTACATGCAGTCCTTTGCAAATGGGGAAGAGTAGGGGTTTGAAATGTTCACGTATGCTTATTCTTTCCCCAGCATTCCAGGCTGCCCTCAACCTTCCCCCAATTCAGGCAGCAGAGATGTTTTGTGTATGTGTGTGTGTGCACCTGCCCTCACAGAAGGGTTGCTATGGAAGAAAAGCAAAGAGATCGAAAAGAGAAATGACTTTGTCTTAGTCCATTTGTGCTACTGTAACAAAGGACTGCAGACTGAGTGATTTGATTGAAATTTATTTCTTACAGTTTTGGAGTCTGGAAATTCCAAGATCAAGATGCCATCGTTCAGTGTCTGGTGAGGTCCTTCTTGCTGTGCCCTCACATGGCAGGAGGGCAGAAGAGCAGAAAGGGACCTAAGGTGACTTCCTCCTGCCCTTTTATAAGGCACTAATCCTTAATCACTGACCAAAGGACCACACCTATTCATACCACCACAGCGGGAATCAGGTTTCACAGTGGGGATGAGGAGGAATTTTGAGAGATATTCAGGCCCTAGCAGAGTTTCCAAATAGACTTTTGAAACTAGAGACAATAAACTCAAAAAGTTTCACTCAAAACATTTAACTCAAAAAAGGTTTTTGAGCTTTAAAAGCCTGGATTATCAGAATCAAAACCAAGGTTCTTAAGGACTAGAGGCATGAAGTTTATAAGCCACAGATTTGAAAACATTGCTTCCCAAAGGTCATACAGACCCTCCATACTGAGGGAGGAGGAGGAGGAAAGCTATTGATACACTGATAGGTGTCCCAAAGAAGGAGTCACACCTGCCCCTGGGTGAGTCTAGATAGCTAGAGCCCCCTGCTGAGTTTGGGAATCTGAGCACAATCAAGGGCTATGTCTCACTCCTTAGTTGGGGTTGACAGAAGAGCCAGATCTTCTAGACCTTTCCCACAGTAGTGTGGTTGAGCAGCAGCAGTAGACAGTGATGATCGCACAGCCTGTCTGGGCAGCAAGACCCTGAGGCAGTCTCACTCCCATCTACCCTCAGTGTGATGAGGGAAATTGCCTTGATGCCATGATAGCCTCTATGCTACCAGTACACTGTTGCACAGGCTACCACAGAGATACAGGACTCAAAAGGATCAGAGACCAAATTAATATATTCAAAGCACACGATTTATCAAATCAAGCTATCCACACAGCAATCAAAAAGGGGAAAGCAATGGGGTGGGGTAATACACTTAGGAAAGGGTGCAAGAAAGGTAGAAGGACCACGCTACATAAAACTTGGGTTACGAAAGACTCATAGACACTGCTCTCTCCACCCCATCAGTCTTCTCTCCTGATGGTGTGGCTATGAGGACCAAAGATGAGCAAAGAGGCCTGAAACACAGAAGATGCCTGGGACCAGCAAAGGCAGTTGTTTTCTAAGACACACATACTCACATATCCCACAAACACCTGGAGTGTACATTCTCATCCCCAAAAAACATACGTGATGGCCGGCAAACCAAAAGATACAGTCATCTGAGAGACCAATGACCAGCGACCAAGTAAGAACTCAGACTGCTCAGCAGATGACAGTTAGAGGATTGAGAACCAGACTCTCAAGGAGCCTTCTAAGACATAGATGCAATCTAGGGATAAAGAGAGGAGAGGGACCCCCTGAAATTAACAGAAATCCTTGTTTTGACCGAGTTTGCCCTGTACTAATTATGTTTTCCACGACTGGGAAGAATGGGGACTCTGAATCTGTCCTGTCCGAGAAAAGAGATGGCTTCTCTATTTGACACAGTGAATGCTTCCATTATCACAGAAGGTTCTATAGCATTGTTCTAGATATAAACTGAATAGTAGAAAAATAAAGTTACATATTTGGAATAGCTAAGCTTACAGACTGACATTATCACTTACTGTACGTATACACATTCATCATTACTGGAGTATCATCAATTCTTCTCTTTTTCTAAACTTTTGTTTGTTTTAGTCAGATTAAAATACAGATTCAGCCACTTGCTTTCACTAAATTTTCTGTGTGTCCAGTGGCCTTTGTGTTCAAGATAGCTAGCTGCAGGAAAAGGATTTATCATTTATCAAGAACAGAGTGAAACCAACACTGATTAGGGAAAGAAAACCACAGTATCCTTTGCTAGATAAGGCCATACCTTGGGGGAATATGTAAGGACTCTAGCTGTTTCTCTGAGTACAATGGGAGTCATAGGTGGTTTAAGAAGGGAAGTGGCAACATCTGGTGCATATTTTAACATACTCACTCTGGCTGCTATGTGGAGAATTAATTGAGAAGGTATTAGGGTGAATGTGGGGAGACCATTTATTGCAGTACGCTAGGGTGAAACGATGGCCACTTGACTCAGGGTTATGGTAGGGGAGAATTTGAGAAGCGGTCATTTTCTGAATATATCTAACGGGAGTATGGCTGATGGATCATAACGGAGGAATGAGAGGAAGAGAGGAACAAAGAATGAGTCCATGTTGGCCTAGGCAGCTGGAAGAAGGGAATTTCCAAATATTGAGTTGGGAAAGCTTGCAAAAGAATAAGAGTTTGCAGACGGAGTGTTTTGGAACATGCCACATTTGAAATGGCTACTTAATCACCCAAGTAGAGACACTACATAGACAGCTGGAGGTGTAAATTCAAAGATGAGGGCTGGAGATAAAATGTTGGTTGTTACCAGCATCTAGACAGCATTTAACGTCATGAGACTTGCATAAGATCATTTAAGGAATGAGTAGGCGAATGAAGCTAGAGAGGAAAGGAGATCTTCAGGCTGATCCCTGAGCCTCAGCAAGGTTCAGAGATGCAACCAACACAGAAGTTTAAAAAGCAGTGATCAGGAAAACCTGAAAACCAAGATAGTAGGGTCCTCGAAGCCAAGTGAATATATAGTCAATGAGTAAATGATCAGCTGGGGTTGGTAGGTTGAATAAAATGTACACCATGAAATGAGCTTTGAGACTGAAAGCACAAAGATTATTTGGGCCTTGAAGGGATAGGTTTTGGAGAAATGACAAGGCTGAAGGCCTGGGTCATATGTAGCCCAGGCTTCCTGGGATGCTCATCTCCATGAAGTATAAGAGCACAAAGAATTTAGCACATGAAGGAACCAATGGATGCTATTGACTTGGACGGACTCAGTGAAACAAATCTACTGAGACAGATGTTATACACCTGAGAGACAGGACAAGAGCAACTCGAATTAGACAGAAAAATAATGAGAACATCATGAGTCTTCAGGTCCTAACTCACATGGAAAATGTATCAGCTACAGGGCTTAGAAACACCCAGGATTACTTGTGTTACTGTTAGATGACTTTTTTCTCAGATTAAATTTAATTCTCTGGCATTACCTCTTAAAACTCTTGGTTTTTCAGATTTAATCATAAACTGTAGCTGATGTCTAAAGGAGGATCAGATTAGTGAGACTAATAGTATAATCTACCTCACTAGAGACTTAAGTGGGTTTTCTTTTTTAAATAAACATTCCATTTTTGTACTTTTTAAAAGTGCAGAAGGGCATATAATTGAAAGCTTCATCCTGACCACCTCATCAGAGGAAACCTAATCATTTCTGGGTTACATAATAAGAACCCATTTCTTCCTTACATAATAAGTTTATATATATTTTCAAAAATCTATTTGTCAATTTAAGAGATTATTGTTCAAAAGGTTCAAGAACATTGAAGAGATTCCCAGAAAAGCAAAAACGTAATTCATTTTCATTATTCTTTTTCTCCCCTCCTCCAAAATGTTGATGACTACCACTTTAGTTCCTTCATAGGTTACTTTCATTATATGCTTAAATAGACTTCGAGTTATTTTTCATCAGTGTTAGCCATTACCTCTTGATTCATCACTATAATAGTTAAATAAATTAAGACCCTTTTAGAAGGGTTTCCAGATATAGCTAATAATTCCACATCTGTCTCTTTATCCTTACTTCAAGCCACCAGTGTTCAGTGTCCCCAGTGTTTACTGTCATTTCACCAGTGTTCACTGAAGTAACATCCTAAATGCTTTCCTTCAGTCCTTTCATATTCTCTAATCTAGAGACTCTCCACTTTGAGCGTGCATTGGAATCTCCTGGTAGGCTTGTTCAATCACAGATTGCTGCCCCCTCCCACAGTGTTCCTGACTGAGCAGATGAGTAGTAAGGCCTGAGGAGCTGTATTTCTAACAAGTTCCCAGGTGAGGCAGATGCTGCTGGTCCAGAAACACACTGAGAACCACTGCACTAATCCATTCTCTGCACTGACATGAATCTACTAAGCATTGGCATATAGACTCCTTTTTACTCTGGCACATCTTGTCTTTTTTAAACAGTTTTACTGAGATAGACTACCCATATCATCTAATTCACCGTTTAAGTCTACAATTCAATGGTTTTTAGTATATTCATAAACTTGTGTATATGTTGCCATAATCAATTATAGAATTCTGAAAGAAATCCTGCATCCCTTAGTCATCACCCTTAACATTTATTTATTTTGATAATTTTGAGTTCATATTGTGCCTTATTGGTCTTTGCATCCCTAGCACTTAACGTAATACCTACAGTAGGCATCAACTAGTGTTTGTTAAGTGAATGCAAAAATGCCATCAATTCACCTAACAGTCTATAGTTAAGATTTTATCATATAATTAAAAAGCATAGAATATATTAGAACAAAGACTGCTAGTTACCTCCTAGTAATAAGACTCTTCTTAGTAACAGAACCTCAATTTACATTTGGGTACACTGCCCTCCAGCTAAAAGACGACACTTTCCATTCTTCCTTGCAGCTAAGTTGGCCATGTGACTGAAAGTTAAAGCATTATGTAAAACACTGGAGAAGTCTTCCAAGAGGGAGGGGCAATACCCCTTTTCAGCCTTTCCCCCCTCCTGCTGCCTAGAACTAGGATGTAATATCTGGAGCTCTAGCAGCCATACTGGACAATGAGGATAAAGAAACAGAAAGCAGGAAGAGCCCTTGACCCTGAAAACCAAGGAATTTCATGCCACCTTTTACAGGAATATAGTTTTATTCTTAAGCCTCTATTTTTAGAATTTAATTGATCGGAGGCCAATGTAATCCTCACTGATTTATCGAAGCCTATACTACAGGATTCAAGGCACAAAAATGCCTTCTGTTATTACTGTTGAACTGAGCACACTTTTTGTTGTCACCTATTAGTGCTCCTTTGGGCATCCCTTGAACTTGGAGTCAATATCAAAGTGTTTCAGTCTCTTGGAGTAGCACTGATTCATTGAAAGCGAATGGGTAGACAGTCTTAGGGTCAATCTTGGTTCTGTCTCTTTTTTTTTTTTTTTTTTTGAGACGGAGTTTCGCTCTTGTTACCCAGGCTGGAGTGCAATGGCGCGATCTCGGCTCACCGCAACCTCCGCCTCCTGGGCTCAGGCAATTCTCCTGCCTCAGCCTCCTGAGTAGCTGGGATTACAGGCACGCACCACCACGCCCAGCTAATTTTTTGTATTTTTAGTAGAGACGGGGTTTCACCCTGTTGACCAGGATGGTCTCGATCTCTTGACCTCGTGATCCACCCGTCTCGGCCTCCAAAAGGGCTGGGATTATAGGCTTGAGCCACCGCGCCCGGCCCGGTTCTGTCTCTTAATAAACCTTGCTGAGCCTCAACTTCTTCCATCAAAGGGTGGTAACAAGACCCTACCTGTGGGATTGTTAGGAAGAGGAAAGGAGAAAGGCGTGTAACACATCCAAAAGAGTGACCGGCACATAGCACAGAATGTTTCTTCCCGCTCATGCGGGATTGCTTTCGAGAGCTCAGATCAGAAATGACTTAATTTAGGCTGGGCGCGGTGGCTCAAGCCTGTAATCCCAGCACTTTGGGAGGCCGAGGTGGGTGGATTACGAGGTCAAGAGATCGAGACCAACCTGGTCAACATGGTAAAACCCCGTCTCTACTAAAAATACAAAAAATCAGCTGGGCATGGTGGCGCATGCCTGTAATCCCAGCTACTCAGGAGGCTGAGGCAGGAGAATTGCCTGAACCCAGGAGGCGGAGGTTGCGGTGAGCCGAGATCGCGCCATTGCACTCCAGCCTGGGTAACAAGAGTGAAACTCCGTCTCAAAAAAAAAAAGAAAAAAGAAATTACTTAATTTGAGACATTGTGATCATTTCATAGAATCCACATGAAACATTAGACAATTAGGATTTAGAGGAATCTCAGCCAGATTACAAACTACACGAGGGCAGGGACTGTCTTGTTTACTGCTTAATCACTATTGTATAGAAACAATGCACTCAAGGAACATTGGCCGAATTAGTAGATAAAAACATTAAGTTCTATGGCCCTAATGCCTCAGAATCAGTATTTCTCTGCATGTAACACAGACTAAATATAGACCAGATCCCTGTAAACTGACCAATCAAACCTATATCAGAATCTTCCAAGGCCATTGCTAGACCAATGTCCCAAAACCCCTCTACAGCTGTTTCAGGGTCTTTGAACTCTGCAACCAAAAGAAGGGACATTATGCACAACTATTATTTATAAGCATCAGGCAATGGGATGCATGTCAAAGTTACAACACGGCAAAATAGAGGCAACCTGATTAAATCAACTGTATACAGACAAAAAATATCCCTTCTTACAATTAACTTTCTGCTTGGACAAACAGACACAAAACAGATAAAGAAGTAAATAAATGTGAGGAGGGCAGGCAGGGGCCAGATCAGGTATAAACTTGAAAGCCGTCATAAAGTGTCTGGATTTTGTTCTAAAGAATAACCAGAAGCCACTGGTGGCTTTAAAGGAGGGAATTTGATGACTGTGTGGACATGAATTTGGCACAGAGTAGATGAGGGGGACATGAGTTTAAGAGTTACCGTAGTTTCTGGAGAGATATGCTGATGGGGCAGTCGAAGTGAAAGAAGCTAAACTGATTTGTTTTAGAAGTGACCTGCCAGTGCCTGTTGATGGACTGGTTGTGGTTAGCATCCTTGGTCTGGAATAGTCTTAAGACATGGCTGTCATCTGCCTGCCTCTCAGTATCATGCTGATGGCTGAAGAGGTGTTAAGTTGGTATCTTGAGTCATTGAGGGCATCCAGCATTCGGTCATCCCCAGCTATTTCCATGAACAACCCCACAACACTTTAATAGTGAACAACAACAACAACAAAAAAATCAACTGTAATGTCAAGCACTTGGGAACATTCACATTCCTTTTTTCTTTTTATTCTCCTCTTGGGAAGAGTATTGATTGGGTGATAAATTCTGTACTCAGACCCTGACTCACCTGCTCTGTTAGGAAAAAGATCTCTTCTCACTCCCAGAGCCTGTATGAGCTAACTATTGAAAACTGTTATGAGCTTTTTTTAAAATTTATTTATTTATTTTTCAAAATACAATATCCCTACAGTGATTCTAGCAGCAGCCTCAGGAGAGAACTAGCATTCTTTTTCTTGACTTTTTATATTTTCAAAGGTTTAACTGAAGTGCCATGCAATCCCCCTGGAAATTCCCTCCTCAAGTCTGTTAAATAAGCAGGAAACAGATACAAGCATCTCAAACTTCGGATACTCATTTTGAGAAACAGGTGCAAGCCTTGTGTCCCTCATATCCAAGAAAAGCATCAGTGTTGATCCAACAACAATTTTCAGGAAGCAAATTTTGCAGAGGAGATCAACTCCGTGTGTAAAAGGATTTGGAGCCCAAACCATAAGTTATGGAAGAAAGGAAAGAATATGACATTTCTCTCCCAGGCAGGGCATTTACTATCTTAGTCAAGTTTAAGGATCTCCCCGGCACCAACTCACCACCCTGCCACTCTTCACTTTCTTACATTCCTGGGCTTCTATCCATCTTTAAAACTTTAAAGGAATGAAGTACTAATACATGCTATAACATGAAAGCCTAGAAAACATTACGCTAAGTGAAAGAAACCAGGCACAAAGGGCCACAAACTGTTATGATTCCATTTATGTAAAATATCTAAATAGGCAAATCTATAAAGACAGAAGATGCATTGGTTGTTACTTAGGGGTGGAGTGGAGGGTTAGAGGAATCGGGGATCATAGCTAAGAGGAATGAGTTTTCTTTTTTGAGGTGATAAGAATGTTCTAAGATTCACCATGGTGATACACAACTCTGAAGATAACAAGAACTATGCAATTGCATACTTTGAATGGGTGAATTGTATGTTATGTGAATTATGTCTCAATAAAGCTCTTACCAAGAGAAACTCTTTTATGATTAGTTTTAAATCACACTAGGCTTTATGTAAAAATTTACCTAACTCTTATTGAAACTCCATTCCAGAAAGGACATTGTGGATGAGCTGGGCAAGTGACTGTATTTATTGACATGAGTCATTCAGAGTTTCCCAAGAGGTACTCTAAAGGACAGCACGTTTTCAGCTGTTAATAGGTGAAGTAATTATTTTAAAAGGCTCCACAATCAAGGAAATTTAAGAATGATAAAGTTAAATTTCAACAGGATCTCTACTGCTGGAGCACTCAAAGATTTAATAGGCAGACATGCATTGTGCATCCCCAAGAAGGGGATTTACCAAACTGATTTAATCTTGAAGTCTTTTGTCACAGAGCATGGTGCGGAGTCAGTCTTCCATGACATCTATGCTCGTAAATGCATTTACTTTAATCTGAACAGGAACCCTTGGAAATAAATGTTATGCAAAAATTAACATAGGTCCTCATACAATGGTAACATTTTCATTTACATGTCTGCATCTTATTTTAAAAGTTCAATTATAAACATTGTTTTGTTTTCTAAATTCTTTTCATTCTATATTTAATATATGTAAACATACAGAGTGTAATTTAGAGTAGAAATTCTCTTCTTTGTTAAATAGTAAGACATTTTCTGGTATAACTTGGCTTGCTTCTATGAAGTGGAGTTTGTTTTATTTTTCTCCTGGAATAGAAAGGCATTCTAAGAACATATAAAAATCCTCAGTAATCCTTCTGTCCCTGGCCCATAGATCAAATCATTCTCTCAGAATTCCTCTTACTGCATTTCTCAGCAAAGATGTATTGGCAAGCTAAATGGAGAGGTTTCAAATTACTCAGACTTTATTAATTTTACAAAATATGCTTTGAAGTATGATAATAAATAATTAAAAGTAAATAGCACATTTGAGATTAGTGAGCAGATGCTTGTGAGCATTACTTACTGTTTCTTTCCTACCCTGTTCTTCTCCACTTGCAGGGCCACAGAAAAGGCAATCTATTGCTGCATCTTCCTCCCATCGCTGCGTCACGGCTTGAGTTACATTGCCCAGACGTACTGAGAAATAATAATTCAAGAGGGGAGGGAAGGAGACTAATCATTACGGAGCATAATAACTGGATAACTAGAATGGCAAGAAAAAGTACTCTCAGCCCAGGAAGGCACCAGGTTGAGAAACTGCAGGCACTCACCTGAAGCATGACACCTATCAGTAACTCTGTTTGGCAACTAATATTAAGAATCATTTGCAGTGGCCCTTGAATTTTGCAAAGCACCGTCAGATGCAGTATCTTAACCTTCAAAACAATTATGAGAGGTAGCTCCTTTTCCCCTGTTTTACAAATGGAGAAATTGTGGCCCAGAGAAATCAAGAAACAGGCCTAAGAGTCTCAGATAATTCTGTGGAACAGCAATTTGACTCCGAGGCTTCTGAAGTCAAAACATACTCTCTTTCCACCTTCGCTGAACTGGGAGAAGTTCAAAAGGCAGGCCGGGAAGAGATTGTGAAGATCTCTGAATGACAGAGAAGTTTATCCTTTACCTTGTAGGCACTACAATTGTTATCTAAAGGCATACAGCTACAAAATGCTTAGGCAAATAGATGAGCCATTTCTGATTCTCTTAAGAAAAGTTCCCAGTGTTTCTAACCTGTAAATGAGTTTAAATAATCATAAAAAGCATCAAATGTTTACTTGCTTTTTGTTGTTGTTCGTTTTGGCTTTTCTGTGTTTTTTTGTTTGTTGTTGGTTTTGTTGTTGTTGGGACAGGATCTCACTCAGTCACTCAGGCTGGAATGCAATGGCACAATCTCAGTTCACTACAGCCTCGACCTCCCTGGCTCAAGCAATCTTCCCATCTCAGCCTCCCAAGAAGCTGGGACCACAGATGTGTCACCATGCTGGCTAATTTTTGTAAATATTTTTTGTAGCGACAGGGTTTTACCATGGTTCTTAGGCTGGTCTCGAACTCCTAAGCTCAAGCCATCTGCCTGCCTCAGTCTCCCAAAATGCTGGGATTACAGTCATGAGCCACAGTGTCCAGCCTACTTTCTGTTTTTACTCCATCTTACAAATGTTCATTGCGTAGGTAGGCCAGGATCCTTTAAAAAGAGGTCCATATCTATCAGTTATTCATTAAGGATACAAATAAACTAATTTTCTAACCCTATGTCTGTCCTTCCAACCTTTATACTGAAACAGAAAGCAATATAAAGAAAGTTTAAGTCCAATATTACATATTAATTATTCAACACACATTAATTGAGCATTTTTTATGTATTAGACAGGCATCTTTGTTAGGGACTGGGCATTCAACAAATGAAGACCACATGTCACTACCATTATAGAGTTTGCAGCTAAACATAGCAAAGCATCCAGGCAAACAGAGTACAGTGTGATAAAGAATAAGACAGAAGGCCAGGTGTGGTGGCTCATGCCTGTAATCCTAGCACTTCGGGAGGCCGAGGCAGGCAGATTGCCCAAGCTCAGGAATTCGAGACCAGCTTCGACAACACAGTGAAACCCTGCATCTACTAAAATACAAAACATGAGTCAGGTGTGGTGGCATGCGCCTGTATTCCCAGCTACTCAGGAGGCTGAGGCAGGAGAATCACTTGAACCCAGAAGGTGGAAGTTGCAGTGAGCCGAGTTCACACCACTGCACTCCAGCCTGGGCGACAGAGAGAGACTCCATCTCCAGAAAATAAAAAAGTTAAAAAATAAGATAGCACAAGAGACATAGGAGCACATCACTAGACTTAGGGGTTGGGGAGGTTTCCTCAGGGAGGTGACATGCAGGCTGAAGGACCAGTGGGAGTACAGTGGTGTCAAGGCTGGAACCAGCGATTCTAATCTTGACTTTTGCATTAGACTCACCTGGAGAGTTTTTAAAACTACTGCTGTCTAGACCCCACCCAGGCCAATTCCGTCTGAATCTCCAAGAACAAGGTTCATTCAGGCAGCAATTTTTATAAATCTCTGCAAGTGATTCTAATGTGTAGCCCTATTTGAGAATCGGTGACTTCCACCTTTACTAAAAAGCATTTCAGAGTAAAAACAATGTGGATCATCTCTAAATTCAGATTTCAGTTCCATGTAAACTCAAAGTAAATAATTTTTAGATGATTTTCTTGGTATCTACAATGTGACCTTTATCTTTATTATCTTGGATTTCAAGAATATTTATGGCAAAAGAAACATAATACAAATTTTTTACACACACAAAAAAGATAAAGATAAATCTAAATAGTCTGAATATTACTAGCTTTTCCTAACAGTTGGGAGAAAACTGTTTTTGTGCTGGCTATCCCTGTGCTTTCCAGTATTTCCTGTTCTTCTACTACGCACAGTGGGAAGACTATTCTTCCTTGCCTCTTTAAAATTATTAGTGGTCAAGCAACTTTCTTTAACCAATAAATAGCCAGAAGAATTGATGTGTGTCTCTTCCATGAGGAAGTACGTAAGAGCTGGTCACATGTTCGGTCACATGTGCTCTTCTCCCACCTCAGCGATCCCTGAAGGTTTGGATCACAATGGTAGCATCTTAAGACAGAGGGATGATGAGGTCAAAGCAGCCTGGAGTGATGAGCACCCCGCCAAGAGCACTTACCTTGCAGAGCTGCTCACAAAATGCATTGTTTTAAGTCACTAAAATTTTAGCATCTTTATTATTGCAACACAACCTAGTTTCACCTAGGAACTACCTTCTCAACCAGGCAGATCCCTAATTTTGTATTTTCTTTCCCTGATTCACGAATTTTCTACTCACACACTTCCCGTGATTAACGTTACAATTAATATCCATCTTTTTTCACTCTTTTCCTTCCTTCTTTTCCTCCTTCCTTTCTCCCTCCTTTTTTCTTTCCTTTCCACTTGATCACTCATTTTAAAAATCATTGGAGATGCCAAGAAGAAGGAAAGTTAGAAAGTAGTTGAGTGGATGGTGCCCAGCAGGCTGGGGGACTGCATACAGGAGGACTGAGCAAATAAATCCACTTGGCCCTCCATATCTATAGATTCCACATCCATGAATTCAACCAACTGTGCATCAAAAATATTTTTTTAATCACATCTGTATTGAACATGTGCAGACTTTTTTCCTTGTTATTAGTCCCTAAATAACACAGTAGAGCAAGTATTTACATAGCCCTTACATTGTATTTAGTATTATCAGTAATCTAGAGATGATTTAAAGTATTCAGATGAGCTGGTCATGATGGCTCATAGCTGTAATCCCAACACTTTGGGAGGCTGAGGTGGGAGGATTGCATGAGGCCAGGAATTTGAGATCAGCCTGGGCAACATAATGAGATGCCATCTCTATAAAACATTTAAACAATTCACTGAGTGTGGTGGCAGAGGCCTGTAGTCCTAGCTATTCAGGAGGCTGAAGTGGCAGGATTACCTGAGCTCCAGAGGTTGAGACTGCAGTGAGGCATGCTTGCACCACTGCAGTCATATATATATATATATATATATATATATATATATATATATATACACACACACATATATATATATATATATACATATATATATATATAAAATTAGACACACACACACACACACATAATTAGATAGGTATAAAAGTGAATATAGATATTTCAATGTTTTGTCCTTTTTCTGTCCACTGAGAGATCCTGGAAGTAGCAATAGGCCAATCGCAGTAAGCCTACATAGCATATGGATTTCTAGAAACCATTTTCCACTAACAGAAGACATCTTAGGAAAAAAAGACAAATTGATTTCAGGGCTGGCTCAGCAAAAGCACAATTTGCTTCTGCTTTTTTTGAGTTTGAAAAATAACTTTTTTTTTTTTTCTTTTATGGAGACGGTCTGGCTCTCTGTTGGCCAGGCTGGAGTGCAGTGGTGCAATCTCAGCTCACGGCAACCTGTCTTCCAGGCTCAAGCCATCCTCCCACCTCAGCCTCCCAAGTAGCTGGGACTACAGGCATGCACCACCACACCCAGCTAGTTCTTGTATTTTTTTTGTAGAGATGGGGTTTTACCATGTTGATTACAGGCCTGAGCCACTGTGCCCAGTCTAACAAATAATGTCAGGAAGGAATGAAGTACTCAAAAATGATGGGGGCATGTGAAAAAGACATTGATGCCAATTTAGAAGGCTAACCACCTACCCATTAATTAAAGCATTATTAAGTCCAAGCATAGTTAAACAAACTAATAAATAAATGGAAAAAGTGAAAGCTCTTCTTTATAGCAGATGCTATCTATCAAATGTAGAAGAAATAATAGAAAATCACCATTTGGCAATGATCATAGTAATAACTTATTCAGACAAGAAAACTCAATGAATGCTAACATTTGTTAGCTAACAAGAGTTAGAAGACAGGTAAAATATTGACATAGTCTCAGAGTATGTTTCCACAAAAGACATATTCATTATAAAAGAAAAAGAATAATTTTCCAGTAAAGTAACCTGGCAGAAACCGCCTTATTCCAGTATAACATCAAATGTAACATCACCAGATTGAAATCACGTGCCAACTGACAGGATGCAAGAACTTAGCATTGCTTTTGTAATATTCCCTCAAAAATGCATGCCTATCCTGACTCTAATTATAAGGAAATACTGGAGTCTTCTAAATTGAGGAACATTCTACAAAATAACTTGCCCATAATCTTTAAAAATGTTGCAGTCATGAAAGTCAAGGAAGGACTATGGAATTGTTCTGGATTGAAAAGACTGAAGAGTCATGACAACCAAAGGCCACACATGATACTGTATTAGATCATTTCCCGAAGGACATTACTGAGGCAATTAGTGAAATGAATGGGATCTCTGAGTGACGGATATATAGGAGTTCTTTGAACTGTTCCTGCAACTTTTCTATGATTTTGAAACTTTCAAAAATGAAACAAACTGTTTTTACAATCTGTAATAATTTTATAGACTCCCAATTCTGGTTTATGTTATAATCTGAAAAAGTATGGAAAGCTTGAGAATAATTTCAAATTGTTTGGTATTAGTTATGGTATGTTTTGTTTATTTTTAGTAAAGTCATTGAAGTTTGATAATGATATGCTTTGGCTGTGTCCTTACAAAAATCTCATCTTGAATTGTGGTTCCCCTAATTCCACACACGACAGGAGGGACCTGGTAGGAGGTAATTGAATCATGAGGGCATTTCCCCCATGCTATTCTCATGATAGTGACTTTTCATGAGATCTGATGGTTTTATAAGGGGCTTTTCCCTGCCTTCAAACCGCACTTCTCCTTGCTTTTACCATGTGAAGAAGGATGTGTTTGCTTCCCCTTCCACCATAATTGTAATTTTCCTGAAGCCTCACCAGCTCTGTGGAACTATGAGTCAGTTAAACTCTTTCCTTCGTAAATTACCCAGTCTTGGGTATATCTTTATTAGCAGCATGAGAACTAATACAGATACCTTAATTTTTTAAAGTTGTTATTATTCAAGTTTGTCTTTTATATTTAAGTTTCTACAATCACTTAATGGTTTCAGAACAGTGATGTGATTTAGGGAAATATGAGTATATGTCTTTTATATTTAAGTTTCTACAATCACTTAATGGTTTCAGAACAGTGATGTGATTTAGGGAAATATGGGTATATGGCAATTAGGTATATGTACCAAGAAATTATTTTCAGGTCTTCAGTAATTTGAATGGATGTCTCTAGCACATGCCAACAGAATTATTACTCAGAAAGACATTAAATTAAAAATATAAAAAGAGAACAATTCCCAAGTATTGAGCCCATGCTTAACACAAGTAAATTCCTCTGGCCAGAAGAATATGAAATGAAGATTTTTAAAAATTGTCTTCAAAAAAGGCAAAATTTTTTTTTTTTTTTTCTGAGACGGAGTTTCACTCTTGTTACCCAGGCTGGAGTGCAATGGCGCGATCTCGGCTTACCACAACCTCCGCCTCCTGGGTTCAGGCAATTCTCCTGCCTCAGCCTCCTGAGTAGCTGGGATTACAGGCATGCGCCACCATGCCCAGCTAATTTTTTGTATATTTTTAGTAGAGACGGGGTTTCACCATGTTGACCAGGATGGTCTCTTATCTCTTGACCTCGTGATCCACCCGCCTCGGCCTCCCAAAGTGCTGGGATTACAGACTTGAGCCACCATGCCCGGCCAGGCAAAATATTTTCTTAAAAAGCAATTTGTAAAACAAAGAAACAAGAGAATTTTATTAAGCAAAAGTTTTATCTATCTCAATAATCGTATGTCAACAGTTTACAAATTTTTCCCAAAGAGGCTGCCCTTCAACTTGCTAGTAAACAGATATTCTGTGGACAATCCCAGCATGTACCTCCTAACACTGCCTTCTAGGCCAAATTCCACCCTCATCTACTGAAAGAGACACAGTGAGAAGTTCAAAATCTTAGCTTAGCAGGTATAGGGGCTGGTCTCTAAGTAATCCTTCAGAGAAAGGATTCAGGTCCCAGATTACCTCCCTCAACAGAGCATGTGTAATCTATCCCACTCAATGGCCAGTTGTATATAGTGTGGGGTTCATACTGAATGTGTACCTGTGCTAGGGACCAAGGGTCAGCCTGGACTCTGCTTTCCATGATGAGGGAGCAGTGTCCAGAGAAGTGTTAAGTCCTGCTTTGTCTACCTTACAATCACACTCAAAAAGTTCTAGTTGTCACGTATCCATCATGCCATTTCATATCATACTACTTTCATAAAAAGCAAGGATAAGGAAATATCATAGTTCTGAAAGTTTCACAAAATTTTTTTTCATTAATCTCAAAATTATTAGGTTGGCACAAAAGTAATTGTGGTTTTTGGCATTACTTTCAATGGCAAAAACTGTAATACCTTTTGCACCAACCTATCAATCACCCTGTGGACTCCTTAAGAACTGTATTAAAATGAGTAGAGCAGAGGGTGGCAAGTAAGTTATGAAAGGTTTCCATTCACCGTATTTTCTTTAACTCAGAAGTTTAGGCAGTTTAACATCAAATAGGATGAACAATTCCTCAGCCATCCTTAACTGTTTTTGTTTGCCAGGAGTGCTGTAACAAATGCCCCAGATTGGGGGGCTTAAACAACAGAAATTTATCTATCTTCCAGCCTTATCTGGAGGCTGGAAGTCCAAGATCGTGGTAGCAGTGGGGTCCATTTATTTTGGAGCCTCTCTCCTTGGTTTGCAGATGACTGTCTTCTCCCTGCTTCTTCACATGGTCTTCCCTCTGCGTGTCTCTATGTCCTCCCTCAAGGACAGCAGTCATATTGGATGAGGGCCCATTCTAATAACCTCATTTAACCTTAATTAGCTCTTTAAAGACTGTCTCTGAACACAGTCATATTCTGAGATATTGGAGATTAGGCTCATACCTGTAATCCCAACACTTTGGGAGGCCAAGGCAGGCAGATCACCTGAGGTCAGGAGATCGAGACCAGCCTGGCCAAAATGGCCAAACCCCGTCTCTACTAAAAACATAAAAATTAGCTGGGCGTGGTGGTGGGTGCCTGTAATTTCAGCTTTTCAGGAGGCTGAGGCAAAAGAATCACTTGAATCAGGGAGGCTGCAGTTGCAGTGAGCCGAGATTGTGCCACTGCACTCCAGCCTGGGCAACAAGAGTGAAATTCTGTCTAAAAAAAAAAAAAAAAAAAAAGAGCTGGGCACAGTGGCTCATGCCTGTAATCCCAGCACATTGGGAGGCTGAGGCGGGTAGATCACGAGGTCAAGAGATCGAGACTATCCTGGTCAACATGGTGAAACCCCGTCTCTACTAAAAATACAAAAATTAGCTGGGCATGGTGGCGCGTGCCTGTAATCCCAGCTACTAGGGAGGCTGAGGCAGGAGAATTGCTTGAATCCAGGAGGCGGAGGTTGCGGTGAGCCAAGATCGCACCATTGCACACTCCAGCCTGGGTAACACGAGCGAAATCCCGTCTCAAAAAAAAAAAAAGAGAAAGAAAGAAAAGGAAAAAGAATATGGGGGTGACATAATTCAGCCTCTAACAGTAAATATTAAGAATGGTTCTTTTTGCTAGATTAGAGCCTTTATTGATACTAATATCCACACATTTTAAAAACAGACAAAGCTTATTCTATGATTAAAATTTTTAGAAAATGTTCAGAGCTATGTGGACAACTTTGCTATTGCAGAAGTAGTTCCCTAGTCCACTAATTCAGAGGACATTCAGGTCTCTCTGCACTGTATCTTTGAGAGATCAGCATTGGTATTAAATTCCAACTTGATCTTTATCCTTCATGGGCTTACTATTTTTTTTTTTCAGCCCAGATACTGTGGAGCTTGTGGATATGACTGGGCCCTCAATTAATACTCATCTTATGATAGGTTTTGAAAGCAGCTGTGGTCCTAACCAGGGAGGTCTCCACCTTGATCACAATCTCATGGCCACTATTTCTAGACAAGCCAAGATGGCATGCATTTGAGAACATAGCTTTAAGAACTATCTGCTTTCCCCCAAATTCAAGGCCATAGTGAAGCTTTCCTACATTGCTAGAATGTTAGAGTGTAACTTGGTGATAGCTCTCAAAGTAAAAAATAAAAGAAAAATGTATAATAAAATTTTATCCTGAAATCTACTTCTGAATACTTACTATATTGAAAGACGTGTGTGTGTGTGTGTGTGTGTGTGTGTGTGTGTGTGTGTGTAATAATATGTGATGTGTACATGGTAGATGAAGAATTCATTCACTGCACTATTATTTATAATATGAAACATAAAAACAACTTAAGTATCCATCATAAGAGAGTAGTTAAATAACATTAATATATACATACAATACAAAAGTATGCAGCTGTTAAAAATATTGTACTGCTGTTTTTGTCAATGGCAAGCTAGGTTTTTCATACCAATCCGCCCACTGAACGCAATTTAAAATTGCTGGCTAAAATATTTTTTAAATAGCCCTTAAGATGAGGAAAATCCAATAAATTAAAAAAAGATATCTGAACAAAAGTGAGAACCCAGAGAGATAAGTGATCACAACAGCCATTTTTATCCTGAGATCATTTGTCAGTCCCAGCAACTTCAAACTTCTACTTTTTGGGGTGAAGGGAAATAAATCAAGGCTCACAAGGTACCCTAAGAGCAGAAATAAAACCAACACCAACACCATCTCCAGGGGAATGCAAGGGAAGTTGCCTTTACACTGAACTGAACAAGGGGGAAATCCCCCATTTTGAGAATTTTTTTAACTACAGAGTAGCTCTAACAAAAAATTTTACCTCGAATTTACATCATCTGGGTGGTCCAAAAGAACCTCAAGTCATGCATTTAGTTTAAAGCGATCCCAGACTAAATAGAACAGTTTTTATGTGGCAACAACAAAAGCAAATTCTCTACAGAGGAGATTCCTTTATCCTTGGCGTCAAAGAACCCCCACACACAACTTTTCAAAGGTGACAAGAATCACACGGTCAAAAATAACCAACCACCAGAGGAAATGAGGCATCATGAGCAAGAAAAGAAACAATAGAAAGTAGAAACAGACCCACAGATAATTGAAATATTGGAATTATTAGACACAAACTTGAGAAATTTCTGCAGATATAGAAAATATAAAAAGTCATGTAGTATATTTAAAAAAGAACTCAATGTCTAGAAATGTCTAGAATGTCTCGAAATGAAACCAATAACTCAAATTAAAATCTCAATAGATGGGCTTAACGGTAGCATTAGACACAGAAAAAGTATCCACGGGTGCAGCATAATTATAGCACTTGGGGAGGCCGAGGCAGGAGAATCACTTGAGTTCAGGAGTTCAAGATCAGCCTAGGCAACACAGCAAACCCTAGTCTCTACTAAAAATAATAATAATAAAAAAAAAATAGCTGAGTGTGGTGGCACATGCCTGTAGTCCAGCTATTTGGGAGGCTGAGATGGGAGGATTACTGAAGCCAGGGAGATGGAGGTTGCAGTGAGCTGTGATCATGCCAATGTACTCTAGTGTGAGCAACAGAGAGAGACCTTGTCTGAAAAAATAAAATGTATCCAGAACACACTAAGAGGAGAAAAATAAGATGAAAAAAAAATGGAAGACGGATTAAGATGCATGGACCGTCAAGTGATAAGGTCTAACATAAATTTAACAGAAATGATATTTTCATTATGCTGAAAGAAAATAGCTACCAACGCAGAATTTTACATATTTCTCAGTGACAATAACTTTCAGTAATGAAGGCAATAAAGACATTTGTGAAAGAAAAAAACAATGTATTACCAGATGACCCTTATTCAAAAAAATTCTACAGGTCCAGCAGCCAGAACGTAAGTGAACTCAGACAGAAGGTTTGAAATGTGAGAAGGAAGTAAAACCACAAAAAGAGAGGACATAAGAACGGCAAGCAGAGGAGGGTAGGGCAATGGCACTCAAGGGCAAAGGCAGAGGTTGGACGAATGCTGGAGTGAACCCAGCCCACACCTACAGCATCCTTCCCCCATCCCACATAAGTTTTGAAGTAGGAGTTTTAAGTATCTAAACGTAGAATTAGTCGACAAAACAAAAACCATCAGTTAGAAACTGGGCTAAAGGGGATAATGAGGTTAACTTGCAGGCTTAGTGGGAGAGAGGTGTCAAACATCCCGAAGGGCAGTATGACAAAGGGAATAAAAATGAAATGACCACCAACAATTCTACGTAAAAAAGTGGTTGTGAATCTTGGCAATGAATATGTAAAAAACCGCAGTTCTTCTCTGGAAGCAAGAGAGTAAAGAGATAAAAAATGATGTCTATGAAAAGGTAGCTGGGCCTTGATGTAGTCACTGCCTCTCAGGGGCTTGTCTTTAATTCTGCAGGTCCCAATCCTCAATTTGTCAGAGGACTCAGAAGTGAATAGTCTTTTAGAGCTTGGCTCTGGGCTGCACGTTTATTAAAGCATAGCCTCTGCAGTGATCAGAATGTTTACAGCCACCTTTAAGGTATCTGATGCCAGAAACAAGGTAAAATAAGAATATATATTGGTAGTTTCTTGCATGCGACTAAAGAACTCTTGGAAGGATGTTTCAGTGTGTTGGGAACTGGCTGGATAGACTACAGGAGTGGAGGAAGGCTTTTGCAGTGTATATATTCACATGGTCCAATAATAGTTACGTCATCTGAATTATCTATATAATTTAATTAAAGCAATTGTCTCCGCTTTTTCCCCTTCTCTGAAAACTCTCAAAGACATACAGTGTTTGAGCCACTTGGTGCACTTACGAAGGTAGGTAGTGATGGATCCTTTCCTCTGTTCTTAGAATGTTGCCATAAATGGAATCACATATGCCTTCCTGTCTTAAATTGCACACTCCTTGTCTCATGGGGCTCAGACACATCACAACTCGAATGCTTCACTGTTGTCTCCTCTGGGTCTCCAAGAATGTGACCTCTCCTGAGCCAGGAATAAGCCTATGATTAAATTAAGCCTGCAGGAATTAGA
Organism: Saimiri boliviensis; assembly: GCF_048565385.1. NCBI lineage: Eukaryota > Metazoa > Chordata > Mammalia > Primates > Cebidae > Saimiri > Saimiri boliviensis. The sequence goes on along the minus strand of NC_133458.1, from coordinate 94,663,591 downwards.
GACCAACTCATCCCAGTTTGCCCAAAACTTTCCCCAGTTTTAGCGCTGAAAATTTCATCTCCAGGGAAACGTCTCAGTCCCAGGCTAGCAGGGACAATGGGCCATCCTGGCTGCTACCAGCTTGGCTTATGTTTCATCCTCTTAGAGTTCAAAAGACTTCAAATTTATGAAAAAACAAACATGGTTGAATAGAACCCAAGTAAAACTAATAATGATATCAAACAATGCATATGTGACAATTATGATGTGTTAGACGGTGTTCCAAGTAGTCTATTCATATAGGCTCATTTAACCAGTCATAATAACCATGTCATGGATGAGAAAACTGAGGTCTAAAGAAGTTAAGTAACTTTCCCAGGATTAGAGAGCTACTATGTAGTAGAGCTGGGGTTGAAAGTCGGGTAGTCCAGCTTCAGAGAGCAACAACTTAATAATTTCACTATACTGCCTTTTGCTGTATTATCTTCCTCACATAGTTTTTATTCTTCAAATGTTGCACCCTCTTCTCCCATTTCTTCTCTCTGTTGTCCCTGCTGCTCCTATCTTGGCTCCAATTCCCTTATTCCCTCTGCTTACTTCTATTCCACTCTTCGTTCAGTGGTTACTGAACACGCTTACTGTGTGCCAGGCTGCTCTCAAGATCTCTCAGTCTGTCTAGAGGAGGTACCAGACATGTAAACGGCCAATAGCATAGCGCAGAAGTTCCCAAATGTTCTCAGTTCATGGTGCCTTTAGCGTTTCCATAACATTTCACGGTGCCTAAAGGTCAAAAGAAATACCTAATGTTTTTATTTATTAGTTTAATTCCAAACAACTCATTGTACTAGTAAATGTAGTTCTTGAAAGATGGATCTGTGTTTCTCTCAAAAGTTAAAAGATCCTGCAGTGGCCTTTCCTCCCTGTGGCCCTCTAGGGCACCGCGGTTTAGGAACTGTGGACATAGCAGTTCAGTGCTCAGCTCCTAAAGTGCATTGCTTGGGTTCAAATCTTGGCACACCCCTTACAGTGCGAGCTTCGAAGTGTAATGAGGCCTCCTGTTGTCCCAGCACTGTTTGTTGATAAGACTGTTATTTCTGTTAGCTTTCCTCATGGGTAATCGGTATTATAAAAGCAGCTATATCATAACAATGTGGCATGAATTTAAATAAAAAACATGTCACACTCCTGGAAAAAAGGTTGCCATCAAGCGATTAGAAAGTAAGTTCCACAAGGACAGGAATTTGGCTCTGTTTGGTTTACTGTTGTATGATCCAGCGCTTCGGACAGCACCTGGCACTGCTCTTTTACCTTCTTCTTTTCTCTACTTTAAACAAACTGAAAGGAGGGCTGTCCTGATTCTGATGTAATTGACAAGGGGCAGACCTCAAAAGAAATAGATTTCTACAATGGGTAAAAACTAGGAGTAAGTTCTGTGCTCAGTTTCTGGACAGAAACCTGATCTTCATTATGGGAACAAGGGAGGCATGTAATCCTTGTACCACTGCTCCTGGCACTTGGTGTATGATACTTTGCAAGCAAGTCTTTTTCTGGGCCTTTCCCTGTGGGTTTTATCAGTGGCTCCCTCCTGTGCTATCTTAAAGTTTCATCAGACTAACTTAGAGCCCACACAACATGGGAGGTGTTGAAGAGGGTGCGATCTTCAGCACTGCCATTTCCTGTGATACACATGTGCAGCTGGTATGATAAGGTGGAAAGGTAGTTTCTCCAACCCTTACTAAGGGGTGCTAGGTTATCATCATCCCCAGCTTCCGTTCTCCATAAGGCCCTCTCTGATGAAATTTTTATAGCAATCCTGTTTTTCTGCCGAGGGCTGGCTTTTTTATCTTTCGCATTCCAATTGCTCTGTCATTTTTCTAGTTTATTTTTTAAGTGCACAATTTAGTGGTTTCTAGTATATTCACAATATTATGCAACCATCACCACTAAGTATTTCCATAACATTTTTATCATTCCAAAAAGAAACCCCATATCCACTAGCAGTCGTTCTTCATTACTGCAACCCCCCAATCCCTGAAAACCATTATTGGACTTTTTGTCTCGATAGATTTGCCAATTCTGGACATTTCATTCAATGAATTCATATATTATGTGGTTTTTTTTGGATCTGACTGCTTTCACTTAGCATGTTTTCAAGGCTCATCCATGATGTGGCATGTATCAGCCCTGCATTCCTTTTTGTTGTTGAATAAAATTCCATTGTATAGGTATACCACTATACCACATTGCGTTTATCTGTTCATCAGTTGATGAACATTTGGGTTGTTTCTATTTGTGTCTATTATAAATAATGCTGCTATAAACATTTGTTTGTAGAAATATATTTCAAATTCTCATTCGTATTTCTCATATTTCGTTCTCATATTTTAATTCAATACCTAGAAATAGAACAGCTGGATCATTGTAACTCTATGTTTAACATTTTGGGGAACTGCTAATCTGTTCTCCAAAGTGGCTGAATCATTTTACATCCCCACCAGCAATGTATGAGGATCCCAGTTTCTCCACACCCTTGCGAACATTTGTTATTGCCAGGTTTTTAGTTTCTGTTTTTTCAATTACGGCCATTCTAATGGGTGTGAAGTGGTATCTTATTGAGGTTTTGAGTTGCATTTTCCTGGTAGTTAATGATGTTGAACATCTTTTCTCGTGCTTTTGGCCATTTGTATATCTTCTTTGGAGAAATATCCATTTAAATCCTTTGTGTCTTTTAAAAATGGATTGTCTTTCTATTGTTAAGTTGTAAGTGTTCTCTGTGTATCCTGGATATAAGCCCTTTGTCAGATATATGACTTGTAAACATTTTATATCATTTTGTGGATTATCTTTATTTTCTTGATGGTGTCCTTTAAAGTACAAAATTTTTCATTTAAATGATGTCCAATTATTTGAAATGTGTTTGTTTTGTTGCTTGCGCTTTTGGGGTAAAATCTAAGAAACCATTGCCTAATCCTAGATCTTGAAGATCTACTTCTATGTTATCTTTTATGAGTTTTATACTTTTAGTTCTTACATTTAGGTCTTTAATATATTTTAAGTTAAAATTGTTTATGGTGTGAAGTAGGGGTCCAATTTAATTCTTTTGCACGTAGGTATCCCACTGTTTCAGCACCGTTTGTTGATAAGACTATAATTTCCATTGTTGAATGTCTTGGCACCCTTGTTGAAAAGTCATTTGACCACAAATATAAGAGGACTCTCAGTTCTATTCCCTTGACACTGTCTGTTCATCTGTGTACCCATAACATACTGGCTTGATATTGTCAGCTTAGAGTAAATTTTAAAATGGAAAAGTTTAAGCTCTCCACGTTTGTTCTTCTGTTTCAAGATTCTTTTCAACTATTTTGGGTTTTTTGAATTTCTATATGAATTTTAGGATCAGTTTATCAATTCCTGCTCCCCCCCCCAAAAAAAATAATAGCAGCTGGGATTTCTTCTGCTGCTTCTTCTTCTTTTTGAGACAGAGGTTTGCTCTTGCTGCCCAGGCTGGAGTGCAATGATGTGATCTCAGCTCCCTGCAACGTCCACCTCCCAGATTCAAGTAATTCTCTTGCCTCAGCCTCCCAAGTAGCTGGGATTATAGGTGCCCATCACCACACTTGGCTAATTTTGTGTTTTTAGTAGAGATGGGGTTTCACCATGTTGGTCAGGCTGGTCTTGAACTCCTGACCTCAGGTGATCCACCTGCCTTGGTCTCCCAAAGTACTGGGACTATAGGCGTGAGCCACCACACCTGGCCAGTAGCTGGGATTTCTATAAGGATTATGCTGTTAAATTTGGGGAGTATTGCCTTAGATCAATTTGGGGAGTTTTGCCATTTTACGATATTAAGTTTTCTAATGAAATGTCTTTTCATTTAGTTATGTCTTCTTTAATTTCTTTCAACAATGTTTTATTTTATAGCTTTCCATGTCCAAGTTTTGTACTTCTTTTGTTAAATTTATTCTAAGCATTTTGTTCCCTGTAAATGGCATTGTTTTCTTAATTTTATGTTCAATTCTTCATTGGAATTGTTTTTTTAATTTCATGTTCAATTATTGATTTTTATATATTGATCTTGCATCCTATAATCTTGTTGAACTTATGTATTAGTTCTAATAATTGTGTGTGTGTTTGTGTCTCTCTGTGTGTGTGTGTGTGTGTGTGTGTGTGTGTGTTCCTTGGGATTTTCTATATATAAGATCATGTCATCTGTTAAGAAGTAATTGGGTTTTGGATGTTGAATTTACCAGTAAGAAGTCCTGTCTGCATTGGAGTGGAAATAATCTTGCCTGTGAGCAGCAAGATGCCAGATGGGCATTTTGCTATTCAGAAGGAAAGGCGGATTTTGATCTTAGAGTATTCACCAGAATGTTGGATTAAGCACCAGATCTTGAACAGAAATTTTGCCCCAGGGAACATTTAACATTATCTGAAGACAATTTTGGTTGTCACAACTTAAGAGGCAGGAGCAGGGCAATAGCCACAGATGATGCTGAATATCCTGTAACACACAGGAAATCCCCCAGAAAAACAATTACCTTGCTCAAAATATCAGTAGCACTGAGGTTGAGAAACCCTGGATTAAAGAAATAGCTTCTAAAAATGGCCTCTTCTCTCATTGACATGAGCCACTCTTCTCAAAACTGCAAGATTCTGAAGAAGAAGTATGGAATGAAGTTTAGGGAATGAGTTCTCAGCTCACAGCAGCTATCTGATGAAAGTAGAGATGGTGTTCTAGGCTCTGGGTCAGCAACTCCAAGAACAATTGGACCAAGGAGTGCACAATCTTCTGCACAGCAGAGATCAGCATTTGGCACAGAACACATGCCACCACCCCTGCAACACCGACACTGTAGCTGGCTCAGGCGCCAGTGGCCAAATGTGATAATTACTATGGCACCAACAGAGGATATGAGGTTTTGCGATGCTTGATGCTAATACATCTGATGGAGGAGCTCTTTAAGAAAAAGAATACAGCATTAGACACAGGGTCTTGGTAGGACTCGTGCAAGTGAGGTGCCTGAAAACTGCTTCAAAGTGGAAGTACAGACTGTAATGGAACCACCTGTAAATTTCTTCATCTTTCCTGCTTTTCTGAAGAACTCTTCAGCTAATTTGCATTAAGGAAAATACAAGCCGCGTGGTGTGTTTTATTTCCTTACTCTTTTTTTTTCAACGTCTTCTCCGGTGAAAACAATATAAAGTTCTGCAGTTTGGCTTTAAGATCGAAGTTGACAGTTGCAGGGAGATAAACAACAGCCCTAGACACTTAAAAGCAGGTGCTAAGTGGTTAGTCAGTACAACAAATGGCTTTTATAATAAATATTTCCAAATGTTGCACGATGAATTTAGTACCTAAGAAGTAGGCTTTGTAGATACAAATGAGTCAGGTAACCCATATTTCCATAAAAGCAACGAAATATGCATTTTTATGGTGCAAAGCATGATTTCATAGTTATAGAGCACTTTGTATCCGTTAAGTGTTTTCTAACCTTTAATTGTTTCTGTTAATGATCTAGTGAGACCAATTCTGGTGGGTACCAGCATCACTTGAAAGGTGGGAGAAAAAGGCAGAGGCTACAAGAAATTATCTAAAGGGCAGAAAGAGACAAATGCCATAGGAAGACAGACTCCAAGCAGTAGAAATACGGGAGAAATCCAAAGGAAAATATAACTGAAATGAATGCAATTGTGACCGTCACAGAAACCTGAATTTCTAGGCTGTGGCAAGGGGGTATCTTTCAGAGGTTGAGATGCCAGAATCAATGCAAGGACATAATGACCAGCCTTTAATTAACTACCGTTAAGAATGCAGAATTCCTTCTCAGTGAATGGCAGAGAGGAAACGCAGGCCTTCTGCTTGCAAATTTCTTTAGTGCCACTGTCCCTCAAGGAGTCTAGGGAGGGCAGCTTGGACCTGAGCCAAGACAGCCACATATACATCACACCTATCTCACTGACTGCTCAGAGCCTAGAGTACTTCTACAAACCACCCCACTCCTCTATGGTCAATATAGAACCAGTTAGACTCACTCTGAGCAGCTGAAATTCCAGCATTGTAGTTATTCATGTTTAGAAAATAGTAACACTCATATTAAGCGCCAGGCCCCATCCTAAGTACTTACAGACATTAACTCATTTAATCTTCATAACTACCTCGTAAGATAAGGGCTAATTTGACAGATGAGAAAAGTGAGGCCCAGAAGAGTTAAGTAACATGCTCAGGGTCACGCAGTTAGTAAACAGCAGAATCTGGATTGAACCCTGTGCAGTCCCTTCCAGAATCTGTGCTGTAATTGCTTCTCTATAACACCTTATTAAGAACCTTTAATGCCAGGCACGGTGGCTCATACCTGTAATCCCAGCACTTTGGAGGCCGAGGCTGGTGGATCATAAGGTCAGGAGTTCAAGAGCAGCCTGGCTGGCCAAGATAGTGAAACCCCGTCGCTCCTAAAAATACAAAAAATTAGCAAGGCCTGGTGGTGGGTGTCTGTAATCCCAGCTACTCAGGAGACTGAGGCAGGAGAATCACTTGAATCTGGGAGGCGGAGTTTGCACTGAGTGGAGATCACCCCACTGTACTCCAGCCTGGGAGACAATGCAAGACTGTCTCAAAAAAAAAAAAAGAAAAGAAAAGCCTTTAAAATACTTTTTTTATTGTGTTATTTACATATAAATGTCAATGAACAGTTCAACAGCATCAGAAAAATGGACAATGACAATAACCAAACTATTTTCAAAGATAAGAAAAGAATTTATATATTTTTGCCTCCAGGATTACTCACACAATATATGTACTTCTTTTGTGCTTCTAAGTTGTTTCAGAACTTATCATACTTGTTTTCTTGGTTATAGTTGGTTGGTGTTTCTGGGGCAAGTCCAGGAAACATTTCTGTTTTCCTCCATTAATTTGTGATGTACCTGAGACAGGGACCTTTAAAAAATAAAAGTCTTTGTAACTCCTGGAGTATCTAGGAGATACAATGCTTCATACAATGTAGGCATTTAATAAATGTTAATTGAGTTAGTGCTGGTTTTGTCTATTCAGGTTACAATAACAGAATATCAAAGACTGACTTGGCTTATAAACAACCGTTTATATTTATTTGTCACAGTTCTAGAAGCTTGGACATCCAAGGTCAAGCCACCAGCACAATTGATGTTTAATGAAGACCCACTTATTGGTTTGTAGATGACTCCTCTCATGGTGCCATCACATGGAGAAAGGAAGGGGTAAGGGAGCTCTCCAGGGTCTCTTTTATAAGGTCAGTAATCCTACTCATGAGGGTCTGCCCTCAAAACTTAATCACTTCCCAAAGGCCTTACCTTCTAATACTGTTACCTTGGGGATCAAGATTCAACACACGAATTTTAGGGGACATAAACATTCAGTCTATAACAAATGGAATTGAGTTAAATGCAGTCCAGGCCACAGCTGGGTCCTAATTTGATAGTGGATTAAAAGATCACTCTGTAGTAACACGGTACAATGGAAATTTTTGCAATGAAGGAACTGTTCTATATCTGTATTGTCTAACGTGGCAGTCACTAGTCACATGTGGCTATTGGACACTTGAAATGTGGCCAGCGTGACAGAGAAACTAAATATTTAATTTTTAAAATTTTGATTAACTCAAATTTAAATTTAAGTAGCCACAGCTTTAGAGTATTAGGTTTTTAACCAAATAAATTATTTCAGGTCCATGGATATAAAACCACTTCCTGAAACTCAGAGTCTTTGTTAAAGTTAAGGACCCAATCCTAGCAATCACAGATAAGAGACTAAATTACATTACCTTCTAAATGGTGTATTGATATTGTGCATTCAAAGTTCCTCAAGCAAAATGAAGGATCATCACTGAAACACTGCTTGTCATAAAAGATGATCTAAAAGCCCATATGTAGGGAGCAGATTAAATAAACTAGGACACTGCGGTAGGCAGAATAATGTCCCCTGCAAAGATGTCCACATCCTAATCTCGGGAATCTGTGAATACTTCCATGGTAAACAAGACATTTCAGATGGATCTTGATTAAGGATCTGGAGACGGGGAGACTGTTAACCTGGATGATCCAGGAGGGCCCAATGTAATCACAAGGCAGGAGTGTAAGAGCCAGAGAGAATGAGATGTGATGACACACACAAAGGTCACAGTGATAGGATTGCTGAATGGGGGCCATGAGCCAAGGAATACAGCCTCCAGATGCTGGAAAAGGCAAGAAAATCGATTCTGCACTGGAGCCTTCAAAAAGAATGCACTCCTGAGGACACTTCGATTCCCACCCAGTGAGACCAATTTTGGACTTCTCACCTCCAGAACTGTAAGATAATAAATAGGTATTGTTTTAAGCCACAATATTTGTGACGATTTGTTATGGAAACAATAGGAAACTAATACAAGTACTTCTGCATATAATGGAATACTATGCAGCCATTTAACAGAATGAAGAGCATCTACACATTTTCATATGGGAAGATCCCTGTGACACATTATTAAATGAAACACATCAAAGTCTCAGACAATGTGAGCCTCATGCTACCCCTTGGTTACAAGGGACATACACATGGGCCCGTATATATCTAGAAGGCAAAACAAAAAGTGAGTAATAGTGATTGCCTCTGGGAAGGGACACACTGGGGAGGGAGTGGGCAGAGCTGGAAGCAGAACTTCCCTTTCATGATGTACTTCTCAGAGCTGTAACACATGAGAATTGTCACTAGATGGAAAAATCCATTTCCACACCAAATTCTTTGGGGAAGAAGATAAACCATACTAAGTCCTATTGGCATTTTGCAGGCGTGTTGCCCTAAACTTCAGGGAAGAGTAGATAAATAACATTCCCTGACTTAAGCAATTAGCTGCTGGGTGTGAGAACGGCTAATCTCTGGCCCAGAGCAGCCAGAATTGAAGTTCAGATGGAAGCTGAGAGAGAGAGAAAAAAAAAACCCAAGGTCATTGTGAAAAAAGTAGACACTAACTCCACATTTGGGATCAAACCATTCAGAAAAAGATATGGTGCTTCTTTCCCAGAAGTATGTAAAGAAGAAATGTTAGAAGGAGGTTTTTGTTTTGTGAGCTAGAAACCTAGAACAGGAAATTTAAGAAGGTGGTGAGGCTATAGCTAGCTAATTATGAAGTGTGAACCGGAGAAGAAATGAAAGTCTGCAGCCACTCCTGCAAACTGGTGCAGTTATCACCCAAGGCAGCCAGCTGTCCCTGCAGGCCTCACTCTTAGCAGGGACTGTACTCCTCTCTCTGCAGTGACGTATCTCCCCCAACCAGGATTTCACCAGGGACCTTGGAGGACCCTGGCTAATGGGGCCCCAGGAGGGAGGAGGAACTTAATTGTGGGCAAATCATAGGAGTTAGCACTTGGAAAAGGTGAAGGAATGTAGTTTCAGTATAGGTTTGAGGTATAGAGAAACAACTTGTGAAACCCAGCATCAATTTGGGAAGTAGGGATGTTGACCCCCCAACCCATGAGATCTAGGGCTTCTCAAAGCAAAGGAGAAAAGGAGAGAAACCGCCAGGTCCTCAAAAGCACAGTTGTTTAACATTTGAATCACTGCTAAACCTCAGTTTGTTTATCTGTGAGATGGGAATAAATGGTACCTACCTCTGTGGGAGGGTAAAGGAAGCTTCCTGTGCTTGGCAAGCATTCTGGCACTAGCTGTCTTCTTAGGGTTTGCAGGCGCTTGGCGTTCACTGTCTCACTTGCCATGGGCTTCTCCATGTGTTTTAATACCATTAGCTCCTTTACCCTCCATGATGACCCCATAACGTAGGCTGCTTCTTTTCTGCATTTTACAAATGGAGAAACTGAGGCATGGAGCCCTCAAACAGCTTGCCATGGTTATCTAGGAATTGAGTAGCAGAAGCATGGCTTGACCCTTGGCAATTTGGCATTACAGGCTGCATGTTTAACCACTAAGCTATACACATCTTGTAGTAAATGGGAAAAAAATGGTAGTTGTGGCTATGGTGATAATGAGTGCAATGTAAAGGTACCATTATTTATCCCCATCATGCAGATAAATAAAATGAGGCTTAGAAGGATTAAGTGATTCAAGTGTTAAGTAACTATGCTTTTGTGACCTACTTGTGGGCCTCAGGTCCCCATCAGAGGGATACAGATAAATGCCACTAGGCCTGCTCCAGTGACAGCTCCTGGGTGGCTGGTGGGAGCCAGAAAAAGGGGGCCCCTTGAACACATCTGGAGATGACTGATCTAGGGGCAGCCCGATGTGCCCTGTGCTGCTGGGACTCCTCACTCACCATTACTAAAATGACTCTGGCATTAAGAGATATAGCTCAGGGTAGAGGAGGCCTGAGTGGGCTTAGCGTGGCTCTGAAGCAGGGCTCTGAGCAGAGCGGCATTATGATAACACGTGCAAGAACCCAGGATTCTCCAGGTGGGGCTGCCAGGGACAGACATTGACACTTGCAGGAATGGAAGCCATTATAGGGCACCCAGAAATTCCCTGTCTTGTTTGGACCAGAAGGAGGAGATTCAGCCTGAGAACACAGTGAGACCCCATGTTTACAAAAAATTAGCTGGGTATGGTGGCTTGTGCCTGTAGTCCCAACTACTCAGGTGGCTGAGGTGGGAGATCACTTCATTCGAGGAGGTCGAGGTTGCAGTGAGCCACGATCACCACTTCACTCCAGACTGGGTGACAAAGCAAGACCCTGTCTCAAAAAAGAAAAAAAAGAAAGAGAAGGAGGAGATTGCAGGAGTCAGGACACAGAATATGAACTTCATTCCTCATTAGCGCTTTGACCATACACCTAGCATGGTGGTCTGGGGAAACACCTGCTCTAGCTCCCATTGAAGTCTATAACGCACTAAAACAGCGCTTTGAGTTAAATGTAGTTTGAAAAGTTGGCTCCAGCTCAGCTTAAGAAACCACAGGAGAGTGAAAAGTTTATAAGCTACACCATTACTAAAATGACTCTGGTATTAAGGGATATAGCTCAGATTATTAATTTAATAACTGGCAGAGCAAAAAAAAAAAAAAAAGTTCTTGATTTTGGAAATGGTCTCATTCACTTACCAAGCAGGTAGATCAGACCTGCTTAAGTTTAAACTCATTTATTCTTTCTTTTTTTGTTTTTTTTCACCCCTGCTTTAATCTTCAGCTTGCTTCAGTTTTCTGTATCTATAAATTGCTTTTGGGAAGCTGTACTCACAAAATGTTTCAGTATGCAGTTGACCTATTTTAGTTCCTACATTTTCTTTTTGGTAAACACTTTTTTTTTTACTAATAAAATCATGTGGTCAAGTATGGTGGCTCATGCTTGTATTCCCAGCACTTTGGGAGGCCGAGGTGGGTGGATCACCTGAGGTCAGGAGTTTAAGATGAGCCTGGCCAACATGATGAAACCCCATCTCTGCTAAAAATACAAAAATCAGCCAAGCATGGTGGCACACTCCTATAATCCCAGCTACTCAGGAGGCTGAGGCACAAGAATCACTTGAACCAAGGAGGTGGAGGCTGTGGTGAGCTGAGATTGCACCACTGCACTCCAGCCTAGGCCACAGAGTGGGACTCCATCTCAATAAAACAAAATAAAATAATGGTTTGGGGAAACAAAATTTTGAAAAGGGGGAAATGGAGTGGGAGATAGAAATGGAGTGGGAGTGATATCTGCCACAGTGAGCATTTTTGCTGTTCCTTTCACAACCGCAGTGACCTTTTCACTGGTGATGGTGTTGAAGTGGGGGGAAAGGGGTGGAAAATCATCCCTAGTCTAAGGCCAGGTAGAAAAAGGCAGGTGAGTGAGAAAGTGCCTATGGGCTGATGACAGAATCCTTTACAGCTTCCAAAAGACCTTGACACTGAGATTCGAGGGCTTGATTAACTCAACAGGCAGGCCTGCAAATCTCTAGTGCAAAAGCAGGAGGAAGTTTCACATTTGTTGCAACACATTGTCATGGATCTCTCCTTCCTGCGACAACAACAGGCAGGGAGCTCTGCTATGATGACCTTTAGTCCTCAACTTTTGATTCTACCCTGTGGACTTCCAGATGCTACCTTGGAGTAGAAAGACCTGCCCTGCTACCCAACCCCTGGTTCCACAGTGGATCATTTGGCTTGGCAGAGCCTTTAAAGCTTAGTCCTTCATGACCCAGGTCAGGGAGCCTCAGTGAGTTGTATACATTTCTGTTGTAAAGGCTTCTGTTCCAAGTCAATTGTAAAATGCTGAACAAATCAAATGGGGGATTACATTGAATGAATATTTAGAATACCAGAATTTCATTCAACTATGAGTAATAGAAACCTGAGAAGCAGTGGTTTAAATCAATAGGAATTTATTATTCTCTCACAGAATGAGAATTCCAGAAGTAGGCAGTGCAGGGCTGATAGGGCACTTCCAGTTCATCATCCTAGTGGGGTCCACATTCTCACATTCATAAGATAGCTACTGTTGCTCCGGCTGTCTTGCCGTGCTCTTGGAAACAGAAGGGAACATGGGCCAAGTGAAAACAATGCCCAGCAGTTGACTCAGTGTTTTTTATTCTCACCCTGTTACTAAAGAGCAAGGTGGAAACAGATACTGGCTAGGTACCTAGAAGTCTCTGCTACAAGATGTCTCCGAATGGACGAAAAAGTGAATTGCTGAAAGTGCCAACTGTAACATGGCAGGAACAAGTTCATAGAAAAATTCAGAAACTCCTGAGCTCTGTTCATTAGTTCCCAAAAGCTGGCAGGTAATACTGACTGACAGTAATCCCACGAATCTAGCATTTATGACAAGCCTACCCAATAGACAGTGAAAGACATGACCACTGGAAACATGGAATCCAATTCATGACGCTGCCACCTCCTACTCCAAAAATGGAACCCATGAAAGGCAACATAGGAATATGTTAGGTACTATTTGAGTGCGCATGCATAGTTTTGTCAGTTTGCATGTTTTGCTTTTTTAGGAGATACATATATTTAAATGAAAATATTAAGTCAATTAAGTTTATATCAACTCTCTCCGCCATCTTCAAGTATATCTTTCATGCTTAACAAGCTGGTGTCACTAGTTACCTAAGTCCAATAAGATGAATTTTTTAGATGACTAAGGAATTATTTTAAGCAAAAATTAATAAAAAATTAACCAGCAGTAGTGGAAATAATACTAAACCTTACCGCTTGTTTCATCAGCATATATTGAATAATTTAACATATGGAAAGTTGTTTTGTTTTTAACTGACACATGATTGTTCACATCAATGGGGTACAGTGTGATATTTTGATACATGTAAATACTGTGTAAAAATCAAATCAAGGTATTTAGCATGACCTCATGGATTTATCCTTTCTTTGTAGTGAGAACATTCAAAATCCTTTCCCCTAGTTATGTTGAGACATACAATATAAAATTGTTAGCCGGAACCACTGTGTAATAGAATGCCAGAACTTATTCCTCCTCTCTCACTATAACTTTGTACCCACTGACCAATCTCTCCCCGTCTCACTCTCCTCTTTCTCCTCCCCGGCCTCTGCATCTGTGAGCTCAACTTCTTCAAGTTGCACCTGAGTGAGGTCATGAAATACTTGTCTTTCTGTGCCTGGCTTATTTCACTTAGCATAATGTCTTCTGGGTTCATCCATGTTGCTGCAAATGACAAGATTTCATTCCTTCTTTATAGCTGAATAGTATTCCATTGTTTATAAACAACACATTCTCTCTCTCTCTCTCTCTCTGCTCTTTCTGTCTCTTTCTTTCTTTCCTCAGACTATAGCAGTGAAAATAACATATTTTCTTTACTCCTTCATTCCTTGATGGTATTTATGAAAAATGCTTAACATCAGTAATCATTGGGGAAATGCAAATCAGACCACAGTGAGATATAACTTTACCCCAATTAGAATGGCTATTAGCAAAAAGAAAAAATAACAAATGCTGGCAAACAGGTGAAGGGGAACTCTTAAACATATTGTTGATGGAAATGCAAATTAGTACAGCCATTATGGAAAACAGTATGGAGGTTCCTCAAAAAATTCAAAATAGAGCTACCATATGATCTAGCAATCTCACTACTGGATATATATTCAAAGGAAATGAAATCAGGATGTCAAAGTTATTGCAGCACTGTTTGCAATATCCAAGATATGGAATCAACCTAAGTATAATATTACGTTTTTGACTGGTTGCTACTTGTGCAGAAAATAACCTTCCTTACCATTACCCACGCCTTCACCATCTGTCCGCCCCCTCCCCCCACACCACACACTCCTTACCCTTCCCTCTCCCCACATGACTGCTGTATCAGGAAGGAAAATTTTGTTTGATGGAGGTGCTGAGATATTCCTATTTCATGGAGAATAGGTTAGAGCCAGCAGGTACTCAGGCACTTGCGTTACCTTTGCATTAAAAAAAAAAAATCTTAATTAAAAGAACTGAAATGTATTTAGCCTGTAGACAACATAAAAGCAAAAGGCTCTGGGAACTCTGAACCACTGATGGTGAGTACGTAAATTGCTAAGCTGACTCTGGAAAATGGTTTGGCAGAATCTATGAAAACTGAACATAGGCATATTTACAGACTACACTCATGGCCATCAACTTAGTGACACAGCTTCATCCACAGCCCCACCCTAATGCTAGGACCCAGTTCAGCCTCCCTTCCTCTGTGATAGCTCAGGCCTCCCTCCTGCAGCGTTCCCTCCATCAGCTGGTCAAAGGTGGTCTAACCTTAGCCCATCAGAGGCACGTTCACCGCTGTGAACCTCAGCAAGAAAGATTAGGAGATGGGAAGCTTCCTCTCAGTAAGCTCCCTGAACACTATGTAAACTTTCCCACCCCTTGTCCAGAAACCTTCGAACTCTACACCACTTAGGATGATGACTTCACCGTCACTATCTAGCACTCTAAAGCCCAACACAAACTGGTTTATACAATAAAGATGAATCACTGGATCATGTAACAGCAAGGACCAATGTGGGCTTCAGGCACAGTTCTATCAGAATTCCAGTTCAGTTTCTCAGAGATCTCTTAATTCCACATTCTGCTAAGTTGGCTTTGTCCTCAGGCAGAAGTCCCTCCTGGTCTTAAGATGTTTTCCAGCATCAACTGGGTTATGTGCTTCCTTCTCAAATGATGAGAAGAGAGCAGGCAGAGGCTTATCTGGATATATATCTAGATAACCACTGGATAAAAGCACTGAACTTAATTCTGATGGGACTTTCTGGCCATACGCCCACTTCCCAAACCAATCATTTTGGCAGCAAGATTCCAGCTGCCTGCAGTGCTAAAGTTGCAAGCCCTAGTCAAGCAAACCAAAACCAAAACTAAAATAATACCCGTTGCACTGCCACCAGAATAATAAGTATCTTACTATGTCAACAATACTAAAAAGGATCCATTCAAATGACTCATCTCAAAATAAAGCAGGTATGCTCCAAAGTGATTTCACATCCTCATGATGTCTCTGAAATAGCAATGGTTGGCAATTTAAAGTTTCCTTCCTATAACTTAAAGCTCTACCTCATTGCTGTATTGGACTGTAACACCCACCCCCTTCTCCAAATAATCTAAGAAAATTTGGTTAGATGACCACATGCCATAGCATTTGTAGCACTGGATTCAGATACAACAATCATAACTCATCTTTGATTAGCATTTTAAGTTTCCAGTGTGTTTTCACATGCAGCATTTCATTTCGTTCCCGGAAGCTGGGTAGAATCTGTACTGTTAGATCCAGTTTGTAGGTAAGGAAGTCCCAGAGAGATTGAGTGACTTCCCCAAGGTTAATGATCTATAAGTGAAAAAAAAAGAGTTGGCATTCGGATCTAGGTCTTTTCAATGCTGAACTTCTGTGAAGACCTTTCCTCTGATCAGTCTTTTGGACCAGGGTATAGAATAAGAAGATAAGATGCAAATGTGATTGTGGTTCAGAAGAATAAGAGACCAAGCAGGGATTATCTGAAGAGAGGATTCCTCTGCTGCAGGACTTTGGTGCACAGGAGAGAGAAGACAGAAAAAGATATTCTCAACCTTTGCTTCTGCCCTTTTTTTTGTTTCCTTTCCCAATTTCCTTTTTCGTGTTTCTTTCTTGAATTCTCTTCTCTGGTAAAACTTTCTCAAACACAATACCAAACACTCTCCATGCCCAGGCCCCATTCAAGAATCAATCCTGAAAAGGCATCATATTTTCAGGGGGCTGGGGACAGGCAGGGAAAGGCAGCAGGGGAGGAACACTGGATTGGGGAAGGGGAAAGTGAGAATGGGAATGGTGAAAGACAGAGAAAGAATCTGGAATCATGAGTTGGCTCTCACCCTGAAGACTGTAATCTAAAATGTTTGATTACCATATACATTTTTAAAGAGAATACCTTGCAAGCAATATTGAGCTGCAGACACAAGAGAGGGGATACTCAAAGACTGGGCAGCCCAAACCTACCAACTGAAGGGTTTTGTTAATGATTTTATAGATAAAGACTGGTCAGGCGCAGCCAGGCACAGTGGCTCACGCCTGTAATCCCAGTACTTAGGGAGGCCAAGGCAGGTGGATCATGAGGTCAAGAGATTGAGATCATCTTGGCCAATATGGTCAAACTGTCTCTACCAAAAATATGAAAATTAGCTGGGTGTGGTGGTGTGCACCTGTAGGCCCAGCTACTTGGGAGGCTGAGGCAGGAGAATTGCTGGAACCTGCGAGGTGGAGGTTGCAGTGAGCCAGTATCATACCACTCACTGCACTCCAGCCTGCTGACAGAGCGAGACTCCATCTCAAAAAAAAAAAAAAAAAAAAGGACTGGTCAGGTGCTATAAAAAATTATCTTTTACAGCACATGCTTTAGATAAATTTAGAGTACTTAGACACTGAGCTTGTTGAAAATTTTCTTATGACTTTGATCTGCACTGGGGAATATGGAAAGACGCTGAGAACCAAGAAGTGTTACAACCAGGAAGACAGTCCTTATCAGCTATTTATTTCCTCTGATATGACCATTTACCTGGGCACCTCAGATATTATCTTCAAGATCTGTTTAAGGTGCAAAGAATCCTCCTTGAATTATTTCCAACAAGAATTAGATCACATCTAATCTCACAGTGATGAGAAATAATTAATCCGGATATTCTTGGGCTGCTGTGGCAATAAAAGTAATCTAACTTTTGCACTGTGGCATGGAAGGAAAAATAGAGCTTGCAAACTGGAAGCTTCATGGGCCAATTGTGGGCTGCAGGTGGAATGTGTTTGCCTTTCAATGTTTTAAGAGAACAGTTCTCTCCGGGTCTCCATTGTCCCATCATTCACACAATACAAAGGTGCATTCACACACCTCTTGTCTCATTGCATCCCCTGTCTGATCCTAAGGCTTCTGAGTTTGAGTCCTTGAAATAAGAAAAGTCATTATATATATATATAAGGCAATACAAGGAAGAAAGAATCATTTATCTTGGCAAACACATAATGGGATGAAAATTACAGAAAGGTAAATTAAGTTATAAAACCCAGGAAAAGTCATTTCCTAGAATAATGACTGGAATCTGGTTTCATTTTCTGAAAGGCAAAAGTAGCCTCCACATTGGTCCAGATCTGGAAAAGAAGGGATTGGGCTGCAGAGCCCTTTGAGAAGACATTTAGTGGGACTGTTTGTTCTGTGACTCTGGGAAGTAAAATTGCAACAGAAAATATCATTATGCCAAACAATTGGCTGAAAGGCAACACCAGTTAACTCCTTACAAAACAGGAGTCAAAGACAAAGAGCACGACAAAAGCAAAAGGGACACATTTCCTCATGACAGGTGATGCCTGTGTTCCCTACTCCACCCCAAAATCACCAGCAGGAAGGCAGAGAGTGGAGATTATCAGGAACAGGGTGAAGAGCAACAAAAGGGTAAAAAGTCTGACATCTTTTTTTCTTTCTTTCTTTTTCTTTTTTTTTTGTTTTTTAAAGACGGGGTTTCACCATGATGGCCAGGCTGGTCTTGAACTCCTGACCTCAGGCGATCCACCCACCTCAGCCTCCCAAAGTGCTAGGATTACAGGTGTCAGCCACCACACGTGGCTAAAAAGTCTGACATCTCTATAAAGTTTCGTTTTCAAATAAGGTATTGAAGACCAGAAACAAGCTTGGTAACAGCAATGAGAGGATCTCCCAATAGAGAAGGAGAGGGGAAAAGACAAGCCAAGAGCTTCGGTTTCTGCTGGAGGGCCCATGACATCTCCATCATCCCTTCCCCATCCTGATCTTCAGTATCGTCATCTAAGTGCATTTGGCAAAGCAGGATGCTTCTGCCCCTCTAGCTCAGTGTCTGTGATTTATGTGAGCATGGGCTTGCCCCTAGATTCAAGGGGAGAGAACAAAAATGTTCTATAATCTATAAATTAAAGTATGGATAGAATGTTAGGCGCCAGGACTCTGGAGTCAGAGCAGAGTTCAAATCCTAGGTCCAGCACTTACTAGCTTTAAGGACCTTAGCAAGTGACCTTATTTCCCAGGATCATGTTTTTTCTCATCCACAGTTTGGGCATAATAGCATTTGTCTACCTCACAGGATTTAAGAACTGCTCTGTGTTAATGCATCAAGTCCAATAGTAGGCACTCAATGAATGTGGTAATAGTTATTTAAATAATCATCATAATGAATTTGAACATCTGTGAAAGGGAAAGGTATCCTAGTCAGTCCACAAAAGCAGAGCTAGTGTCAAATCTCATGTCATGGCTGAATGGCTCCCTGCTTATCTCTGTTTAGTTGAATGGCTTTGCGTCAGGCGTCAGGAGACTGGGAAATAAGCACCATCAAAATAAATGAGACAAACATTTTGTAAGTGCCCGTTATGGGCTCAGCACAGTCACTGCGCTAGACCTTAGAAAGAGGTCTTGCCAAGGGTGGGTTCACCATCGTGGGAAGGAATGACTTGTAATCAATCCAAGCTAAGAGACTGAAGACTATCTTGCCTTGATGCTACAAATAAGAGAACAGCAACAAATAGTTAGAAACTGCTTTAACATTGAAAACTGAAATCTTAGCATACTGCCTTATCACAGTGCTGAGCTATACTCCCATGTAACTTTTATTGAGCAGTGCAGGCACAATGAAAGAGCTTCTTTTCTCCAGGAGGCTCCCATCAAGTGCAGAGGCTTCCAAGGAGGAATGCATTCACCCCAAGATGTGGGCCAGGCAATACTCTGCAGTATGGTATAAAGATACTAGGCCTTCTATTCTACGTTTAAAAAAGAGTTTGATTTGCTTCATAACATACATACTACATTTGTTTTGGTTTCAGTTTGTTTTAGAGATAATAGAGATAGAATCTCACTCTGTAGCCCAGGCTGGAGTACAGTGGTGTGATCATAGCTCAGTGTAACCTTGAACTCTTGGGCTCAAGTTATTCCCCCCTGCCTCAGGACTACAGGTGTGTACCACCACATCCTGCAGACATATGGTCTTGTTATATTGACCAGGCTGGTCTCAAACCCTTAGCTTCAAATGTCCTCCCACCTCAGCCTCCCAAAGTATTGGGATTACAGGCATGAGTCACTGTGTTCAGCCTATAATATACATACTATATTTGAAAAGTAGCACCTGTATATAATTTATAAATAAATATGAATATGAGATCAAGGTTCAAGTTTTCTTATTGATGGGATTTTAGATCAAAAGGTTTGAGAACTACTGGTATATAGGAGATGGGAGACCAGGAAGCCAGTAGTCAGAATCTGATGCGGAAGGAATTTGGCTAGAACACAGATGATAGGCATCCAGCTGAGCAGGGAAGGAAGAGGAGGAGGTTATAGGGAAGGCTTCCTGGAGGAGATGACATGCTGAGATGCTGCAGTGTATTTGGGGAAAGTGGGAAAAAGAATGTTTCAGGCAGGCTACACAGCATTTGCAAAGAAAGGCAAGATGGACTTTGTGTGAACAAGTGAGTGCATTTTGAAAACTAAAATGGCAGCACGCAGGGGCTCACACCTGTAATCCCAGCACTTTGGGAGGCCAAGGTGAGTGGATCACTTGAGCCCAGGAGTTCGAGACTAGCCTGGGCAAATGGCGAAACCCCATCTCTACAAAAAATACAGAAAATGAGCTGCGCATGGTGGTGTGCGCCTGTAATCCCAGCTAGTCAGGAGGCTGAAGTGGGAGGATCACTTTACTCCAAGAGGTCAAGGCTGCCATAAGCCATAATCGTGCCACTGCACTCCAGCCTGGGCAACAGAGTGAGATCTTATCTCAAAAAAGAAAAAAAAAAGAAGAAGAAGAAAGACAACTATAATGGTTTGGGGAAACTGTAGGAGGTAAGGCTGGGAGGCTTCTGCAGGGATCAATTATGGTCACTGAAGAGCAGGAAGCTTATTCTGGTAGTGAAATTACTGCTAAGACATTCTAGCAGGGGAGATGAGATCATAGAGCAGTATTCCCAACTTTATCTTTTAGTTCAGTGCCCACTGATACTTGTCTGAGTCCTAGAGGAAATGGATTGCAATGGTGTGAGCTGGTAAGACCTCAAAAAGCTACAGCAAAAAAAAAAAAAAAAAGTGCTAGTAGCCTTTGAAGTTATAGAAATCCTCGAGACTGTGCATTGCTGAGTGAGAATCAGTAAAACCTAAAAACACATCTTTGGGCAAAAAAGCCTCTGCAGTCTTTTACAAGCATTAGTGCCTTAGTGGCTCCATTACAGTCAACAGCAACCGAAGTTATCATCTGAGTGAGCCAAAGCTGGAAAGGAGGGAAATAGTAGATACTAGAGCAGCTGAGGGGGTAGTACATGGAGTCCTACCATGCCACCCCTAGCAGGCCCTTAGAAGAGATTGAGAAGGACTTTGCAAAGCACGTAGTGCTCTCTCATGTGAGGAGAGACTGTGCTTGTCTTATTCAAATTGTATCCCTCATATCTTGTATGGTGGAATAGGACTGCAAGGCTGCACAGATCCCAGGGTCCCTGTTCATGCAATTGCCTTTATAAATAGAGCCTTCTAGAGTTGTGTAACAGGAGCCTTGCGTAGATGTTAAATCAAGATAGGTTAAAGGAAAAAATGAAATATTGATTTCTTAGCTGCTTTTGTTAACATTATTCTAAATCTCAGGTTGGGCTGGCCTGAGCAGCAGTGGCTCCCATCAGATCTAGGCTTGGGGTTATCATCTGGGTAGCAGCGCGGCACATAACGTAGGGGAATGGACCTAGGATGCGCAATTAGAACTGCAGAGATTGGATGGGTGTTTTCCTACTTTAGTTCTGGAAAAGTCCTGCAAGGAACTAGAAATAAACACCATAACTATGTTTATAATCAGTAGGCAGAAGTAGCTAAGTGGAGAGCTAGGGACTAACACTCATGAAGAGAGGTCACTGGTGGCAACTAACAAGAATTCCCCCATTACTTAATTCTAAGGCCAGCTCTTAATCCTAGGCAAAATGAGACTGAGGGACAAAATGAGAATTAATCACCAGAGAGCAGATAAAGCTGATTCATTTCTGAGCTGGAATAAAATCAATACAGAGAACTTGCTTGCATAAATATTAAACAGGAAAATCTGGAATAGCTATCATCCTCCTTAGAAGAAGATGAGGCCTAAAGAAAGCATCCCATTTGGCCAAGGTCACTGTTGGTGGAAGCGACAGCCTTAGTATTCAAGAGCTGGGGAACATCAGATATTGTAAGTGTCCACAGACTTGCATGAGCTAAAGACCAAGGTTCGTGATCTGCTCACTCGACACAGTGGTGATAACAGAAGAAACAGCTAGTAAACCTGAAAATCACCTCAAGAGGGACCTGGAAAACAATCTAAAAAGCCAGAGAAAGATAAGAGTTGAAGGCAGTATAGAGTTAGATCCAAGACAGAATCTAATGTTCATATAGATCCTCTTGCATCGTGAACAGATGTCCACAGAGGACACAGGAAGTGCTCGGTTTTGATGATCAGTGTATGCCAAAATAAACCAATTCCTGTATGTGGAGGACAGACAGCTGTGTGAGGCAGGATCTTTCAGTGTCTTCGCTTGGCTCCATTAGACCAGCGAATTCACACCTTCCAGCAGCTGTCCCATCTTCAGGGGTACTGGACATGCTGGATTTGGGGAGACTGCTATGGGATCTCAAACCATTTTTAATACTAGGTACCGTACAATGGGGCCACTGCACATCCATACTTTGTGCCTACACATTGGGAGGCACTGGGCTCTGGGGAGAGGCAGATGGTTTTCAAGAAAAGGCTCTTGAACCCAGAAAATGCTTCTCGTCTACAGCCACTGTCATATCGTTCTGACTTCTCAGTTTCCTCACTGTCCCCTCTTCTTTCAAATATTTTCATTTTCCAAATCAGACAGGTAAACGTTTTTTACAAGTACAAAGGTATATCAGTCATCACCTTCTCTCTCAGATTCAGTAAGTTGAATTGTGTGTTTTACATATTTTCGTAGCTTAGATGTTGACTTTAAAGAGATATTGAAACAAACATTTAAAAAATGTTAAGTATAGAAAGGTAAGCATGCTATTATAAAGCGATTTTTTAAAAAGTTTGTAGGCAGTTACTATATCTTTGTCCTTCTATTGCCTATCAATGCCTTCTAAATGCACCATGAGTACGGAGAAAAAAACTGTGTGTACCTGGGAGAACTTGCTTGAGGTCCCTGTTGCCTCAGTTTACCACATCTTCAAAACCAATGGTTCTGACAGCCAGGTTATCTTCCAGATCTAAAATATCATAATCATGTATTTTACTTAAAGAACAGAAATGCCTAGAGAGTACATATTTTTTTAAAAGTAGCATGAGCAAAATGTCACATAAACAAAGCTTCAGTCATACAAAGTAGCAGGGTAGATTATTTTCAGGCAAAATAAACTGATTCCTTATAAAATATTAATAATTATCCAAGGTAGAGAAAATAATTTTGTCTTAAAAATCAAAATCTTGATTCATCTTGGAAGTTATTTTGGCTCATTTCATTTTTTAAAAAAAGTCTTATTTTTCAATTTGGCCTAGCAAGGTTTTATTTTAGGAACACTGAAACTGACAGGAGGTAGTGGAAAGCCATGCATTACTTCCTTCATCTTTCACCTGCGTATTTCTGGCACTTTCCGTCTCTGAGCCCTCTTGCCTGAACCATCACTCCACACTCTTTTGCGAGTTAATAATTCCCCATAGACAATTTTCCCTCCAGAGGACAGAGTTGCTACTTCTTCAAAGCTTTTGGGGCTCCCCAGATGCTGCACAGTGGGGGTGCCTAACACTCATCTCTAAGGGTGGCTGTTTTGGCACCATTTTTGGCTGAAGTTTTTGTATTGCATTTCCATGTCATTCGGTGTGGTGTGTGTCTGCCAGATATTCTGCCTGCTCTCAGTTGAAGGCCTTCCCAGATTGGGCAGCTGAATGTACTGCACAGCTGCCAAAATTCTAATTCAAGATCTAGAATTCTAACTCCTGCTCTTTAGACCCTTGTCTGGTCTTGGCCCCAGTCTCCTGCCAACTGGGTCCCTGGCTCATTATCAGGCCCACCAAGGCCCTGCCCCCACCCTCAATTGGACCCACAAAACAATTCTTGGCACCAAACTGAACTTCAAGACACAGCTGCCCCAGTCCCACCCAAGCGGAATCTCATCTCAGCAAAAGTTTGTCACCTTACTGTAAGCTGCAAGACAGAAGAGATGAGCAAGAGAAAATGCCACCAGTGATGATCAGATCACAAAACTTCCTGTAACAACAGACACACTACATGTGCCTTTACCCTAAGCACTCGCACAAAAAGCAAACAATGCCATTATCAGAAATAACAGTAGATAGAGATGCAGAGTTTATGGAGGGAGGAATACTATTTCTCCATGTATCTGAATCAGAGGGTCAGTGAAATTTGCCATACGGAAAAATGCTAAATTCAGTACGCATATATTAATATTAATAAAAAATGTACTGCTGGGTCATAAACTGCAGATAACGTGTAATATTTCTTAGGAACCAGGAAAAGTGTTACTGGAAAACACACACTTTACAGCAGAAATATGACTGCAACTGGAGGAGGGGGTGGGGACAAGAAAGTAATTGATTCTCAGCAAAATGCTGGTTTTCAGGGAAGCTACTAAATTCAGCTTATGTGCTTACCTGGTCAACATTGTGGTTTAAATGCTCACAGGATGAAATCGCTTCCTTTTTAAATGAAGATGCTAACAGAATGAAATTGCTTCCTTTTTAAACGAAGAGTCACCATGTCCCTTGACCTTGTTTCTTTTCTACTCCTTATATGCTTAACCAATACACGGTCCTTTCTGCTGTGCTGAAATGTAGATGGGTTAATTACCAGACCCGAGATGGTGGAGTGGGTACAGTGGGGTGCTGTGATTTGGGGTGATGAAGTTATTTTAGTTTACGTTTTCCCAAAAGGAGCAGGAAGTATAAAAACCGTGGTACATATGTAAAACACAGGCAAATGCACTTGACAACCAGGCACTCTATTTTGAAATTTAAATAAAGCTAAGATTTTCTTCTGGCCTAGAGGGAAGCTTCATTAAAATCAATTAGTACAAACCTCCGGAGAATATAGACTTTTTTTAAAGAAGGTTTAAAGAAGAAGGTGCACACAATTACCTTTCCTGGGTCCCCTGTGAATGTGTCACACCTAGACAGGTGGCTGAGTACAAAAAAAGGTCCCCAAGAGGGGCCAGGGTAACTCCCCGAGTTCTCCTCGCAGGGAGGTAGGTGTAAGTAATCAGTGTGTATATATTAAGAACGTCATATACATAACCAAGGAGGATCCAAACAGATGGCACGGATGGCAAGCCGTAAAGGGCAGGCCTAGCAAGATAAAGTTGGTGGCAGGGCTCGCAGGTGAGGCCTGGGTCCTAGCGCGGAGGTTGGGGCCGCACAGCTGTAGCCTCGCGCCGTGGTCCCTCCTCCCAGCTGCGGCGGCCTCCCCCAACACCCGCCCCCACCCTCCCCCAGCCGCTCCCGACGCCGCCGCAGCCACCGCCTCCTCCCCTCTGCCTCCCGGTGGCTCCTCGCTCTCCTTCCATCTTTCTCGCCCCCTCTCCCTCCGTCCCGTCCTCGCCGCTCCCCTCACCCCGCCTCTCTCCCCCTCCCCCAGCCCCTCCTCTCCTCACCCCACCCGGCCTCCCTCCCTCACTCGCCCGCCCGGCGCTCACAGAGCCGACACCAGGGGGGCTCTCGATGTAGCACCATGACAGGCATCGCCGCCGCCTCCTTCTTCTCCAATACCTGCCGATTCGGGGGCTGCGGACTCCACTTCCCCACCCTGGCCGACCTCATCGAGCACATCGAGGACAACCACATCGGTAAATGACCCGGGGGTGGGCGGGGGTGCCGGGCGCGCGGAAACTCCTGCCTGGGCGGGGAGCCCCGGAATGGCCAGGGGTGGCCGGCGGGGAGGGAGGCGGCGGGGCAGGGAGGGCGCGTGCGAGCCCCGAGGTGGGGGGTGGCGGGATGCGGGGGCGCGAGGTGCCGGGGGGCGGGGAGCGGGCTGGAGTGGGGGAGGGGGCAGGCGCCCCGAGGTGCGGCGGGCGGGCGGACGGCTGGGGGACTCCGGGGCGTGCACGCGGGCTGCGAAGTGGTGGGAGCTGGGAGCGCCGCGGCGAGGCGGCGGGGGGTGCGGCGGCGGGGCCGAGCGCCCGGGCTCGGGGCGGAGGGCGCGGCGGGCGGCGGGCGGCGGGCGCTGGGCAGGGGCGCGGAGTTTGTTGGCCCGGTGGTCCGAGCGGCCGGAGGCGCTGGGGGCTGCGGGGGGCCGGCGCTGCACACCGCGGGCCGCTTCCGCCCCGGCGCGAGCTGTCAGGTCTCGGCTGCGGCTGCTGCCGCGGGGAGGTGGAGCGGGGTGGGGGGGGGCGGGGGTGGCTCCACCGCGGCAGCCATTCCGCTTCCTCCTCCCGCCGCCGCCGCCGCCACTGCGTCCTGTCAGCGCCGGTTGCTAGGTGTGGTGCGTCGGGAGGGGGCCGAGGCCGGCGGCCGCGGGGCTGGGGCCGGGGCGCTCGCCCTCTTCCCGGGTGGCTGCCGAGCGGCCCGGGCGGGGCTGGGACGCGGGACCGGGGGCTCTGGATGCCCGCGCGTGCCCCGGCCTGGTGCGGACGCCTAGGCGCTGCGGGCTGAGGTCCTGGGTGCGCCCGCGGGCCGCGCCCAGCGCCCCGGGGTCGGCGCGCCCTGGAGGCCCCTGCGGAGGTGTCCGCTGGAGAGCCACCCCCAGGGCCCACAGCCGGGTATTTAAATGCATCCCGGCTCTTCGATTTGCTTTTCTAATAGTGCTAGGCCCGAGGTGCGCCGGCTGCGCCCTGGGATCAGCGGCGGCCTGCGCAGCGCCCGGGGCGCGGGGGACGCTGGGGAGGGGGTGCCCCGCGGATCGGCTGCTTTCCCTTCACGCCGGGACCCCTGGGTCTTTCAACAAGTCCTCTGATTTGCAGAAGTCCTTGCACACATTTACACACTTCTATCTGGAACCCCTGCTAAGGGAGGTGGGCCGGGTGCATCTGGCTCAGGTGATCCAGCCACCTGCGGAAGGTGTGGCCGACGCCCGCGAGTTGTCCTGCGTGGGCTAGAAGGTGAACGGGCCGAGCGATGTCCCAACGGGCTGTCTAATCCAGAGAACCTGTAAATTGCCCCAGGAAGTCCAAATGAATGCCATGGATTCAGTCATGTGGATGCAGCTCACGTTTCTACAAAGTTGAGAGAATAAATCACGACTGCTGTGTATTTATGCACGAGTAAAATGAGACAGAACCGTATACTCTTTTGCTTAGTATAGTGCTGTATCTGCACACAGTGGGTACTCAGTAAGTGTTGAATACCTGTTTAGAATGGGATTTGATGGGCCATCCAGAATAGGAGATAATCATGGGAAACGTCTACAAAATGTCTTTCAGAAGAAAATTCTGATGAGTAATTGTCCAGGTTTGAAACTTTTCAAGTTTCGGGCGTCCTTGTAATAACTTCTTCCATTTCCTCTGATAAAGGTGTGACAGAAGAGCTAGGCAAGTTTTGGTAGTCTTAAAAGCAGTTTAATGAAGCAACAAATTTGCTGATTCATAACATGATTGAATAGTCATAACTGAAAGTGCTTCAAAGTATTAAATCAGATTTTTCATGATGGCTAGTTTAAAATAAAGTGAAAATACCGGTATTGTGAAGTTCTGGTAGAAATGTTATTAGTTCAAGTTCTTCCCCTTACTCACAATGATAAGTAGAAAATAAGAAATATAAATAATGCTATACATTAATATGAATGATATAAGTAATATAAATAATATCTCTTGACTTCATTGCATATCCCATTCATTCTCGCTAACAGTTATTTGAGAATAAATATAATTTAATAAACTGGTTTAAAGACTGTATAAATTATATTTATTAAAATGTGTTAAAGAGTTATCTTGCTTGAGGATTTAGTTTGTATGAGATTGCTTAAAACTTGGTGAATCATGAGGTTTTAAGTTTAGAAATTGTCTTAATATTTTGCACACATTTTTTAAGAGGGCCAAGAGCTTGATACATTTTCTAAAATTCAGCTTTGAAGTAATGGTACTTCATTCCCAGAAAGCTAATGTTGTCCTTTTAATAGTGAAAATATGCAAAAATTAAATTTACAGCAGTAGCAGTGACTTAGGCAAATTGTGTGGCAGGGCTAGCACAGTTGAAAATAGTTTGAACCAATAAACTTTATGAAAAGTAAATGTTAAAATGAACAAACACTTGCAATTCCGAGGATGAAGAGGCTTATATTACCTCTGCTGGGGAGAGACCCTTTGCTATCAAAGGGAGCCCTATATGCAGAAAGAAGAAACAATTGATTTTTTTTTTTTTTTTTTTTTTTTTTTTTTTTGAGACGGAGTTTCACTCTTGTTACCCAGGCTGGAGTGCAATGGCGCGATCTCGGCTCACCGCAACCTCTGCCTCCTGGGTTCAAGCAATTCTCCTGCCTCAGCCTCCTGAGTAGCTGGGATTACAGGCACGCACCACCATGCCCAGCTAATTTTTTTGTATTTTTAGTAGAGACGGGGTTTCACCATGTTGACCAGGATGGTCTCGATCTCTTGACCTCGTGATCCACCCGCCTCGGCCTCCCAAAGTGCTGGGATTACAGGCTTGAGCCACCGCGCCCGGCCCAGAATTGATCTTAAGAAGAATAAAAATATCCTGGTTAGTAGATAGTGTCATATAAATACACTTTTGATCAAGAGACATGGGTGAAAACATAAAGCATTTAGTGAAAGTTCTATACAGGTATTGTTATGTGGTATTTATCATTTGTGTTTCAATCTATAAATATGTGGAGACAGTTATTTTTAATGATTGATTTACTGATTTCATGTTTATTGGTGAGTGGTTACATTAAAAAGATTCACGAAAAGAATAAGAGATGTAATTTGTTCAACAATCTTGTTATTTAGGAACCATGAGTGTTAGAGAGATATGCTTAGGCCAGTGTTCCATTTTGGGGGCCTATCTGGGTTATTACCACTTAGCCACTAGTAAAACTCCTTAAACAGTTGATAAAATGAACATTTATGGGAATACGATGTGTTTCTTGCTTGGCAGATTTTTCAAGGCCTATATTTTTCATTATAAAAGTATTATGCTTGGTTTGTGTAAGGGTTATTGCCGAGTTTAAAATGAGGAAACTGAGGCCAGTATAAGAAAATTAAATGCCAATTTATTCAGCTCCCAGGCGAGGTTCTGTGGTCAGGGAAAGGGGGCCAGAGAAGTCGCGCTGACTTCCTGGGGCCGGAGAGGCGGGGTGGTTTATGCTAGGAAGAAGGAGCAACAGCTGGGTGCTCTGATTGGGTCGGGGGAGCGGGATTGGGGCGGGGTGGGCTGCTATTGGTTTTCGGTGTAAAAGCCGGCCAGGGCAAACCCGGAGCCTTCCAGGGGAGCCATGCGCAGAGCCAGGTGCCGGGTGCAGAGCCAGGTGCCGGGTGCAGAGTCAGGTGCCGAGTGCAGAGGTGAGTGTGTTTGGCCTCCGGCGAAGCAGCAGGCCTTACAGTTTGGATTAATTAAGTGCATTAAGTTGAGAATAACTCTCTGTCGTCTCATATGTGTACAGGTAACTTTTGTTTTTAACTATTTTCCTCTCCCTGCAAGGAACAAAGATTTGGGGCTTTGAAACCAAGGGAAGTACGATTTTCACCATCCACTTTTTTAACTCTTCCCTCCTGGAATAATGCTGTACCAGTGTTTCTGTCTTCTTTCTTGCATTTCACTGCGGGTTCGGTCCTGGAATACCTGTCTCAGTGTACACACTGAATATCCTAGCTAAAACTCTCCTCACCCCCACTTAAATTGCCTAGAAATCCCATCGCCCTCCACCTGTGAAGTGCTTCTCCATCAATTTTGCTATCGGTTCATTCGTAGGTCTGGCTCTTTCGCATGGAGATGGGAAAAGCAGGTCCGGGTTTGTTTGCTTCTTATTTCCAGTAGGTAATTGAATTTGTGGAAACACTCTTGGTATGAACTTCCTAGATAGATGAAGTTAAACTGGTGACTGGGAATCTTAGAAACACCGGGAGCACTAAATTTAGCACTGAAGGTCGTGCCCCAGGCTCATGAAATGCCTGCTGCAACCCTGCATCCCAGTGCTTTGAAATTGTTTGGCTTTTTGTCTCAGAAACACAACTGTTGAATCATTCTTAGCTTATTTGATTATTTGGTGAATTTTTAAAAGTACCTCTGTATTTTGAATTTATGTAATAATATATATATTGAGTCCCTGCTTTATGCCAGGCAAAGTTCTGAGCACTTGATGTCTTTTGGTTAACAGAATGAAGATGTCACTCTTTAGGGAGTTGTTCATTCTAGGGGAGGGGGCCAGACAATGAACAACTGAAGTATGTGATATACAGGGTGTTGGGAGGTGGTTAGTGATAGAGAAAAGAGGAAAGCTAAAGTAGGGTCTAGTGTTTTGGGAGGAGAAAGTATTGGAATTTAAAATAGGTTAATCAGGGTGGGCCTGCTGAGAGGTTGATATGGGAGACAGAAACCTCCAAGGAGGAGTAAGAGTTAGGCATGAGGACATTCCAGGCCCCAGGGCAGGACTGTACCTCTTGAGTAGAAACACAGGAATCTGACCGAATTCAATTATTCATGTGATAGTACTGGATTAGCAGGTCATCTAGAACTTTCCTAAGATCTTAGGAGCCTCAGCTTTGCCATTGAAACAGATTTCCTTGCAAGGGCGCAGTTAAAAGGTAGAGTCTCATTGACCAAGAATGCCTTGCATTAGCTATGACTTGATTCTTGACCACGAATATCAACAGGTGTTGTGAGTCTACTTATTAGTGTCGTCATCTCCAAAACCCAGTTAATAAATCTATAGTGCTTCATTTCATAGGATAGATTTATAAACCATCTGATTAATAAAGGTCAAAGTTGCCAAAGAAAAATCAGGACATTTAATATCAAAAATACAGAATTTGGCTTCTAAGATGAGTTAGTAAATATTTGCATTATTTTCTCAAAAGAGCATCACAGTATACTAAATAGAAAGAGATAGGCTGTACGATACGTCATAGGCCCTTATTACTCTCACTTTTAGGTGAACAAACTAAGATACAGTTTATAATTGCCTAAGCTTTCATGGCTGGTGTGTACGATCTGAGATGTGAATTCCAGACAGGTATACAAAGCTGAGCCAGTTGCCAATTAGATGAATAACGAGACAGTCCTCCCATCTCCTCCTCTCACAGGGTTGGTCTGTGCTTCCTCCTTTAGAAAGTAACTGAACTCGAGCTGAACGTCATCTGAACAGTGGCATAGCCAACCCAGCCTGCTTGGGGTTGAATACATGTGTTTGCCACTGGTCAGCTATATGACCAGGCACAAATTAACCATACTCTTCTGTAAAATAGGATAGCAGTAGCATCCATCTCACAGAGTGGTTAATGGAGATTAACTGAGATAATACATATGAAGTACTCACCTACAATAATAAGTTGTCTACATCATCTAGTGTCTTGCCATTTGTATATTTGCTAAATATATATGTAATCCTACTGTGAAAGTCTACATTTGAGGTTAACATGGGTTGTATCCACCTATTCGTGGTGCTGTTCTGGGCATTTTACAACTATGTGACATCATCAGGCTCTTCCTGGGAAGGACTGAGAACGGGAAATAGGAGACTCCTCAACAGTCTAGCGCTGGTGTTGCAGCCTCTGGCCACATTCTTTTTTGTGTGGCCAGAGGCACTTCAGACCCTGGCAGAGGTGTTTGCCACAGTGGACTGGGAAAGTGGTGTCAAAGCCAGCGGCTTCCAACATGGCCTTTCCTTGTGGCCTGAATTTATTTGAAAAAATTCAGGACTAGAAAGAGGCACTGTGCATTGGCCCTGTGGGTGCCTTCCCTTGAGGACACTTCCTGTGGGGAGAAGGAATGACTGAATGAATAAATGAATGAATGAAAGGCTTGTTGCTGCCTGCCCTGCTCTATGCCTGTGCCCTGTGGCTTGGCAGCAAGATCTCCCTGTTGCTCCCAGGGTTCCTGAGAAGCCCCCAGGTGTAGTGCTAGGAGAAGTTTTAAATACACATACACATACACACACACACACCCCCCACACACACACCCATACACCCACACCCACAGGCAGGATAAGGGAACCCTACATCTGAAACTTCATGGCAGTCTTTAAAACTCTGTCTTCAGTGGTTTCTCCATTTGCCCCTTCTCACCTGTAAACAGATCGTCCTTTATAAAACATCACTGTTCAACATCCTGTCTCATAAGTTTCACAAGCTTCTAATTGTTTTGATTTAGTATACATGTTTTCTGACATATGACTGAAATATACAGACATGTACATGCAGCCTGCAACTGACTGGGTTGTAAAAAAAACCTCCATATTCTTCAGAAAATGGTTTCCTTTAGAGTTCATATATTTTGAAGATTTGTCCTACCTTGACAATTGTAGAAATACAAACTGACAGCTGTTTTGATAAAACCCAGTTCTTCCCGTAGATGACAATGAGGACACCTCAAGGCTGGTGCAGGCTGGTGACACTTGAAGAGGGGCTTCCCTGGGACTGTTTGGAAGCCAGAGGCCTGGTGTTGTACGCTGAATCTAAGAGACAGGAGACAATGTTTCTCAATTCCTTGAAAGCCCTCCTTTTCTAGTTGTTGTTTCTAGGGCAAGAATCATACATACCCCACATTTCCTGGTGTTTCTCCACTGCATTCTTAGCCCTGCCTTCAGAGCTTGACAATGCAGACGTGTCCTGCATACGAAGACATACTTACTGGATTGTAGATACACATTTTGTTTCGTGATGAGGTAATAGATTTATTGCGTGTTGAACTGGCTAAAGTGCTGAATTGAAAAGTGTCCTTTATTTAGAATCTGAAGATGGGAAACCATAGATGTCAGAAATTTGTGTGTATTTTCAAAAAGAGCTTTTCATTTAATATGTTTAATTGGTGTAAAGAAAAGTATATTTTTCCCTTGCTGCAGGAACTGGAATGTGGCATTAGTTTTCACCTACTTTTTTTTTTTTTTTTTAAGACTAGCTGCAAGCAGGGACCAGCTTAGTGAATATCCTCTTTAAGGATGAAGTCTTTCCAATTGCTCTCAACTTTGCCAGGAGTCAAAGGGACTCTTCTTGGGTCGCTAACGATAGACAGTCTGCCCAGCACTGGAGAGCACTGATAGTCCCCTGATGGCCGTTGTCCCTTGCCTGGCTCACCCACTGGCCTCCCAAGGAAGCACTGTTTATTGTTTGCCAGACTACAATGGTGATTTTTTCCTGAGATAGACCTCCTTGAAGGGACACAGACTGGATACCAGGTTAATAACATTGAAAAACTTACCATTTCTTTGGTATTATCTATATAATTGATACATAGAAATAAATACATATTTTAGACACAAAGGCATATAGGATATCTAAGACATATATAAATAATACATGTATATGTCTAATACACAAACCACATATATGTGTGTACGTGTATCCATATGTGTGTATATATACTTTTGTATTATACATTCTTTCCCTCTCTCTCTCTTTTTTTGAGACGGAGTCTTGCTCTATCACCCAGGCTGGAGTGCAGTGGCACAATCTTGGCTCACTGCAACCTCTGCCTCCTGGGTTCTAGCAATTCTCCTGCCTCAGCCTCCCAACTGTGTGGGGCTACAGGTGTGCACCACCACGCCCAACTAAATTTTTGTATTTTAGTAGGGACGGGTCTTTACCGTGTTACCCACTCTGCCAGGCTGGTCTCGAACTCCTGAGCTTAGGAAATCTACCCACCTCAGTCTCCAAAGGCGTGAGCCACCATGCCCGGCCCCCTCACCCCTTTCAAGATCACCACAGAAGATAGGACAATCACATTTTTTTTTTTTTTTTTTTTGGAGACAGAGTTTCGCTCTTGTTACCCAGGCTGGAGTGCAATGGCGCGATCTCGGCTCATCGCAACCTCCGCCTCCTGGGTTCAAGCAATTCTCCTGTCTCAGCCTCCTGAGTAGCTGGGATTACAGGCACACACCACCATGCCCAGCTAATTTTTTGTATTTTTAGTAGAGACGGGGTTTCACCTTGTTGACCAGGATGGTCTCGATCTCTCGACCTCGTGATCCACCCGCCTCGGCCTCCCAAAGTGCTGGGATTACAGGCTTGAGCCACTGCGCCCGGCCCTCTAATCACATTTTTGAGTATTTCTTATATGTTAGTGCCTAAGACAGTACTGTTTCTAAGGATTTGAAATTTATTTGGAGAGACCAGACATGTACAGACTGAGATAAATGATAAATACTAATAGGGACCACAGAGACAGATTTATTGTGAAGCTAATGAAGCTTCAGCCCCAGGGCCCCTCAACTGTGTAACACATTCCTTGCCATTTTTGAATATATTGCCAGGGCTCACCCAGCATTTTTCAGGGCCCTGGAGAAGGCCTAGCAGTATTTGAAGCAGGGCCTTCATGGGATTATAACTGGTAAAATTGGGAGAAGATTTTAGCAGCAATCACTTAATGTTTTTCTTTCCCATTCTGAGTTCCCTGCTGTCACATTTCTCGTTGGGTTCAATAACACTGGACTTAAGACTGCTTTTGAGATCTAGCTAGAAGGAAGTTGACTTGGGGCCACATTTCATTTGGGTTTAGTGGGATGTATTTATGTAGTTCACAGTCATCTCTGTGTCAAGTTATCTCTAGCCATCCTAGTGTAGAAATTGCTTCATAGGATTGACACCCACTGCACCAGCTCACCTGGTTACATAAAGGGGAGGGTCAGAGACCACTGCAGTGCTAACGGGTACCATGGCATCTGCTGTGGGATGGTTTAAGGTGTATAGACCCAGGTCTGTGGAGAATTCTTTCACTTGTTAGGTGTGTAAAATTCTGCATGAAGGATTCAATTCTTATCTAAGTGTAGTCAGTATAAAAGTTCTCTTCTGTTAGGAATATGCTCAATAATGCAAATATACTATTACACATGCACCATTTTTAATGGGAAGTCTGTGTGGAAGATTCTTTTTCATTTGACATCAGCCTGTTACCAAAAATACTGACAACAAACTTGTTAATGAGTATCATTGATACAAAGAGTGTTTAGTCTCTGTACGAGAAAATGTGAAATGTCCTGGATTTTTATGGCTCATATGTGAAAGAAAATTACGAGAGGTGATCACATTTGACAACAATCCTGAAAAAGGTATATGTCATTGCCAATAAAGAACTATAAGGCTGAAAGTAACTTTTCTGAATTATCCATAATTAGGAATAAATTTTGATCACCCATGCTTGAGGGGAGAGTGTAGAAAATGATATTAATATAAATCATTGTCATATGAGAATTCTTCAGAGTATACAGCCCAAAAGAAGTATTTATAGCAGTGTGTCAGAAAATTAGTTAATATACGTACTGGGTTCTCTTCCTGGATTCTGATTTTAGGATGTTTTGGTATTGCAGCTTATAAAATTGTGTGATTTGTTATGATTTCTTAATCTTAATAAATCACTTTTACAAACATTTTATAACGTTAAATTTTTTTTTTGTAAGAAAGGTCTGAAACTGCAGGCCCACAAAACTTGGGCCTTTTCCTTGAACTCCCAATTAGGGAATCATTACTATGTGCCACAGACAGTGCTAAATAATTTTCGTATAGCAAAAAATACTATATTGTATTTTAAATACTGTATTGACCTTCCCAGTAATGTGAAGTAGACATTACCCCCATCCTATAAGTACTGCCTTCCATTTTGGAGTTAAATATGCTACCATATTAGTCAGACACCACACCTAGTGAAATATGGACTAGAATGTTTGTTTATATTGTTATAAAACAGAAATATTTTCCTTTAGGACAGAGAACCTCTTTTACCTCAATAAGTATGATTATTTTAATGGATCTTTCCCTCTCTGTCTTGCAGCCCCTGCCCACAGCTGCACCAGCGGGGGTGTGCACTGAACTGTGTAGTCACCTCCTGTGCCCTGTTTCCTCCCCCAGAAACTCAGGGTCTTGTCATCTTCCTATTTTCCTCCCCAAGACATGTTTTCAGAAATGGTATGAAAATAAAAATTGAGAAGTACTTGGACTGTGAAAAAAATAAATTGCCGGGCCGGGCGCGGTGGCTCAAGCCTGTAATCCCAGCACTTTGGGAGGCCGAGGCAGGCGGATCACGAGGTCGAGAGATCGAGACCATCCTGGTCAACATGGTGAAACCCCGTCTCTACTAAAAATACAAAAAATTAGCTGGGCATGGTGGCGCGTGCCTGTAATCCCAGCTACTCAGGAGGCTGAGGCAGGAGAATTGCCTGAACCCAGGAGGCGGAGGTTGTGGTGAGCCGAGATCGTGCCATTGCACTCCAGCCTGGGCAACAAGAGCGAAACTCCGTCTCAAAAATAAATAAGTAAATAAATAAATAAATTGCCAAGGTAACTTTGGGCAGTGAAAAACATTTTTGAAATTAATTTCTGTAGGTGTGTATCTCTGAGGGCTACATATTTATGCATTTATATATTTGTGGTATTCACACAAATACCGGTTATATAATTAGTCCACTATAGTTTATCTTAAGGGAATCTGAAAAAGACTTTTTTAAAAGCTGATTTAGAAAGGAAATTGATTTTCCTTCTTAAATTGCCAGGGGTATTTGGTACACAGGAGGCAGACGCCTGGGTGGGGAGAAGCATGGACAGTGAGACTGTGAGAAGCATGGACTATTGAGATCTAGCTAGAGGGAGGTTGAATTGGGGCCACATTTCGTTTGGGGTTAGTGGGATGTATTTATGCAGTTCACAGTCATCTCTGTGTCAAGTTATCCCTAGCCATCCTAGTGTAGAAATTGCTTTATATTAGTTAAAATCACACAGCTCACCTGGCACATCCAGCTCACAGAACTGGATTTTGAATCCTTATCTCGCCAACTTTAGCTTTTCAAACTTGGGCAGCTCTTACAGTCTTATTTGCATGAAATAGTAATACTATTATTTATTATTTTGGGGGTCCTGAGATTGATTTTACTTTCACAGTACCTACTGGCTAGTGGCTTTAATAAGTAGTATGCAGTGTTAGTACCATGCAATGCAGAAGGAAGCCAGGACACAGAGCAAAGAACAGCCAGGAAAATTCCCTGGGGGAGCC
Organism: Saimiri boliviensis; assembly: GCF_048565385.1. NCBI lineage: Eukaryota > Metazoa > Chordata > Mammalia > Primates > Cebidae > Saimiri > Saimiri boliviensis. The sequence goes on along the minus strand of NC_133458.1, from coordinate 94,627,103 downwards.
AGGGTTGGCTTTGCTCCCAGGTGTACCCATATACTCAGTGCTTGCTCTTTACAGCCTAAGTTGTGATCTTTTACAAGATGTTTGCGTTTTCATAGAAGGCTCTTCTGCACCTAAAAGTCTTGCAGAAATAAATACAGAGAGGCTGGATTTCCACTCCACCAAGAGCAGTGTGGATGGGAGCAGTATGGACGGTTGATGAAATATTTTGATGCCAGTTGTCTGGTTGAGGTAGAAATGTTTCTGAATGTTTCATGGCTTCTGAAGAAAACACTGAGGTAGGACAGGATGCTCCATGAGCATCCCATCACAGTAACAACAATGAAAACAATAATTTGGCCATTCTAAAATGGTTGTAATTACTGAATTGTCTGAAGATGCTAGCTGGTTTTCTCTCCTTCGCTGATGATTATTTAGGGATAGGTTCTTCTGACAAACACAATACCTAACCACACACACACACACACACACACACACACACACACATCAACTTCTCTTTTATTTCAGATTTCCAAAATTAAAATCATGTAATTATGTTCATGTACTTTATTTTATTATTATTATACAGGGTCTTGGTATGTTGCCCAGGCTGGTCTTGAGCTTCTGGGCTCCAGCGATCCTCCTGCCTCACGTGCCCCAGTGCTTAGCTCATGTACTAAAGGTTATTTTTTTGTATCAGTGCAATAGTTACATATGAGCCCAACTGTAAACATTGTGAATTAAGCACTGAAAACCCTCTGTGCTCGTGGCCTATGTGTAGAGCCCTCACTCCTGGACACTTCCTTGGTGGCATCCACAGAGAGGCCACATGTCAAGTTCTGTCACTCTAGCACCAGACCTTAAGTCACTTTTACAGGAGCACATCTGGGCTTAAAATTGAAGCACCCTTTTTCTTACCTAATTCGTTTAGTGAGAGCCTCTCCAATGCTAATTTAGCTGCCTGATTTTCCATATACGGCACAATTATGAAAGTAATGGCAAAAGCAGGGGAATCTGTAAAGTCACACTTGTACAGTTTTCTGTTAAGTAGATTGAACACCATGGTAATAAGCATAAATAAACAAGAATTATGCCCAGGCTTCCTCAAGTATCAAATATCACATGAAGGAAATGGGGTTTTTGAAGTTTCTTTGTAAACCTAAGCTAGGTACTTCTTATGGAACTCTATGGCCTCAACAGTTCCCAGTTAACTTTTTCTAGGCCTCTCTTTTCCACATTGAGATCGTCTCATTTTACTTGAGAATCTGACTGGCTGGTGGACTGTGGAGTATGACTTACCTTCAGGACTGATAGCAAGTGTCACACAGGTGTTTCACAGCCGTCGTGTAACTTATGGATAGTTTAGGTTTTAGAGAGATGCCAAGTACGTCTTGTAATAAGATCTTTCTGACGCTAGACATCTGGAGTTTGGCATCAGCTCAACCAAATGGTTGATGATGCGTGATTTAAACTAATGTGTCTCAATATTCTGCCCGGACTGGAAACTCCCTTTTATATGTTGGCTCCACTTCAGCACTTTCAGGGGCCCACACCAAAATATTTGCTGTTAAAATATGCAAACATCAGACAGAAAAATCGAGAGATTAATGTATAATGTTAAGTTAGACCTGCACTTCACTTCAGAGGTTAAAATAAAGGAATTGTATTTTGTCAATCCCTGGAAATATCATGGCACCTTAAATGTAACGTATCTAACATATCTTGCAATAAGAATGATACTCATCTGTGGCTTGTGGAAAATCAGCCTTATTGGTTTATAAGTCACTGCATATATGTCAGAGTTTACACCAGTAGTTTAACACATGGGTAGCCATTCAGAATCACTTGGGTGAAGCTGGGGAAAAAAATGTTTCCCGGGTTGCATCCCCAGAGCTCCTGATGCAGTTGGCCTGGAATGATCTGGGTCAGGGCCTCTGTGTTCTTGGCCCTTCAGAGTTGATTCTAATGTGTTGCCAAGGTTGGGAGCTCATTGGGTTACGCTAATGAAATAATGAGCACTGGGAGGACTGTGTTGTTTCAAAAAGGAATCAGACTTTTAAAGGGGCGTGTCCGTTTTGGGTTTCAGTTCTGTGGGAGTAGTTTTTAGTTTTACTGGAGGCAGGCCTTTAATATACAGCAAGTTTGATGCTGTGATACTATCTCAGCTGTGTGGTTAGAGTAGAAATGCCCAAACTGGGGAGCCTGTGGTGGTGAAAGGATCTCAAACTCACATGCCTCGGGACACACACAGTGTATGAGGGAAGTAACCAAGTTCAGTGCAGTGGGGCGTGGTGGAGACTTTGGCAAACCAAAGAGTCTCTGCTTTGCTTAAAAAGGCAGCCAATACCCAGTGTTGCCATGTTGGGGTACAGGCCCTTTGTTGGCAGATGCTCTTATTTATTATTATTATTTGACAGAGAGAAGCTGGGAATTGAGATTTTTATGTGAAACTCATCTTTAAATGCTGGCAACTAATGGGTTTAAAAACATTGTACAGGCTGGTCGCGGTGGCTCACACCTATAATCCCAGCACTTTAGAGGGCCAAGGCGGGTGGATCACGAGGTCAACAGGTTGAGACCATCCTCGTCAATATGGTGAAACCCCGTCTCTACTAAAAATACAAAAATTAGCTGGGCATGGTGGTGCATGCCTGTAGTCCCAGCTACTTGGGAGGCTGAGGCAGGAGAATTGCTTGAACCCAGGAGGCAGAGGTTGCGGTGAGCTGAGATAGTGCCATTGCACTCCAGCCTGGGTAACGAGCGAAACTCTGTCTCAAAACAAAACAAAACAAAAAACATTGTGCAAGACAACTGCTCTACTCCACCCGATCACTGTGTTTAATAAGAGCTATTGCTGATAGGCCATGTGCTTTAATGAAGCACATACGAACGTCTGGATGCAGAGCAAATCTTGCATACTACTGCTTCCTGCAAAGAAGCTATCTGAACTATAGAAGTTATAATGAAAAGAATGGTAACTTATAGTGGTTTTAGTCAAAATTTCCATTGTTCTTTATGAAGCAGTTAACTTTCTTTTAACATGAAAACTTTGTGATAAAAAATTTTTCTTTTATACCAAATTCTAAAGTGATGAGCCTTAATCCTAAAAATGTATTAAGATTATGATCAGTACCTTTTCTCTTCCCTGGGAAAAAAAACAGGACCACTGAAAAACTGTCTCCAGAGTATTTTTATCATAGCAAAACCCTTTTGAAAGTGAATTTAGTATCCTATTATTTAAAAACAGAAAGGAAACTTAGAGATGATCTAGGCCAACTGGCTAATTCCATAGATGAAGATTTAAAGTCGTGAGTGAGTGCAAGTGCTTGGATGAGAAAAGCTGAGAGAACAACTGTAAGCCGTGGTTCAGTGTGAGGTTCCTGGAGCTCACTTGCCTCACTTGGGATCCTGGCTTTGCTCCTGTCAAGTTATAGAACCTGTCTAAAATGGGGTGATAGTATGCACATACCTCAGTGTTTTGTGAGACACCACCTATATTCGATGCATTAGCTGCCGAATTCTGAAGAAAAGAAAGCTGTCTGGTTAGTTCCCTTCCTTGTCATTTCTGGGTGGCTAGGGCGGAGGTTTTACTGTGAAGTGGTTATCCATGCCACTGGAATCCCACAGGCCCTGTGACCTTGACCAACTTAGTTAATTCCTCTAGCCCTCAGCTTCTGTGCGATGAGGATGGGAATAGTACTTATCTCCCAATGTTGTTATGAGGTTTAAATAGGAACATGACTTCGAAGGGCCTGGCGACCAGGCAGCCCCCACACATGTTAGTACTGATAGAATTTACCTTTTTTTTTTCCATCCATGGTGATACTCTCATGCCACACACGCCTCAGATTCTCCTGTCCTTTTTGTGTTTCCATGATATGATGGGAGAAAAATAATCAAAATAACCATATACATTTCTGCTTTTTGTTAAACATTTTAACTTGGAGATATTTGATGAAATTTGATTTCCCTGGTAAAGTTTTGGTTTGTATTTGTGTAAGTCATACTGAGCGGTCATAGGAATTCATGAGCTGTTAACACATTCCACACACAAATTCTTGCTGTTTGAAAATATACGAGCCTTAATTTAGTATTGTTTATTCAGATTTAAGTTTTTGAGACATTAGATCATGTGATTAGAAAAATGTTTCCATGTTTGATAAATATAATTTTCTATTTAGGAGAAAAGGCATTTCAAGAGTTGGGAGAGGTTTGTTAAACTATATAAACAGAAAACCTAATTATTTCATGTTGCAACAACTAAGCAATGGGAAAAACATGATTTTATGTGTATGGTTTGCAAAGGTTTGTTATGAATCATTTGAAAGGATTTGTAGGTCTTTTATGAAGAAATTCAAAGACAGGGCTATAGGACTCACAAAATGCTATGCCTTCCCCTTTAAGGGACTGTGTGTCTCTTTAATAATAGTCCTTGAAATGTTGCAGGTTTAAATGCTGGAAGCTTCTTGGGAAAACCCCAAGCTGGGCCTTCTTTTAGAAACTTGAATAGTGATAGTTGAATTGTTTACTTATTGCAGTGAATATTTAAGATACTTTACTCCTAAGCAATCTTTGTCAACGTCACTTGAAACCATTTTTAGTCTTATAGAATATATTGCCCTTGGTTTTCCTCTTTTAAAGGGCATGCTGGGATCCGATACAGTTAAGCAGCTGGTCCAGGCGTATTTGACTTAGCAGTAGTTGAGTAAGAAAATGGTTTCCAACTTAAAAAAAAATTTTTTTTTTATAGCCAAGGGCCTCTTTTGTTAATTTTCCTTCTTTCTTACTGTGGGTTCTATTTCTTGAAAGATTTTGTCCAACAAAACAGGCTGATTTAATAAGTAATTAAATGCTTTGTTTTTTAATTTGTCATGCAGCAACATCTCAAACACCTGATTTATATGTTTAGTAACTATTTATTGAGTGCCAACTATGCAGGCACTGTCTTGGAGCTGGGATACAGTAGTGAACTACACAGTTAAAGCCTCGTGCTCATGGAAGAAGCAGACAAAACACAATACGTGAGATAAATTCAGACAGTCATAACCTTGTGAAGAAAAATACAGTGAGTCAGGAGAGAGAGGATAAAAGGCCTGTTTGAGATAAAGTGGTGCCTCTTTGAGAGGAAATCATTTCAGAAGAGGTCTGAATGAAGTTCAGTGAAGCTCGATGAAGGGGAGTGAATGAGCTATTGGGGTGTCTGGGGAAAGAATGTTCCAGGCAGAGGCTTGCAAGGGCCTGAAATGGGCATATCTGGTGTGTTTGAGGAGGAGAGTGTTGGGGGTGGGATAGGAGAGGGAGCTGGGACCTGCATGTGTATCCCTGTGTCAGCCAATGTCACCACGTGGAGGGAACCTAATTCCAGCCCCAAAGGATGATGTGGAATGTTGTGTGGCTTCATTATGGTTAGTTTCCATTCTGCTTTTTTATAACATTCAAATAGCTCAAAGCCCCATTACCACCTTCAAAGCTCCCTAGGGATCTGAGAAGCCCTAATTGGCACTCCAGGTCTCTTTAAATCTAGTTTGCTTGTTTTTTAATTCTAAAAGCTCTATTTATTTTTTGCGTTCTGTATTGAAATAACAATTTTTGGCTAGTGTAACTCACTTGACTAATGTAATTTATTTAGTGTTTGCTATTTGGAAATGGTAGTGAAAAATAAGGTTTTTGTTTTGAGACAGAGTCTGGCTCTGTCACCCAGACTAGAGTGCAGTGACATGATCTTGGCTCACGGTAACCTCCGCCTCTCAGGCTCAAGTGATCCTCCCACCTTAGCCTCCACCACACCTGACTGATTTTCATATTTTTTATAGAGTTGGAGTCTCACTGTGTTACCCTGGCTGGTCTCAAGCTCCTGGGCTCAAGTGATCCTTCTGCCTAGGCCTCCCAAATTGCTGGGATTACAGGTGTGAGCCACCGTGCTCAGCCAATTGTGATGTGTTAAAAATAATATTTGGTACAGTTTTCAAACTGAGAACCTGTAGATTTCTTTTAAATTTCTTTCAGATTTCTTCTTTTAAATTGTGAAATCTGCAAAGATTTTAGTGGTCATGAGATTGCCAGAAATGGGGGCAGGAGAGGAGAATGGTCTTGAAAGTAGTAACGTAAAATATATTTTATTTGAGAAAAAGTACTGAGGGTGATTGTATAGAGTCCAGCCCTGAAGATATTATTTCACCATCACCTTTTCTTTAATTCTGAAAGGTAGTATTTTATGAATTCTATAAACAGTAGTTTTTTTCTTTCAATCTGCATGTTATGGAGAGATGTTAGTAGAAATACTTTACTGTCAGAATAAGACATTTGTTTACCAAGGAGATATGAACCTGTTGTCTGTATTTTCACCTGTCAGCATCTTTGTTCGAGTAATTGAAAAGTAGCGTGCTTTGGGTGACAGGGTGCCCACGCAGTCAGTCAAGTTCAAGGGAAAAATCAGAGAGTGAGATATTCAAGATACATGTATTTGTACCTATTATTTAACCTTTCCTTAAGATAAAATGATGCGTTAGTCAGCTACTGCTACAATAATAACACAGCATCACAAACTGTCCCAAAACTCAGTAACTTTAGACAGAAAGCACTAATGCTGTCTGGTCTGCAGGGAGACTGGTTTTACTGATTGAGGCTGGGTTTAGCTGGGTGGCACTGGGTTAGGCTGCTGATCAGCTTATCTGCTGTGGGTTGGACTCGCATCTACTCACAGGTCTTCCTTCTGGGAACCAGGCTGAAGGGGCAGCAGCTAGTAGGCGCATGCTTTTCTCATGGTGGACTGCTAGAGCTCAAGTGCCAAACCAAACCACTGAAGCTTATTTAAGGCCTCTATTCACATCATGCCCATAACATTCCTTTTGCCAAATTAAGTCATATGGCCAAGCCCAGATTTAATAGGTCAAGGAAGTATATTTCTTTTGAGGAGAAAGAGCTGTGAGTGAACAATAATCCAATCTATCATGGGTACATTTTATCAGAAATATAAAGAGTCCAAAAGGATTTTGATATTTAGTACAGAGATAAAAATTTTCTCCTGAAGTGACCACGGTACTCTTTAAACAGGAGGTTGCTGTTCCTATGACATGCCAGAGGGCTTGGGACACATATGTTGTAACTCCCCATGGAGGAGTTGATAAGCATTTCAGGCAAGGAAATTGAGACTTGACGGGGAAAAAAAGCAATTAAATGATTTCTCCTTGGCCACAAAGATTAGGGGAACCTGCTTCTTTGGTTAGGGGTGATCCCTTTTCATACCAAGGTTCCTTGAGAATCTAAAGGCTTTAATTTGGGTTGCCCAGTCTTCTGTACTTGTATTCCCAATTCCTGAGCTGCTTGGCAAGGCTGAGAAGGTTAAGGGATGCTTCCTGTGATGCCCTCCCCTAGGATAGAGACCTTTAAGAATCTTTGGGCTTCTTTGCCACTTGTTCCTGTGCCCCTTGTCTTCTCCAGTTCCAAGTTGATGTCACAGAGGATGGAAAAGGGCTGCCCAGCCAGTTTGGAACCTCTTTCTCCCATTCTCCTGCTATATGTCACACCTTCTTGTGACTCAGAGAGCAGTCACTGATGTCAGTGGATCTAGGTTCTGGTTGGACTGCTGTGTGACCTTGGCCAACTTACTAAGGTATGATTTCTGCATGTGCAAACTGAGGACTAGGATCCCCACCATATAAGGCTGATGTGTGACGGGCACATACTAAACATTTCATGACTATGAGCTGAAAATGCTTTTGTTATTATCTGGCGTAATAGGCACAACAGGCAGCATTCTGTTATCATTGTTCCAGTTTCTCCTCACTAAATTGTGGGCCTCCAGAAGACACGGTCTATGGCTCTGCATCTCATCTCTGTGTCCCACTCTGCAGTAGCACTGAGTTTATGATGCAGGAACTTAGACTGATAGCCACTGAATCATAGTCAGGTATGTTTCCTCTACCATGAAGTCTTAAGCTCCAAGGACCGGATTAGATTATTCCTAAAGACAGATTCAGTCCTCCTTTTTTCACTTTCATATTTTGCCTGAAATAAAGACTCTTGAAGCCACGGGACGTTAAAGACTTTGAGTTAGTTTCATGCTTTGCCTTTCATCAGACATGCTATACATCCAAGGAAGCCCCTGGTGTCTTTATATCAGCAGAGTTGCAAAAAGTATGGAGACTAATTTTCACGGTGTGTCTACAAGACTTAACGGGTATTTAAAGAATATATCCTTCCAATATTCTTCTATCATCTGTCCTTTTACTTGTCTCTCAGATTGTGGCCATGATCTTACTGTTTAGCTTGTTCAAACGTATTGTAAATGTTTCAGCTAGAGTCACTAATCCCAAGGAGTAGTCACGCTAGGATAAAGAGCTCAGCCGTTGTAACAAATAGGCCCAACCTTACATGAACTAAAGGCTCAAGAAGTTTATTTGTCTTTCACATAAGAGCCCAGGGTGGGTAGGCAGGCTGCCTGGTTCCATGTAGTCATTGAGGGCTTCAGGTTCCTTCCATTTTATTTTTCTGCACTCCCAAACTGCATTGCTCTGCTGTATAGTAGAAGCTGGATTCTCTGAGGCCTGAGGAAACTGTGTTGCTCTAGAGGGAAAGGAAGAGTATGGAGGAGTGCACATACAATGTTTATGGCCTAGGCCGTTAGTGATAACTTGTCATTTCCACTTTTATTGCGTAAGTGAGAACTTAATTGCATGGCTTCACAGAGCTGCAGAGGCGCTGCTGCATATATCCTCAGCATGGCCTAACTATAGTTCTATTACTGTGGAGGAAAGGGAGGTCTGATTTGGGTAGACAGCTAGCAAGTTTCTGCCTTGGACCAGTAAGTGAGCCTGCTGTTGAGAACTTTGCCTTTCCTTTGAATAGCTTACATACAACCTAATAATGGTTTAATGGAGAGAGTAGATGGTTATAATGATAATTAATAGTAGTTACAATTTATTGTGCTTCAACTAAGTGCTGTGGACTACAAAACACAATCAAAAGCATTTTCTCATTTCACCCTCAGAAAGGCTGCAAAGGAGATACTATCTGTTATTTGCGTTTTATAGGCAAAGACACTGAGCTTGAAGGAGAGTAAGTAACCTCCTCAAGATCAGTCAGTCTTGTTTGACTCCAGAGCCTTTACCAGACTGCCGTGGGAATGGTGAGATTCTTGGGGAATAAAGGATAATCATATACTACTTCTAAGTCTGGCTCTTATAGCTAGTTAGCAGCAAACGCTGTCAGGAAGAGCAGTGCGTGCACTGGAAATATTCAAGCAGAGGCTGTATAACCGTCTGCCAGGGAAGCCTCAGAGGGACTTACCGCTTTGCACTTTGCCATGGGCACCTCCATGATTCTCTGTGAAGATCACATGTAGTTGCTGAATGTGATTTGTGACACTCATTCCTGTGACAGCAGCAAAGCCCCCATTAGCACAAGTTCTGTACTTCCTTAATAACGAGTAGGCATCTGGTAACATAGAGTGCAGGAGGGCCAGTAGTTGAAACCAGAGTTCTCTGTGACCTTGACTAGTCACTTCAACCTGCAGCCTCCATTTCTTGGGGAATAAAATATGTGCATTGCACTTAATCACTGGTTTTCTAGGAGTGTTCTTGGGGCTCTAGGGTTTCTGTAGGACTCCCTACTAGTTTTCATCCCCTACCTATAGGGCTTTTGAGTAAACCTTTTTTTTAGATTAAAGGGTTTTTTCAAGTTAAAAAAAGTAGAAACCAAAAGGCTGGTTATAATGATAATGGCTAATATTTGTTGAATGACTGAATTGTGCTATGCATTATAATTGTTCGGACAGCCTTACGTGAATTAATTCATCTATGGAGTGTACCTATTATTATTCCCAATTTACAAATGAAGAAGCTGAACTACAGAGTGCTTAAATAACCTGCCCATTGTCACTTAAAAGATGTAACCAGAGTTCAAACTTAAACATTGAGGTCCACAGCTACATTCTAATGCAGGAATGGATGATTTCTGAGATTTCTTCCAGATCAAAAAACGCTGTGATTCTATACCTGATAGCTCAAGAACTTTTCTCTCCAACAAAACCAAAAACAAACTTCCAAATGATTTACTACCTTCTTGACAATTAGAGGCTGAATGCAAGTCATAAAGGTCCATATTTTGCTGATAATTTTAGAAAGCCTATCATCTTTTCATGATCACCTGAGGCAGCATGAGGTACTGTCATTCTGAAGTTTCTGACCATGGAGCTACTTCGATAAATATATCATGGCCTTCCTAAAACACAGCTGGTCCTGGGGGTGGAGCTCATAAGTGGGGCCACCTTCTGATGAGATGGTTTTGGTATGCAAGGAATGGCCTCCTGGGATGGATCTAAAGCAATGTTTTGTGGCTGACAGTGCTGCAGGGGCATTTGAGAATCCTAGAGTTTTGCAGCAGAAGGAACCTTTAAGGACATCTCACCCAACAGCCTCCCTTCACAAAACAAGCCTCGCCTACCATGTGTCAGGCCCTGCTGTAAGTGCTGGGGGTGGAGCCCCAAGCAAAGCACCTGCTCTCATGGAGCCTCCATTCTAGATGGGGGACACAGACTACAACAGAAACAGAAGTACGTCATGTTAGGTAGTGGTAAGCGCTGGAAAGAAAAGTAGAACAGGGTGAGGGGATAGAGGGTGACAGCAGAGTTCTGCCTGGGTTATGCTGTGTTTGGGGTTTTTATGCATATTCACATTTCTCAACCCTTTTTTCGCTATGTCCTCCTATACTCCCTCCAAAAAGGCAAAAATGCCTTTTTTTTTTTTTTTTAAGACGGAGTTTCGCTCTTGTTACCCAGGCTGGAGTGCAATGGCGCGATCTCAGCTCACCGCAACCTCCGCCTCCTGGGTTCAGGCATTTCTCCTGCCTCAGTCTCCTAAGTAGCTGGGATTACAGGCACGCGCCACAATGCTCAGCTAATTTTTTGTATTTTTAATAGAGACGGGGTTTCACCATGTTGACCAGGATGGTCTCGATCTCTTGACCTCGTGATCCACCCGCCTTGGCCTCCCAAAGTGCTGGGATTACAGGCTTGAGCCACCGCGCCCGGCGCCTTTTTTTTTTTTATTTGACATTTTTTCCTATTCTTATCCCTCTTCATGAGATTTTAATCCCATAGATAAACTGTGCATCTGTTGATGTCCTATGTGTATGTAATCTGTGCTTTACACTTAGAGTGAGATTCCCTGGAGGGCAGATGGTGAAAATTGGTTCTGAGTAGGATTATTCTTTTAATAATCTCTATCTATGTATCTATCTATCTATCTATCTATCTATCTATCTATCTATCTATCTATTTTTGTTATGAGCAAAACCAAACTCATGAAGCAGCCATTTTCAAAATATCACAATCTAACCTAAAATAACTTTTTAATTAAAAGCACTTTATTTCCTAGTTATGTTTTAATTTATGAGGGGTATCAGGGCTTGGGTGAATATTTTAAAAACTGTTCAGGCACTAGGAGTAAAGTATGAGAATGTAGACTCCCTGTTTTTATGCAGTCTATGGTATAATAGGCTGTGTATCTATCAGGAAGAATGGACTTTACTAGGTACACCCAGTTCTTCCTGCAGTTGATAAGGAGGCTGAAGACTGCGACTGAAGCTCCCTCACCCACTGCTGCAGCCTCCTCATAGGCCTCCCTGCCTCTCCTTCCTCCACCTCCCTAGAGCCTGTCCTCCACAGCAGCAAGGGTGACCCTTCAGAATGTCATTCATGTCAAGCCACTGTGCTGACATGGCTCTCCATTCCAACAAAAGAAAATCCACGGCCGGGCGTGGTGGCTCAAGCCTGTAATCCCAGCACTTTGGGAGGCCGAGGCGGGTGGATCACGAGGTCGAGAGATCTAGAACATCCTGGTCAACATGGTGAAACCCCGTCTCTACTAAAAATACAAAAAATGAGCTGGGCATGGTGGCACGTGCCTGTAATCCCAGCTACTCAGGAGGCTGAGGCAGGAGAATTGCCTGAGCCCAGGAGGTGGAGGTTGCGGTGAGCCGAGATCGCGCCATTGCGCTCCAGCCTGGGTAACAAGAGCGAAACTCCGTCTCAAAAAAAAAAAAAAAAAAAAAAAAAAAGAAAATCCAGACACCTTCCCAAGGCTTACAGTCTCAACACCTCCCACCCACACCCCCTTGAAGACCTCACTCTCTCTCTCCTCCTGTGCTGCACCCACTCACTGTCCTCCTCTTCCGAGTCTCCTAGTGTTGCTCATGTCTCAAGATCTTTGGTCTTGTTCCTTCTGCTTGGGTTTCTCTTCCTTAGGTTTTTAAAAATGTGTTATATTAAAAATTAGCATGATTTTAAAAATAATTTTAGATTTACTGAAAAGTTGCAAAAGTAGTACAGGGGGTTCCCATCAACCCCATTCTCAGTTACTTCTCTGGATTTTCCTATGAATATCCCCTCAGCATCCAAGTCTCATCTATTAAGAGGCATTGTCTCTCCATGCCAGCTGAGTTAGGAGCCCACCCTCCCGCTTATTTTGCTATTGCATTACCCAGTTATGTCTTCTTATAAGACTGTCCTCTGTCGAAATTGTCTTATTTATGTATTTGTTTGTCCAACATCTCTGTCCCCACAATCAGCTTGTGAGTTCCTTAGGGGCATGGACTCATAGCCAAGTACCCTGCAGTTCCTAGGGTCCAGGACAGCAGTTGGCACATACAATATTCTTACCTACTGATTGGCTTTCAGTCAGAGAAGCCTGGTCCAGGGCCTAAAGCCATGAATGGGGGGCCAAAATGAGGAGCTCATTTTTTTGATGTTCAAATGCTTGACATCGTTAAGCCCAGTTTGTGTTCATATCAGATCGAATTCTCGTGAGATTTTAATAATGGCGATCAAAGATAGGACTGCTTCTACAGAGAACCAGTCAGAGTTTATTTGGATAAACTGACGGTGAGAGGACTTACGCAAATAACTGGCTTTTCCAGAATAACCCTCTGAGACCAGTATCTTAGCGCCGTGTATTGTTGCTCCTTTATGTCTGAGAATTCTCTCCATCAAAGAGCTGTTCATTGCATGGATTTGGCCATTACCTTTTATTGGTTTGCAAATAGGATCTAATTTGAGACTTGTGTGAATTGGAATTGCATTGGCTGCTAGTAGCAGACACCTGACACAATAGCTTAGATCAAGAATTCTGGAATTCACCTGTTGCTATCTTCAGTGGCCCAGGGTGTTTGTGCCAACTGGAGTCTCTGCCATTCTCTACTTTCGTTAGCACTCCTGATTTCTAGGCTTCCAAAAGGAAGCACAGGAGGCCAAAAGGGCTTTCTGGAAGGCTCTACCAATAACTCCTGCCTCCATTACGTTGGCTACCCATCCCTGTCTTTTTTTTTTTTTAAAAATACAGGGTTTCACCGTGTTGGTCAGACTGGTCTTGAACTCCCGACCTCAGGTGATCTGCCCACCTTGGCCTCCAAAGTGCTTGGATTACAGGCGTGAGCCACCGCGCCCAGCCCATCCCTTTCTTTTTATCTCCTGTCAGTCAGTCTTCTATGGACCATGGTTTTTGGGTGAAGCCCAGGCAGTATTAGGAAGAGAAAAAAAGAGAGAGAGAGAGAGAGAGTGTGTGCGCGTGTGTGTGTGTATTTTCAATATGGCCTCCTTTCTCCCTAGGCCCAGAGTGCCTGCTATCAACTGAGTTTTGAGCAATCAAGAAGTATAATTCTCCTGCAGGCCACAATGTCCTGGTTCTGTTATGCAGAGATAAAGTGAGAATAGATATTGGGCAGTCCCTGCTGCAGGAACCAAGATGAGTGTTTTTTCCTGTAAGTTCTGCTACCTGAGAAAGTTAGGAGGAGACCATGTGGAATTTAAGCTTACATCAGGGATTTTAAAAAATAGTGGACTCTTCTATTCCTTGATTTTTTGTTCATTTTGAACAGTCCTAAACTCAAACTGTGTCACACCAAAACGTGATTTCGTGTATGTAGGTGCATGAGTTAGCATTACATTCTAAGCTTCATTAACAGGGACCTTGAAATACAATTGTTTAAAAGAAGAAAATAGCTGTCTCTGTCACTAATGGAAGTCATTTGTGGTTCAGGGTGGGTAGTAGGTGTGCTCCACAAAGCTATCTAAGGATGGGTTCCTTCTGTCTTGTGTCATCTTCCCCTCGGGCAGGGATTGGCAAATTACCACCCTTGGGACAGATTTGTCCTGTCTCCTGTTTTTGTACAGCCCACATACTAAGAATAGCTTTTACAGTTTTAAATGGTTGGAAAAAAAATGTGAAAATTATTTGCAACTCAGATTTCATGTCCATAAATAAAGTTTTATTGGAACAGTCATACTCATTATTTTCATACCGTCTGTGACTGCTTTTGTGCTACAGTGGCAGAGATGAATAATTGTGATAGAGCTGATAGGGCCCACAAAGCCAGAAATACTCACTGTCTGGCTCTTTTCAAAAGAAGTTTGTCAGCCTCTGCTCTAGGCTGCAGTCCCGACTCAGTGCTTGAGGCTGGCCTCCTCTCACTTTGTCTGCTTATCAGCCTGTGGGAAGAGGGACTTGTTAGTGGGCACACCTAGCTGCAGGGGTAGTGAGGGCAACCATTTGCCCAGCAGACACTGGAGGTGCTATACAAAGAAGGAGAGAGGGAAGTTGGGTTACATTGAGCAGACCACCACAGGTGCGGTGTGTATGCTTTCAGAATTCACTGTGGTTGGTTGAAGGATACTGAAGGTCATCTTTTTTTTTTTTTTTTTTTTTTTTTTTTTTGAGACGGAGTTTTGCTCTTGTTACCCAGGCTGGAGTGCAATGGCGCGATCTCGGCTCACCGCAACCTCCGCCTCCTGGGTTCAGGCAATTCTCCTGCCTCAGCCTCCTGAGTAGCTGGGATTACAGGCACACGCCACTATGCCCAGCTAATCTTTTGTATTTTTAGTAGAGACGGGGTTTCACCATGTTGACCATGGTTGGTCTCGATCTCTCGACCTCGTGATCCACCCGCCTCGGCCTCCCAAAGTGCTGGGATTACAGGCTTGAGCCACCGCGCCCGGCCTCTGAAGGTCATCTTAATGGATACTGAAGACTGTCTACGTAGTGTGAAGTCCAGTATAAACAAATATGGGAAATGTGGCATGATGGAGGAGAAGGTATTTATCTGCCCTTTGATTCATGTATTCATTCAATGACTGTCTCATGAGAATGATTTCCCCTCTTACTTGGTAGCGTGCTAGTTCTAGGATCTGAATTTAAATTTCTTACAGTTACTAACATACTCTTGCTTATAGAGCAGTGGTCTCCAAGAGTGGTCTTGGACAAGCAGCATCAATATTTTCTGGAATTGTATTAGATGTGCAGATTCTCAACACTGTGTCCTCTTGCCCCAGACCTACAAAATCAGAAACTGTGTGGGGCCGAGACCCAGCAATTTGTGTTTTAACAAATTCCTAGGCAATTTTGATACGCTCTTGGGAACTTCTGCTATAGAAGATGTAGCGTTAATGCATAACTCTAATGAGTGAATGGTCATCTCTCTTCACTGAATGAACATTTTGTGCTTTCTGGGAAATCAACAAACATTTTCTCCACTTACCTAAACTTCTTATCAATAGTCTTTTGTACTCAGAAAATGTACACAAGTCAAAATAGACAAATCATATTTTGGCTCCACATTTATTCCAGCAGACAGTGGCAGACTCTGCCAAAGCCACAAAGTGACTCCCCTGAAATTGGCCAGGTGACCACCACCACCACCACATAGAGCAATGTCAGTCCATGACTGATTCCTCTGTATGAAAAGGGGCCTCGACAGCCTTGACCCAGTGACTTACAGATTCTGAGGAAAACAGACGCTTGATGCCTGTCCAAAGTAAACAAAGCCAAAAGAACCTTTCACAAGTCTGGTTAAGGATCTATGGTTCCACCCAAATGATTTAGATGATTTCATGTTTAAGTATATTGTTGCATAGTTCTTGGCAGCCAAAGATACCAGTGTGATGGAGTGAGTGGCAGTTTGGATTGAATGAATACAGTATCTATCAGGGGTATATATGTGTACATACCAGGTACTATGATTTGGACATTACCTACATTAGCTTATGTAACCTCATAGCCACCTTATCAGGTAGGTACCCTTACGATCATTTTCCAGATAAAAAAGCTGAGGCATTGTGAGGTTAATTTGCACAAGGTCATCTTTCCAGGAAGAGGCAGGGTTAGAATTTGGACCCAGGTAGTTGGTTCCTGTACTTTCTATGTGTGTGTGCGCACACACACACTCATTCCGTGCTCTGTGCTGTCACAGCCTAGGCGTGGTGGTTTCTCTTGGTCTCTTCTGCATGGGTCATTTCTTAGGTGACAATTCTGAATTTAGGTGGAGGTTGCAGTTTCTGAATGGCCTTGGGTGGCCAGGCCCTCCATACTGTGTTCAGTACCTTTGATGATTAACTCTGAAAGGGAAGAAGGGATTATTTAGTGCAGGCCAGAGAGCTGTAAAAGGTTCCTAAATTAGTCGTTTCCCATCTGAATTTCTTCTCTTGCCTCAAAAACTAAAACATACTTTCTATTGGAAGAATGAAGGCTGTTTAACTCTGTGGCAGCACAGTTTGGTAATTAATGGACCTGTGCCTCTATCCGAAGAATGATATATTATTCCAGAGCCCTGCAGAATGAGTTAAACTCAGAGTGAATTATTTGGTTTGACTGATGTGTACAGTAACTGCAGATAATTTATTAGTGGGCCAAGTTTTAATCTTCTCTCAAAATGAGTTCTGCTCATACTCTGCCCAACTGCCCAGTCTCTTTCATGGTTTGAAATTGAGTAAAAGGAGAAGGTGCTAAAATAGTTGCAACAAGAAGTGAAACTTTCTGTTTCATCATAGGTTCCAGAAAATATACAGTGTATTTTTACTACAGCCTGCTTTCCATCTCCACTCCCAATCATTTTCATTAGTGATTGATGTGATTGCAGAGTGGTTTGGTGGGGAAACCAAATTTAGTAAACCACAGGCCAATTTTATTTTTAGTTTTAGCGAACAAGGGCAGATAGCAATTGCAAATAGCTTACTGTATCCACTTCTAAGCTTTTTCTTTTTTAAAAAATGTTTTTCCTTTTGTTTTCCCTAGTATGTTTTGTCTATTTTGAATATAATTGTTTTTTAGGAGAAAGGGCCATTTTTTCCTTCTATCATTGAGACCCCCCCTTTTTTTCAATATTGTAGTCATCATCTTAGTAACAAATAGAGTATGTTTATAGTTATTGATGTTACAGAAATTTCAAAACTCAGAAATTAAGTACCATAATTAATACATGATAGGTAGGAATAGGGAATCATAAATAATTATTTAATATTAATTGTCAACAGCAGCCAAAGATCGCTCAGTGATAGATAAATAAGATCAAGCAGAATAATAAAAGATCAAATTGGCCAGAGAATGTGAGTGGAATTCCTTTTTCAACTGTATGGTACAGTGGTGGCATTCAAGAGACATTCTGTAAATGTGGGTTAGTTGGTTGATTGTTGAATACATGTTTGAGTCCTGCAGTCACTCCAGGACATCAGAGTGTTAGAAATGAGGTTAAGTTTGACCAGAGGATCTTCAAGAGGCTGTATAATGATCTTATCTTAAATACTGGAATAATCAGTAGTGGTCTCAAACCCACGTGCTCTCCCCACTGGAGACTTCTGTAGGGACCCTGACAGTAGCCCTCTGCCATGCATGAACATTGTAATCACTAAGGGAATATCTTATTTCTGGTCTACTCAGATTGTGGGATCAACTTGTGGGATTGTAGCAAAAGCTCATCTGCGCTTGCAGATTGTTTCTTAAATCGTTGTACAAGCCAGTTACCTTCATGGGTTGGGATGAAAGGGGGGCAATTAAGGAGGACAGCAGTCCCTAAAACTTTGGGGAGGCTTTGTTAGGGGCTGCCTTTGTGTATACCTCTTCATCCCATTATGAAAGGACCCAGGGACTGAGAATTCTTGGCGTTGCCCAGTGTTCTGTCTGGATTTTTCATAGTGAAGTTTTTATTTATTTATTTATTTATTTTTTGAGACGGAGTTTCTTGTTACCCAGGCTGGAGTGCGATGGCGCGATCTCGGCTCACCGCAACCTCCGCCTCCTGGGTTCAGGCAATTCTCCTGCCTCGGCCTCCTGAGTAGCTGGGATTACAGGCATGTGCCACCATGCCCAGCTAATTTTTTGTGTTTTTAGTAGAGACGGGGTTTCACCATGTTGACCAGGATGGTCTCGATCTCTTGACCTCGTGATCCACCCGCCTCGGCCTCCCAAAGTGCTGGGATTACAGGCTTGAGCCACCGCGCCCGGCCCTCATAGTGAAGTTTTGATAGGGACTTCTTTTAGAGTCTCATGATAATTGTTCCAAGGGAAGTGGGTAGAGGGGCAAGTAAGTGGAGGGCAGGAGAGGATATATGTTTTGCAAACAGTTCTGAGCTGCAGGCATCCCAAAGCACCCCTACTAGTGGTATGGGTTTCTGGGTATGATGAGTGGTAACCTCACTGTGGTCATTGCCAGACCACATAAATTGTGATTGTCACATTCAATGGAATAAGTTTCTGTGGAAAAGCTATCAAGAAATGAAGGCTCTGGAAGCCTTGAATGAGGAAGAGATGAGGAGGAACTTGTAATACTTAGCTTGGTGAAGAGAAATATGAGGAGGGCTGTCAAGAAAGAGGGAATAGATTTTGTTCAGTGTGGCTGCAGAGAGTGAGACCGTCAGAATGGGGATGACTGGTTTGCCTCGGGTAGAATTTCCTGGTATCTTCATCTAGAACTGCTGAACAATCCTTTCTTTTCTTTTTTCTTTCTTTCTTTTTCTTAGTCTTTGCACTTTCATTGTAATTGGCTAAAATCTAAAAGCTGCAATCTGGTTATGAATGAAAATTTCCCTAGTTAGAAGTTAGTCACTTTTTTGAATAATCATATTCTAAATACAGTCTTTAGGAAAATAAATTTATTTAAAAAGTTGCTTTTTTTTTTTTTTTGGTGGAAATGTGATGCTTTTTATCATTTGCAAAGAACCAGATGCTTACATTTCATTAATTTTATTTCAGCAAACATTTTCTGAGAGCCCACTTCCTGGCTGACAGTGTTAAAAACTGTATGCTCCAAGATGAGTAAACCACGGTACACCCTTGGAGGGTACTGGTGGCTCCACGCTTCTCATAGGGCCACAGTGAAGGTGCTTAATCGAGGGAGAAATTATAATGAACTGGATATTGGTCTCTGGAAGTTGAAAATTATGTAAGCAGCTCAACAAATCTTTTAGATGATTTATAAATCATAAAACTTTTTTTGAGAAACTAAGAAACTATATAATACAGTTTTGCGAAAATGCAACACCAATTTACACAGTTTTTAAAAACATTTAATCATAATAGTTATGAAAAAGTTGTATGTAAAATTCAAATATATTTCTGTATGTCTGTATTGGGTTATCTCTGTGTTTTTCTTGTGCTTTCTTCCTGTCATTTTTTGCAGTCTCTCCTTTCCAACCTCCTACCTTCTTCCTTTTCCTGCCCTGTATCAACGCTTTCCTAGCTGAATTTCACCTCTCCATAACCCGTTCTTCAATCACTGCTCTCTTATCTGTAATTCTTCATTGACTTGCTGTATTTGCTCATTATTCTCATATTTCCTGAGTTGAATTTTTAATTTTTATCTTTCTCTTTTACAAAGGAACAATAAATCCGGATTCATTTGTTACTACTTACTTGGCCTTTGACTTTTCTCTTTCCTCCTCTGAGTCAGTGGGAGATAGAAAAAACTAATCCAATGCCTGACATGCAGGAAGCATTGAATACATATCAGAAGAAATGCAGTAACGTTTGGGAGAGGAAAAATGTGCTAACAGATGGTAGTATAGTCGGCTAACTGGGAGACGGAGTCTCAGTGGGTCAGAGGGCCAGCTTCCTAACACTAGGGATTATTAGATTCAGGGTTTCATGAGTCATAAGTCAAGCCTTTTTTTATTCCAAATACAGGACTTTTAGGTATTCAGATGAAAATTTGTGAAATTGTTGAAGAGATATAGCCAGATATGGGAAAATCATATAAAGGAAAGTTTTAACAACCCTGTCATGAAATCATGAAACCCAATTCATTTTCTTTAAAAACGACCTATATTGTTAGCTGACCTGCAGTAGTTTTTGTTGTTGTTTATGTAAGAGAACAATCTGATTCATCAGCAGACCTAGCTATATTTCATCTCTTCAAAATGACATAATGAAGTCAAATTGAAACTCCCACGTCATCATGTGAGAATGAAACTACGTAGACATGAACCTGCTGGTTCAATTTGGGAAATCTATAAATAAAATGCCAATGAAATAGATATACTAGAGGGTGGGGGGTGATAAAAAGAAAAGAGATAGATATACTAAAGTGAAAGAAAAATAATTATTAAGTAATGTCAACATGAACCACAATTATTCTTTGTTTTTTGTTTTTTTTACTAGTAGAGTGAATTGTGGCAATTTATGACAATTTCAAAATGCAGATTTCTAAAAGAAATTAGTTTGACTCTCAAACTTTTAAAAATTAAAAGATGGTATCCTCTTTTTTTTTTTTTGAGATGGAAGTTCTGCTACTTTTGCCCAGTTGGAGTGCAATGGCTCAATCTTGGCTTACTGCAACCTCAGCCTCCCGGGTTCAAGCAATTCTGCTTTAGTCTCTCAAGAACTACTGCTGTTAACATTTATGCATTTCCTTCCAGTCTTTATTTACATTATTAATTATTATGTATAACTTCTGTTGTGCTTTTCCCTTTGCCTTATAACTTAAAACTTTTTATTTCTAGTGCAAATTCTTAATACATGAAATTTTTAATGGCTGTATCCTATTGAATGAATACATTGTAATCTAAAATACTTGGACTCTACTTCACATGCTGCCAGCACACACTTAACACGAGTGGTGGAGTTTTGCACCTCAGGAGCTGGAGCCGGTCTCCTTCCATCGTCAGGCCATCACCATGGGCCTGTAGGCCAGTTGGCTGTGGCATGAGAAGGAGGTGGACACACGGGCTTTCTTTCAGACCCGCCTGAGTGCTTCCTAATGTCTCCCCTGTGTGAGGCTTGGGCAAGTTGCATGTCCTCTTAGAGAGGAAAGACCCTTCCTATGCCCTGTAGTCCTCATGCCCAAATGTGCAGAGCAGGGCCAGCCCGTGACAGTGTTCCCGCTGGTCCCCATGCAATGAGAAGAAAATATGGATACACTGTCGTGACCATTTCCTCAAGTTAGTGTGGGGGCATTTGTGGCCTTTATTCTGAGGTGATGCCTTTTGATGAGTGTGTGCACTAAATTGTTGTTTCTTTTACAAAATGGGATAATGATAGTCGATATCTTTATTTTCTGGACTCTTCTATGGGTGTTACTCTTCTTTCATGGCTGGCTTTGTGAAATCGTAACGTCTGGAAGCAACTCTTTTGCAGGCCAGCTGTGCCAAATGATTGGCAGTTCCCTGCATGCTCCCAGCATATCTTTTGCTCACCCTGTTGCTACTTTCTTGAATGTCCACCTTTGACAAGGTGGCAGATTTATCAAAATTCTCTTAAGCAGTACCCTGCTCCACTAAGCTTTCTGGACCTGCTTCCCCACCCAGCAGGATGATACTGTCCTGCTTAGAGTAACACTCATTTCAGTTACTGAGAGCCTCCTCTAGAAAGTTTCTTAAGGAAGTGGAGTCCTCTTCAGAAAACCTATCTCCAAGGGAGCCAGGGAATGCTTGTTAGGGTGCCCCTGGCAAGGAAGTAGAGAAAGGTAAAGCCCTCTTGCAGATCACGTGGGTGCTCTGTTTGCTCTAGTGGTCACTGCTGAGGCTGCTGCCAGAAGGGACTTTTCCAATCAGCATTGTGAGACTTTGTTTTATTTCATTGGCTCAGGGCAAGAAAATGTGGGGAAGACAATGGAGTAAGAAAATGGACAAGGGGGAGAAAATGAGATGACTGCCGAGTGAATTAATCAGTAATTATTTAGCCCATTGCTGTAGCCCATGTTTCAGCAGATACATTCGCTTTAGACAACTCCCACGTTTAAAGATAAGTGACCTTTCCCCCTGCTGATTCAAATTGAAGATCAATGTGTGCTTGTGTGGGAATCTGGTTGAACCCATGGGTTCAAGCATTCCCATTGCCTCTTTATTTTTGCACTCTTACCAACTGGATGCTCTTCCCTGTTTCTGACACTGTAAAGTTCACCAATGAGGGAAGCATGCCAGGGAGGACTTGAAATTTCGCGAAAAGACAGGGCCTCACAGAGCAAAGAGACTGGGGGTGGGGTGGGGACCTTTGAGTTTGACCCAGGCCTTTCTGCTTGCCTGCCTTTGCCTGCCTGTTTACATTTTGATCTTGAGAGGGAAAAAAATAGGTGAACTGTTGCCCTTTCTTTCTCCATGGACATCTTTCTTGACACTGGCGACATACTTCTTTGGCACTTTTTCCAGTCTGATAGGCATTTAGAAAAAAAGATGCTTTTCATGCATTTGTTGACAGATCAAGAAAGGGGATATAGTTGTCTGGTTCGATTGCTAAGATATGAGCCATTGGGCTGCTTGAGGAGAGGAGGCTATTTACAGGTTCTGCAGCCCAGCCTTTGTGTGAATGCTCCCTGGTAGCACAGGAAAGGTGGCCTACCACCCTGGATTCCTTCATGGAAAATGATGGGGACAGCAAGTAATGCCAGGAGAGAAATAGTTATTTTTGCTCTACTTGACTTTGGATTAGGGGGAAAGATTTGAGTACCATCTTTTCATTAATATCAGAGCAGTAAAATAGATAAATAAAGCCAACTTAAGCGGGTGGGACATATCTCGCCTAACCTTAAGGACTCTTCAGCTGCCCATTTCTGACTGTGTGAACCGCAAGGAGGTTTTCCTCCTGCAGACCCTGAGTTATATGTGTCATCAGTTCACCATGGCTTAGCAGTCAATCAGTGAACCCTGTCCTGTTCCTTTGTTGCTGTCTCATTGTTTCAAGTGCAGTGAGTTTGTCTTGAAAGCTAGTTTGTGAGCTTACTGAATGCAGCAACCATGCTTTTTAATTTATTTCACTAAAAAAGATCTCTAACATTAAGAAGGAACTTGGTAAATGGGTTTCAAATAGATAGATGGATGGATGAATGAATGAATGAATGAATGAAACAGTTTCTTAGGCCTCACTCTGATGATAAGAAGTCACATCAAGAAATACTCAGATATGCCTTCTCAGTAGATTAAAAGTCCAAAGATTAGACTATGCTTAAAGGTATTCCCTGGAGTCTATTTATAATAGCAAGAGTTGGAAATATCCTAAGTGAGTAATGATGAGAGAGGATTGGTTCAATGAGTACATTCACTTGCTCTGCTATGTAGCCTCTAAAACAATGATGGTGTGTACCAACCTAAATGAATGTGTGGGCCAGGCACGGTGGCTCACATCTGTAATCCCAGCATTTGGGAGGCCAAGGCTGACGGATCATTTGAAGTCAGGAGTTGGAGACCAGCCTGGCTAACATGGTGAAACCCTGTCTCTACTAAAAATACAAAAATTAACTGGGCATGGTGGTGTGCGCCTGTAATCCCAGCTACTTGGAAAGCTGAGGCAGAAGAATCACTTGAACCCGGGAGGCAGAGGTTGCAGTGAGCTGAGATTGTGCCACGGCACTCCAGCCTGGGCAACAGAGTGAGACTCTGTCTCAAAAAAGAAAGAAACATGTAATAAAGTGACATACCACATTATATATGTAATGCACAAATCTTGGGGAAACTAGTTGCATGGGGAAAAAGGAAAGAAAGAAATTCACCAAAATGTAGAGTGGTTGTGCTTTGTTAAGAGTGATTCTTTTTCTTTTCTTTTCTTTTTTAGACAGAGTCTCACTCTGTCACTGAGGCTGGAAGGTAGTGTACAGTCACTGCTCACTGTAGTCTCAACCTCCCCATGCTCAGGTGATCCTTCCACCTCAGCCTCCCTGTGCCCCCTTCCCCCAACCCACTCCCAGGTAGCTGAGACTACAGGTATGTGCCACCGCACCTGGCTAATTTGTGTGTGTGTGTGTGTGTGTATTTTTTTTTTGTATATGCATATTTTTGGTAGAGATGGGGTTTTGCCATGTTGCCCAGGCTGGTCTTGAGCTCCTGGGCTTAAGCTATCCACCCACCTTGGCCTCCCAAAGTGCTGGCATGCCCCACTGCACCCAGCCAAGAGTGATTTCTTTTTACTGTTTTCCAGATGTCATGGAAAGTAGCTAAACTTTCATAATGTTAAAAAAAAAATTGTTTTTACTAGTAGGGGAAAAGTGATCTGAAAGAAATATGTCAAGTGTGTACAGTTGCTGAATCAGAAGGTGAGTACTTGTATATGTATTCTTTGGGCTTTTCTGTATGATGGAAATATTTTATACTTCTCTTTTAATAAAAAGAAAATAGTACAGGTTGAGCATCCCAGATTGGAAAATCTGAAATCCAAAATGCTCTAAACTTGGATATTTTTTGGGTGCTGACATAATGCTCAAAGGAAATGCTCATTGGGACATTCTGGATTTTGGGTTTTCAGATTAGGAATACCCAACTAGTAAGTATAATGCAAATATCCCAAACTCCAAAAAAAAAAAAAAAAAAATCAGAATTCTGAAATGCTCTGGTTTCAAGCATTTTAGATAAAGGAAACTCAACCTGTAGTAGGTTAAAAGCAAGAACATAGCAACAGTATGACTAGTGATAGTTAACATTGTAGGAATAAGATCAAAACTTCTATTTATGACAGTATTCTGGGACCATTTGGAATAGGGAGACAATTGTCTACCACCCCTGAGGACAACTCTGTTTAAGAGTTTAGCATGCAGTCAGACTGTTTATAATGATCATTCTGCATCATCAACTAAACTCTTAATTATATTCAGTAGACTCCGTTTAATAGGGCATAGAATTAGCACCTTTTAGTACTTAATTAGTACTTACAGTACTTAATAAGATAAATTTCAGTTATCTGAAGATTCACTCATCTGTTACACCAGAACATCCTGAATCTTCAAGTGCCATGGGATAGCTCATGTCACCTTCACAGTGGGACAGGTTACAGGTTATATATCACTGTTCCCTAAACAGAAATACTTATTGATCAGTCGATCCTAAATTTCATGTTGTTCTTATTTTTTATAGTGAAGAGATTTCTTCAAGATGGTGGCTTCTCATCTGCTGGCTTCTGCTCCTTACTACGTCTAGTCATTTCCAACTCTTCATTTAAATTCTTGTTGGTTTGCCTAGCTTGACCCTTCTGACAAGTAATTTTTGTACCTGGCCAAGTGGCCACAGCATGGTGACATTTCTGCCAAAGACAAAATGAAGAAAAGTCAATAAATAGTATTTAGAATAGTAGCACAGGGCTTATCTGATGGCCTCTAGGAAGAGTATAAGACTGATATGAAGAAATGGAATATTACTCAGCAATAAAAAGGAACCCACTCCTTATCCACATAGCAACACGCATGAATCTCAGACCCATTGTACTGAATGAAAGAAGCCACGCACAAAAGCTACACACAGTTGGATTTTACTGCATGAAATTCTAGAAGAGGCAAGACTGTAGGGACAGAAAACAGATTAGTGGTTGCCAGGGTCCTGGAATGGGGAAGAAGATTGTACAAAGAAGCGCAAGGGAACGTTTTGGGTGCTGCTGCAAATGCTCTGTTTTTTGTTGTGGTGGCGGTTACCCAACTGTATGTATTTGCCAGAATCCATCGAACTACACACTTAAAAATGGATGACTCTTATTTTATATAAATTCTTTCTCAGTGGCTGCTAAGTGATATGAGAACGCTTCCAAGTCACTTTCCATGCTCCTTTGAAAATGAATTGTTACCAAACCCTTCTCACTCTTACTATTTGTTGGATACCTACAAGAAACTACGGTGCTAAATATTTAAACATGCTTTATCTGACGTTACTTAGGGGTAAGAGTAAGTGGTTGAGAATTAAGCTGCAGGGTCAGCGTATAATTTATCCTTATCTTTGCATTTTCCTCATCTCCATTTCAATATGTGCTTAGGCATGTTTCATATTTACCTCCAGTATTTAGGGAGGCATGATCTCTTAATATCTTACCTTCAGTACCCGAAAAAGCAAAGATTATACATGTGAACCCTGACTCACAGACCTTTCAGTGTCCTGGATATTTTAGTTAGCTTTTCCTTTGTCCTGCTTCTGGAAATGTGGATCCGGTTTAGAAGGGATCAAGGATGGGAGCTCTCTTGTTTTTGTTTCTTTTTTCCCGTCAACCTGCATCATGCTTTGATCTCTTGGTTTCTTTATTCCTTGTTCAGTGATGCAAGCTCATTATGACCTCTGCCATTAGATACAGCAGTATTGAACGTGTTTGGATAGTTATGTGGAAACAATTTTTAAAACGGAGAGTGATCTCATCTCCTAACTATAAGTAAAAAGTAAATTGAAAAAATCCAACCAAAATTAAATTTTCAGTTTCATAAAAATTTATGTTTTACTTTCCCTTCCTGGAATATGAATAATAATGCTGGAAGCTAAGTGCCATTTTCCAGCAGATTTACCTTTGATTTAAAAAGGCTGAAATAGAAAAATTAGGAATCTTTATCCAGCTCTCCATTTTTCTTCTTTTTTAAAAATTTAATTTGGAGTCTCATGTATAATATAAACGAGCATATTTGCTGCTAGATGATTATACTGTGACAAAACATATTTATTTTTTATGTCAGCCTATTGTTTGTTTGATTTAATTATTTTAAAGTTAGGTTTTATTTCCTTTTCTCTTTCCTCTCCAGCTGCTCTGTAAAGAGTCTGCACAGACCCCTGGCAGTGAGTGAGCCCCAGCCTCCTGGTGACAGAGTGGTGTCACTGCTGATTGGCAGGCAGGGCCTGAGACTCTAAAGCGAGACTGCAGCTCCCATTGTTTCCTGCAAATGTCTTGCCTCTCAGGGCCTTGGAAATTGATTACTGAATAATGCAGTGTATACACACTGAGAACTTACCATTCCAGACAGAACTGTCTGTTTCTCTTTTGATACAGTGTGCTGAGAACATGTGCAAAGCTTTCTTGGTCCCATGCCTTCAACTCTTATTTTCTCTAATATTTCAACGTTTTGGAGATCAGCAGTATCTTTAATCTTGTTCTTATTACTGGCTAGGCGCTAAGCGTTGAACTTGAAGCTGATTTGCCGTGTGACCTTGGGTTTGAATTCCCTTATCTTAAAATTGGGAGGATAGCACTGCCTGCATTGGAGAGAATGTGGCTTAGAAAAGCTGATTAGTGATTTTTTTTTTTTTTTTTTTTGAGCCGGAGTTTCGCTCTTGTTACCCAGGCTGGAGTGCAATGACGTGATCTCGGCTCACCGCAACCTCCGCCTCCTGGGTTCAGGCAATTCTCCTGCCTCAGCCTCCTGAGTAGCTGGGATTACAGGCACATGCCACCATGCCCAGCTAATTTTTTTTAGTATTTTTAGTAGAGACGGGGTTTCACCATGTTGACCAGGATGGTCTCGATCTCTCGACCTTGTGATCCACCCGCCTCGGCCTCCCAAAGTGCTGGGATTACAGGCTTGAGCCACCGCACCCGGCCAATTAGTGATTTTTATAAAGCAGTGTGTACAAATGCAGAACCTGTTCCTAGTTCTTTCCCTCCTTTAACACCCCCACCAGCAACTTTAATTTTCATAGGCTTATTTGTTCATTTATTCCTTCATTCAACAACTTTTTACAGAGCACCTTGTAGGCTCCAGGTACTGTTTTAGGTGGCGAGGATTCAGCACTAAATGAAATTGACTTTGATCTGCCAGAGCTTACATTTTAGGAGGAAAGATGGATAACAAAATAATAAACATGACCTAGCTTATGGTATATAAGGAGGAACTTATATATAAGGATAAAATGATCCTTTCCATAAAGGAACCTCTTTAAGACCTGTAGTCTGGCTGCACTGATGAAAAGAATATACCATAAATTCCTTTTATGGATAGTATCATTTCCCTTCTACTTAAAGCATGTCTATAGTTCCAAAGACCAGGCACAGGTCTATCCCTCTCTTTGATCACAGGGACACTTTACTAACTGCTAGAGGGTAGAAGAAACAGTTTTTCCATTTATTAATTCCTTCCGTGAATACTGAACATCCTAACCTGGTGGTGTATGGTCAGTGGACCATCATTGCCAAAGGTTGTGTCCCTCCATGGAATGGGAAGATGGGCATGCCGGCCAGGAGCAACAATACAGCATGGTGCTTTGTCTAAAGAGGGTGTATATGGTCAAGGTGTAGCGGTTAGAAGCAGTGCCTGAGGGAGTCAGAGAAGGCTTCAGCAGAGATAAAGGGCCGTGTAAATAACTATTTCTATTTCAGGCTTTTGAAATCAAAGTTAAATTTAATGGGACTTAAACTTGAAGGACATGGATGTGTTCTCAAGAAACACAAGTATCAAGAAGGGCTTCCTGAGCAGGGAACAGCACTACAAGGCTGGAGGCATCACAGAGAAAGTCTGATGACTTTTGGAAGTAGAAGTGTTTGAATCAATCTGCAGTAGAGAGAAGGAGGTGGAAGTTGTGGAAGGTGAGACTAGACCCAGAGGGTTGGACCTAGACTTAGAGAAAACTCTTCATATTCTCTCTTAGAGACTGCAGTGGCCCAGTGACGATTCCAGTAGCCGATCAGAGGCAGGGTAGAGACTAAAGCTCTTCTGACTCCCAGTACAGTGCTCTTTCAGCTCCAAAACAATGCCCATAGTTCCTATCCCTGGAACACAGAAGACGCTCTAGGCAGGGTTGACAGTGAATTGGATTGCATCTGGGGTGGTTGCTCAGGTTGTTTGAGGTGCATGAACACCTGGGCGGGGGAAGGGTTGCTGAAATCCAACCTGCTCGCTGCTGGCCACGCCCTGCGTCTCATGCTGGGTTGTCCTACCCAGAAGTAGTGGTACCTCTTTTGACATCCCACAAAGAGCCGCCTGGGCTAGCAGGGCCCTAGGTGACCTCCTGAGACATGCTCTGGCTCCAAGGGACAGATACAGTGAGCAACGTTAAGTTCAACAGCAAGGCCATCTATACTTGGCGTCTTACTGACGTGTCCTTTGTGCTGGGAGCTAAAAATGGCAGGACAAAGGAAAGGTGCTCACAGTAGAAGGGCCTTGAATATTTGGGAAGTACTTACGAAGTCACCTCCTCCATTGCCCTTAGAACTTATTTTTGACTCCTGGCGGTCAGTGCTCCCTAAGGTTTTAAAGTGGAGGGTCCTCAGCGGGCCTCAGGGAATATGTTACTGCTCACCTGGCTCTGAAAAACTGAGTGTCACTGGGGCTTTAGAAATGGTTCTCTAAGTGTGGTCCTCAGAGTACCTTTGTTGGAATTGTTGCATGTATGTGTGTCCGGGGGGTGGGGATACATACAAAAAGTATTAGATTCTGAACATCACATCAGAGTCTCTGGGGATGAGCTACAGGAATTTCACTAAGCTTCCCAGATGATGTTTATGGGCAGTAGCATTTTAGAAATTCTGTTTTCATGTCCTGTTGACAAAGAAGAGGGAAAAAAATGAGTCAACATCATTAAGAAGATAATCCTAATATTTTAAAATTAATTTTATTTAATCATATATCTTGAAAATCATTTTGTATGAGTAGTAGTAGAACTGCCTCATTGTTTCTAATGACTGCCATGTATTTCACTCTACAGAGATACTATAATTTAGCTAACTGGTATTTTTCTGACAGTATTCTTTTTTCTAACTGTAAACCCAGTAAGAGGTTGTACATCAATATTGACCAATAAAAAGTATTAGTTTTATAGTAAAAGAAATTGGAAAGAGTGTTTTGTGAAACTTTTTTTTTAGTTTTAAACATGTAGGTATACTGATGAAGGTATTAGAAATTATTTTTTACTGTCAGCTTTGGTGAAAACTCTGGAAGTCATAGGTTAAGAGAACTATACGTAAAGTATCTGTCAAGCACCTAACATCAGAACCTTGCATTTTCTGTCTCAGAGGGTGGTCACAGTAACTGCAGAATTTACTGTGTATGAACATTTGTACTAAAAACCAGGATTTCTTTTTCTTCTTTAGTTTGTTCTATGACTGATAATAATGAAGGCTTCCTGTTCTTAAAGCATGCTTTCTTGAAAAAGTCTAATTTGATCTTGAGGCTATAATATAATTCTATAAAAGTTGAATTGACAGTCTTACTGGAATTAACTCAACATTAACTACACCCTTTTTACCGAGGAAACCGGCCTCATTTGAGTAGCATTGGCCTCTTACCAACACCTTACAGGAATTTTCTGGCATTCCATGACTGTGTACCTAAAGAACTTAGTGCAATTTCTCAGAATCCACCTCTATAGCTTAGAAAGCTGAGCCTTTGAGAATTACTTTCCTTAAACCTTCTCTTTTGGTTGTCAGGCTTTCCATGTGGGAGGTATTTGTTCATTTTGTTAACTTCAGCTTTCTAGAAGTTACACGTTTTTGAGTTGTGTCTGCCTTGACTTTCTATTTTACATTTGGCTTGGAATTTCACTGTAACAGGATACAGGGCTGTGGCTGCATCTTTTGAGTCTATGAAATTTTGTTGTACTCCAAATTAAAAGCTGGGATAGCATAATACAACCAAGAGCTTCCTAAACTTTGTGCTGTGAATGAGTTTCACATTACCACCAGATATTCACAGCTGTAAATTTCTTTTTGTGTTAAAACATTTAACATTTCTTACAACCATTCAAAACATTATAACAGTTCAAATTATATTTGAGTATCACTTATATGGCTCCTTATGTCACCTATGTAAAGTTCTTGAATTCAGTGATTTTAAGAGATTGTCCTTGGAACATTTATCAAACTTCTTAATAAGATCTTTCCAAGTATTTTATTTGTCTTATCATAACAATGTGATATAAATTTAAAAACGAGGTTCTTCTTACCTGTTGCTGCATAAATGTTGTGAGATTATCTCTGCTGTAATTCAGTGTGTTGTACACATATTGTCATTGCCCCTATCTGCTATTGTGCTATGGCACTAACTGTTCCCTAGGCCTTTAGCTGATGGACGGAAGAAGACATGTGCCCTTTCAAAGAGTTGCCTTTGGTGTTTCTATGAAAAGCTTGGCCGCTTCATAGATGGAGTAGGTTGATGGCCCTTCAGGCACTGATAGGAGGACACAAAACCAGTGCCAGAATCCAAACCAAGGTCACTACAGGCAGTCAGGAAATTTGTCTGTGATGTTGAAGCAAAACAACTAGTACCAGGTCCCCGATCTTCAGCAGACTCCAACAGACTCAACCGTGGGAGGTGGGAGGCAGAGGGGAGGGCTGGACAGTAAAATCCCCTGCAGGACTTTTTAAGGGCACATGCGTTCTCTCCCCACCCTAGATCTACTGAGTCAGAATCTCAGTTGGGTTTGGGGTGAGGGGTGGCAGGTGTTAACATTTCCGAGACTGCCATAAAAATACTGTAGTGAGTATTTCTGTCTCTGTTAGCCTTCCTCATATTTTGAATCCTAGGTTACTTTGTTCTCTCCCTGTTTTCTGGGCTACTAAGATTTGTGACTTTTGGCCTGGCACGGTGGCTCACACCTGTAATCTCAGCACTTTGGGAGGCCGAGGTGGGTGGATCACCTGAGGTCGGGAGTTTGAGACCAGCCTGGCCAACATGGTGAAACCCTGTCTCTACTAAAAACACAAAAATTAGCTGGGTGTAGTAGTGGGCGCCTGTAATCCCAGCTGCTCAGGAGGCTGAGGCAGGAGAATTGCTGGAACCTGAAGGTGGAGATTGTGATGAGCCGACATCATACCACTGCACTCCAGCCTCGGTGACAGAGCAAAATTCGCTCAAAAAAAAAAAAAAAAAAAAAAAAAAAGATCTCTGACTTTCAACTTCTATAGGAACTGGAGTCCTTGAAGGACTTACTGTGTCAGAGTAAGCACCTCTTTCTGCAACCTTTTCCTGTCTCCCTCCACAGCCTCCTTCCCTTTCCAGAAAGAACTATGCCTTCTCCTCTGTTCCCCACATACGTATACTCTGAACGTACCTCCACACCACTTTCTCATGTTTGTCCATAGGGCTGTTGCCTCCTACTCGACTCTAAGTTCTTTAAGGACAGAATATAGTTGTATTCTTCACGCTCGTGTCCAGGGTCTAGTCGTTTTGTGCATCCTCAGTGAATATGATTAAACAAATGAATTACTGAGTGTAGGGAAACAGGAGAAGCAAATCCTAAATGTATGGTTTCCTGGGGCTACGATGACCGTACCCTAAACTGAGTGGCTGATACAATAGGAGTTTATTGCCTCCCACTTCTAGAGACTAGAATTGTTGGCATCGGAGCGTCAGCAGAGTTGTGCCCCCTCTAAAGGCGCTGGGGAGGGGTCAATTCTAGGTCCTTTTCCTAGCTTCTGGTAGTTCCTTGGCTTGTGGCAGCATAATTCCAATCTTCATAGGACGTTCTCCTTGTGTGCGTGACTGTCTGTGTGTCCACACTCTTTTTTTTTTTGAGACAGAGTCCCGCTCTGTCGCCGAGTCTGGAGTGCAATGGCACGTTGTTGGCTCAGTGCAACCTCCAACTCCAGGTTTAAGCAATTCTCTTGCCTCAGCCTCCCGAGTAGCTGGGATTACAGGTGACTGTCACAATGACTGGCTAATTTTTTTGTATTTTTAGTAGAAATGGGGTTTCTCCATGTTGGCCAGGCTGGTCTTGAACTCCTGACGTCAGGTGATCTGCCCACCTTGGCCTCCCAAAGAGCTGGGATTACAGGCGTGAGCCACCATGCCTGGCATGTCCTCCTTTTTATAGGGACACCGATCACATTGGATTAGAGGTCCATCCTCATGACTCATCTTAACTGATTATATCTGCAATGACCCTTTTACCAAATAAAATATATTCTGAGGTACAAGGGCTTAGGACTTCAGTGGATCAGCTCTGGGGGGATACAGTTCACCTCATGACACTAACTGTTCCCAAGGCCTCTAGCTGATGCACAGAAGGAGGAATGTGCCCTTGCAAAGAGTTTCCTTTGGTGTTTCCATGAAAACTTGGCCGCTTCATAGATGGAGTGGGTTGGTGGCCCTTCAGATCTTCAGGCACTGACAGGAGGATACTAAATCAGTGTTTTGTGATAAAATCTAAACCAAGGGCACTATAGGCAGTCAGGAAATGTCTCTCTGATGGTGAAGCCAAACAGTAGTAACAGGCCCTTGATCTTCAGTACACGGCGGTGGGGCAGTGACTCGGCCCTTGATCTTCAGTACACGGCGGTGGGGCAGTGACTCAGCCCTTCCTCTTCAGGTCTACCTAGACCTAATTAATTAGCCAGCTCACCAAGTCATTCACATTTATGTGGTGTTACAGCTTCCAAACAACTGTCATGTAATTTATCGCGTTTGAGCCGCCAGCCACTCTGGGAGGTAGGTAAGGTAGGTGCCTCTATTTTATGAATATGTAAACTGAGGGCAAATTCCTACTCACAAGTGGTAAGCCTGAGGCCCAATCCCAGATCTTTGGACTCCTAGTTTAGTGCCCCAGTACTGGACATCCACAGTTTCCTGCCGGGACTGTCAGTCTTTGCAAGTGAAACATTCAACATAACAAGGAAATCCAAAACCCTTTTGAGAAGAAGATGGGCGGCAAATATTCTTCACAGAACGAGTTTGGATGAGAAGCCTACTAGGATTTAAAAATCAGATTTCCTTTTTCTCTTTGAAAAGTGTCTTTAGTCTAATTTTAAAAACCTGTCATACCTGTCAAAAGAAGCTAGCGACAGGTGAACGGCGAAGCATTCTGAGAATGAGAATAAAGGGCTTTTTATTAGGTAAGGAAGGCATAGCAACTTAATAATTACTGTTGAAATAGTCACAGCAATGCTGAAGCTTCTCCATAATTTAATCTAACTTAATACTAACTGCCTCCTCCCTAGTGGCAATACATAAATTAATTAATAGTAGGTTGGGTTTGAAGCTATGTCTTTATATTTAGGCCATTATTAACTTGTTCTCTGTGCCTTTCTTACCTGGCTGGGTCTGTTCGTAGAGTTGCAGAAACCAGGGTAGCTTCTGGTTCCTGCTTCCATTGTGACTTCTACCAGCATCAGGCTTTTGAAAATGTGTGCTTTTTAAGTCTGTGTTGATTACCTTCTTGAAATAAACACATAAACCCTACAGAGAGATTACACCCACTTGTTTCATAGCAGAGAGCAGGTATGGTTCTGGAACGTGGATCTCTCTTCTTTAGTTTTCCTTGTGAGAGGCAGTGAACAGAGGATAGTAAAGACTGAGGGCTCTGAATGAGATTATCTGGAATTGAATCCTGGCTCTGCCACGTACCTACTTGCTGTGTGATTTGGGGCAAGGCCCTTAACCTGCCTGTCCCTCAGTCACCCCATCAGAACAATGAGTGATAATTAATTATATCATGACAATTGAATGAATACATGGAAAGTTATTGGAAGAGTGGCGGCTACCTTCTAAGTACCACTCACATTGGTTCACACTAATAAGGGAATCCCCTTGGGCTCTCGTTTGCTCTTCATTCCCCGGGTGCTGACTATTCTTTTG
The DNA here is from genome assembly GCF_048565385.1 of Saimiri boliviensis. NCBI lineage: Eukaryota > Metazoa > Chordata > Mammalia > Primates > Cebidae > Saimiri > Saimiri boliviensis. The sequence goes on along the minus strand of NC_133458.1, from coordinate 94,592,642 downwards.
TTTGTAGCTAGTCACTCCCATTTGCCAGGTGGTCTCAAAGGATTGAAGTTGGTCATCCTGGGT